>NW_028234406.1:19237264-19247264 GCF_977035675.1 Penaeus japonicus | reverse complement strand
CTTTGTCCACGTGTCCAATATCCTCGAGCGCTGGGGTCAACTCTCGCCTCACTTGACGAGTCAGCTATGTGGTCGGTCAATCTTTATCTATCTACTGGCAAGAGGGTTGGCGTTGTGACAAAGTTCTGGCGGATTTCAGGAGCATTTGATTCAGAAATTCCGAAAGTCTTCATCTTTGACTGAACTGGAAGCATTGGCAGCAACACCTAACAACGCCGCTTCACATTCTTACAGAATATTATCTCATGACATGGTTACCGCATGAATCTCGAATATCACCTTTTATTACTTCCCAATGGCTCTTTTAAATATTTCTTCTGTTTCATTGAGCCTGCAGCCCAGTCTCTACTCTAGAGGAATTAGTCTACATGGCGTGAGTGCATTACGACTACTACTGGCGCCTTTCGTTCAACTTGAGCACCTATTACTACGCTATTTTATTGTTGTTAAGATGTATTGTTTTGATTGTCATTATCATCGGAATCTTTGCTTCATTACCATAGTAATCCATATTCTATCAATACGACGAACAATATCAGTCCTTCAGTGGAATGATTTTACTAATTATGATTATCATCCTTATTGACATCCGGAATGATATTCATGTAATTTTCTAATCAACTTTTGAAATTGCAGTGAAACGGGAGAGACGTGTGTTTGGTATCTGTTTATGTATGCATACATGTATGTATGTTTATATGTATATATATATATATATATATATATATATATATATATATATATATATATGTATATACACATTTATATATATATATATATATATATATATATATATATATATATATATATATATATATATTTGTGTGTGTGTGTGTGTATTTGTGTGCGTGTGTGCGCGTGTATTCATTTATATATATATATATATATCTATCTATATATATATATATATATATATATATATATATATATATATATATAAACACACACACACACACACATATATATATATATATATATATTTATATATATATATATATATATATATATATAAACACATATATATAAACCCACGCACATATACATGCCATATTTTCAAGAAAGGAGATAAAATTTATCTTATAAAATAGTACACCCGATCATGTCTCCGTTTTCTGTAATGAACAGAATTGTAGGTTCGGAGAGCATGGAACGCAAACTAAAGCATCCAGAAAATTGACAGGACACTTATGTAGCTGTCTGCTGTACTTTCGTAATTCTTTTGCAAGTGCTCTACATCTCGTAAAACTGCTTTGCTATATAGAACATTTTTTCGTATATATTTACTTCTGAAATAATAACAAACCTCTTTCTTCAGATTGTTCAGCCACTTTATTGAGACTTCGATCATTATTGCTGCTATTACTATCACTATTGCCACTACTCCTACTATTATTATCGTTACCATTGTTATTATTGTGTTATTATCATGATTATTATCTTATAATCTCCCCTCTCCCCAGAAAAAAAATAATTACAATTTAAACAATAACTGGTTTACATTGTCTCGAAATGTTTGGTTAACATTTGTATTGTCAGTATCTGATATTTTGATAAAAGACACACACACACACACGCACACACACACGCGCGCGCGCACACACACACAATGCATTAACATTCATATCCACACAAACGCATACATCCACAGTACATTGTACGTACTATGAAATTTACTTATATATGTGTCTTCGTATGTGCTTGCTTCTTGTTATTTTTCTTCTATAGATGAATAAATATTAGTCTAAATCATCACGATTTTTTCCATTACATAATCCCTCTATGTTTATAAAAAATCATTCATTTTCAAGAAAATCACGAAAATTTGATGGAAGAGTCAGGACGTTTAAACAAAGAACAGACAATTCTTTAAATTAAAACAGGGCGGTTAACGGGGTGAAACGTTCACCAATTTCAACTGGAGGGGAGATTGCGAAACGAGCACTAATACATTAAATGATTAATTTCCCCCGAAACAATGCGTTTGAAACAATTCTTCTCATTGAAACAATGAAGAGGAACGAGGAAATGTTAGTGAGGTAGGAAAAAAGAGGCAACTCCTTGAAACAAATGGTAAACAGGTGATCAAAGGATAAAACGCAGAACTGTCATACGAAGGGAAATTAGAAGGTGGACTCTGTACAGAAGCTAGCAGGTTGTAGGGAGATGTCTACAGGATGCGGTAGGTTGTGTGGAGACATCAGTAGAGTGTGGTAGATAGGATTTAACAAAATTAATAGTCAAACAATAGCCGTAACGTAACTTGGCAAATCGTAAAGGTTATCCAGCCAAGAAGCCACTGACTCAATACATATTCTCAGGCGGAGATGATGCTAATATGTTACACTGGAAAGGAAAGGAAGGGAAAATGAGTAAAAAAAATGATGGCATTCTTTTGTTGTTGTTGTTTACACGGGAGACAGGTTGGCATGTTACTGTGCTTTATGATTGAGGTGAACTTGGTGATAATAACTTCTTTAGAAATAATAGGGACAAAGATAATAATGGTCATGATAATTATAATGATAGTTATAATACTTGCAATAGTAATAGCAACTACTGCAGCAGTGATAGTAGTGTTGGTAGGTGTAATAACAATAATGATGAAATTAATGATAATAATAGCCATGATTATCGATATCATTATCATAATGAGTATCGTTATTGCTGTTGTTTTTACATTTTCCATACTTTCATTATTTTATTATCATTACCATTATAACTAATAGTAGTGTTAGAAGTAGTAGAGCTCATAGTATTAATAGTAGCAATAGTAGTAATAGTAGAAACAGCAGCAGGAGCAGTATTTCGTTACCACTGTTATTTAACTACTAGTAGTAATGCAAGAGGAAGTTTATTCATGTTTTTGTGTGCGCTTGTCATACTTTTCTTTAAGCGAATTTATACGATGCGTCAATAGAATAAAAACTGTATTAGCGCAGTAATAGAGACGGAAAAAGCTTGTTAACGATAATTGCGAAAGTATAATTATATTATAATTATGCAGAGAGATCTTTATGTTACCTTTCATCTCATTTTACAGGTCGGTTGACGCTAATTTAACTGCACGATGACGCTAAATCTGATGAACGAGTATCTTGCGGAAGCTAAGCTGTTAATCGTTGCATTTCTTTACGAAAAAATGGAATCGACTTTAGTTTTGAAAACTGATTTTATCAATAGTTATCAATGAATCTTGTATTATTAGGCTTTTGTGTTAATACGAGTGAAATCCAATGGATTCTAAATTGGAACTAAATAGATTTAAACGGTTTTGCAATTATAAGGAAACATACACAATAACCAGAACAAAGAAATCGTCTGCGAAGAGGTCTAAAATTATTGTAGTTATCCCTCAAACTTATTTTCTACGAACCCTCAGATCCTGCTCGTTTTCTTTATCATGTGAAGGATAACTAAACCAAACGTGAAAGTTTCTATTATCATACACAGTGTTGTACCATTAATACTCAAATGTTTATGATTAGCATGAATTTGAATCTGAATATTTAACGCGTAGGGTAATAGATTAGCGAATAATACTCATGTTGAAAGAATGACGATTAAGATAAACAACACAATGACCAAGTTAAACAATGACAGTAACTGTGTATTACTATTACTGCTTCATTTTTTAGAAAATGTATGGCAACACAACCAAATACTAAGAGACTCTGGCAAGGTTTACTCACGGTCATCCTCTAATATTCATAAATGCAGGAATGCGCGGAAACCATCCTATAACCCCGGTATTGGGAGGGGGCATACATAACAACCAAATAAAGAGTAGAGTAAAGAGTGAAAGGAAATTAAAAGTTTGCACTAATATATACGAGGACTCCCTATGGGGGGGGGGGGGGGGAGAATGCCGCCCCCAAATCACAAAATGGGTGACAGCTTTTCTTCACATGTACTCGACAAGGCTTGTTGTTTATACGTGGGCGGTGATTGTCTTCCATTTGTTTGGACTTCAGTAGATGATGAACACGGGTCCACGTGTATTTTTAGGAAGCTTAGTTGATTTCATTTATACTTTACCTCCTTTTTTTATACTCCCCTTACAATCAAGGTACAGGTTGTGGGGTAAAGGGAGTGAGAGTGAAAGGACTCCAGCGGCACCCGCACTAGTATTTGTCGACGCGTCTGTTTCCTTTATATTTTCTCAAATCTTATTTTCTTTTAAAACTATGATTATTGATAATGATGACGTTATAATATCGGTAAAACAATGATGATGCTAATAATGATAATGTTAATAATGGTAATGATAATTCCAATTATCATCATTATCATTGTTGTTATCAATATTATGATAATTATCATTATCATGCTTGTTATCATTATCGTTGCTACAATCATTATAGTCATCATTATCGTTGTTATAATCATTATTATTGTCACTATTATTTCGTAATCATTTTCAGTAATAATAATATGATTCTTATAATTCTTATCATTACTAATACGATAACATCAACAACTGCTATTGTTATTATCATTATCATTACTAATTATATCATTTTATTATCAATAGCAGTGATGTTATCATTACCATTTCCGTCATTATCAGTTATTATTACTGCTATCATTAGTATCAATGTGTTTTTTCTTTTTTTTCATCAAAATTACCATCACATTAGTATTAAAACAACTTCTGTTATTGTTCTTTTTATTGTTTTTATTGTTTTTATTTTTATGTTTATTTCAATATCAACATCAATATTATTCAATGCAATGTTCATAGTTATTATTGCTATCACTGTTATTACTTTGATTGATATTATACAGTAAATATACCATTGGTTGTAGTATTATCATTATTTTCATAATTCTCATCATTATTCTGATTAATCCCTGTTATTATGATTTTCCCCCTTTTTTTATAGACCTAATCCTTTCAATTATCATTATCATTTTTTATTATTACAACTATTATCAACATTACCTTTGTCATTATTATATAAATCATTATCACTATCATCATCATTATCATTATTTTTATCCTCATTCTCGTCCTCATCCTCTTCCTCTTCCTCTCCCTCTCCCTCTCCATCACCATCACACCATCATCATCACCATCATCATTATCACCATCGCCAAGAGCAACGGACGCACGCAGCGCTGCGGCCATTGCAAGATCAACGAGAACACTAGAAGTCACTTGGCACACAAAGGCGATGTGATAAAGTACGGCGGAAGGGTATACAATTTTCAAGGCAAAGCAGCTCATATTTTACTTGGAACGAGCAAGAGCCCAAGAAATGGATCTCAGCTGCCCTGCTTTAATTGGAGTGTTTGTTTGAGTTTAGAGGTTTACAAAGAACGATTTCCTTGCTGATGGGATAATATTTTCTTGGGGGAATATGCGACTTTCTTTTGTTTTTTTCTTATTGAAGTGGATCCAGACGGTAAGGGTTTTAGATAGCGCAGGTGGGACAATGGTAATGGTTTTCTTTGTGCTTGTCAGAGTTAAATGGTTTGTAATGGGGTAGAATGTTCTTTTTTTTTAATTATGTATGGTCTTTGGATTAATAGTGCTTTAGAAATTCTGTGGTAAGCTGTTATCAAAACGAGGTAGTCTCGGAGATATTTTCTTTCTATTTCCTTCGCAATATTCGCGTGGCAGTGGTGATAGCAAGGTCATGGACTGTGCAAATAGCAGTAGCAGTGGCAATAAAGGTGCTGCACTGGCGCTGGTGTTGTCGTAGTATAGCCTGAGGCAACAGTGATGTTATCGTCAAACTGCGGTTTGTATGCTAGCTAAGATCTTTTATTTCTAATATCAGTTTCACTCCAAGAATATATGGAATTCAAAACGTAAACAAAGTAAGTCGATGTGTGTTAATTATTGCTAACATGCCAACCTGTAACTGCATGCGTTAGTTGAATCTGACGATGGTCGTCTATCTGAAAATATTAGAAGTTTGGGTTTGTTTCCATTTCAAAATAACATCACAATTTCCGTTGGTAAAATGAACCTCCCGGAGTGGCGCCATCTTGCTTTCGGAAACATGTGACTCTTGAACGACGAAAAGTGCAACGGCAGACAACAGACTTATTATTATCATAATATAATACATGCAGTAATGATGATTGTCTTCCATTTTTCATGTATTGCGAGAATTTTACGTTTTATTCCAAAATTGCGGATTACGCAGGCAATAATAAAATAGTAATAATAATAATAAAAACACTAAATAGCACACAACACGGAATATTTATTCATAGCAACTAAGCGAATATATTTTCACGATACGAGTTAATTAAAACGCAGTCGGACTTTTGTAACACAGAATTGGGTAAATGTCAGAGATATTTTTTCTGAAGTGTTATGCATTGTTATTTTTTCAAAGTTTTGTCACAGTTCATAAAACATAAAGATGACTTTGTTGGATTCACAACATGAACATGACATTTAGAGAATATAGTCTTTTGCAGATGATTAGAAGGAACATATGATTAAGATAATTGTGGATCGCATCACCACAACATCCTAATAATAATGATGAGGATGATAAGCTGATGATAATGATGGCAATAGTAATGGTGATGATGAAGATGATGATGACAATGATAATAATGACGATAATGATGACAATGATAACGTTGATGATATTGATAATAATTATAATGATGATGATAATCGTTATGATAATGATAAAGATAACATTTATTATTATTATCATGATAACAATAACAATGATAATAATAACGATAATGAAAAAAAACAATAAAATCACAGCAATATGAAAAACCAAGACAAAACCACAACCATCCATCGGAGCGAGTCAGGTCCAGCCCAGCAGCAGGCGAGTGGGTGCCATCCTCGCCCCGACTCTTTCTTTCTCAGCCCCTTAATCTTCCCAGCGCAGGGAGAAAGGGGGCGGTTCATCACTATTAATGTCAAGCCGCGGCCATGAATCGCCTCTTGTTATGCCGAAGAAGGGTGTAAAATTTGTTTCTTAATGGCGGAAGAGAGTGTCGCCGAAAATGGATTGCAGAGTCGCTGGGAAAAGGCGAGTTGAATCGTTTAATTGTTGATTCTGTGGCTGGGAAAGGTAGGGTTTTCTCTCTCTCTCTCTCTCTCTCTCTCTCTCTCTCTCTCTCTCTCTCTCTCTCTCTCTCTCTCTCTCTCTCTCTCTGGCTGTGTGTGTGTGTGTAAGGGTGTGTGTCATTGTTATGGGTCGTGTTTCATAATGATTATTATTATTATTACTGTTTGTTATTAAGGTTGTTATTAGTGTTATTGTCATTATTACTACTATCATTATTATCATCATTATTGTTATTGTTACTGTTACTATAACTATGATTATGATTATCATTATTATTATCCTTTTTGTTATTGCTGGTATCATTATTATTATCGTTATTATCTTTAATATTATCATAACTATAATTATTATCATCCTCATCAACACCGCTATTATTATTATCCTCATTAGCACTATTACCATCATCAATATTACTATTGATATTATCAATGTTATCATTTTGCTATTATTGTTACCTTTATTACCATTATCTATTTATTATTTTTACTGTCATCATTATTTTCATCATCACCCTAATTATTGTTATAGTTTTTGTTATCATTATTATTATGATAATAGTTATGATAATAAGGATAATAATGATAATGATACTGATAATTATTATTATCACTTATTATTATCAATAATATTTTTACTATTATTATTATTACTATCGTGCTTATCATCATTGTTATTCCTATGACTATCATTATCAATTTATATTGTTATCACAATTATCATTACCCTTGTTATTACTATAACCATTGTTATCATTATCGTTATTATCCTTTTTATCATCATGTCATTATCATCATTATGGTTAGCATTATTATTGTTACCGTCGTTTTTAAAATCATAACTATAATTATCATTATCCTCATCATCATCAGGATGATTACTATTTTGATATCATTATTATTAGTATTATCATTATCACCATCATCATTATCCTTATCACTATCATTATTACCATTACTATAATTAATATCATCATTATTATTACTATTACCACTATCACTAATATCATGATTAGTATTATCACTATCATATCTATTATCATTATTATTGTTATCATTGATATTATCACTATTATTATCATCATTATCATCACTATTATTATTGTTATCATCATCGTTATAATCGTGAACTAACTTTGCCTCATTGCCTTCACCTTATTGAACTGTTATTGCTAATCATTGTTGCTAATCATATAGACGAGACTATAATTATTTTTCCCTATATTTCAGGTAAGTGCAACGTCCAAAACATCTGCAATGAGTAAGTAAATCGCACAGGTTGATAGATATTCTGTATTTATCAAAATGTTTACAAGAACATTACAAGGACATATGTCGACTACATCTGGCGTATGTATTTTTTCTCATTATTCTTATATTCTTATTTCATATTCTTATATACGGTGACATTGTATATTTGAAGTTTATTTGCTATATAACAAAGAATATTGCAAAACTGGAACGTTGAATAATATTACTTTTAAGCTTGATTTTCGTTTATTTCACAGATACAATGGATATTACAGAGCTCTTATGTTGGATATTAATATTTTCTAAGCTGTTTTTTCTTACAATACGAATATTCCAGTGTGGCGTTTATGCAGAGCGTATTTCATAGATAAAACAAATATTACATAGACATTACATTAGCTATTCACACGTTTTTAATCATAAAAGGAAAATCTTTACACCCTTCGTGCTAAAATGGTCCACGTCGTCCCACTTTTAGGATAAGGTGTTGCAATCCGAGTCCTTAAGGTTTTTACGATTTTTTCCCTGTCAAAGATCTCTTGAATCTTGCAGGATCCTATAATCTACAAGGATTCAGAGGCAGACGAATTCTTTGTCCTGGGTGGTTGAAAGAGGTGAATTTCTAATAATTTGAATTAAAGGTGTAAATTTCCTATCCGCTGGACATTTTACTTTATTTTGTATTGACTCATAATCATTGTTATCTTTAATTTTGTTTCTAATAAGTCAGGAAGAATTTAGGTACTGTAAATAGTCTGTTAGAAAGCATATTTTCCCTCATAGAGATTTCGACGCTCCTCTATATGTCTCACGTCAACAGCATCCTCAAATGCCTACAGTCTGCTTGGTGGACTGATACCAAAAATATATCGCATGATTTTCAATGGTTTATGACGTGTAGGCCTATCAGAGGAAGTTAATAAGTAAAGAAGGGGAATTGGGGGCATAAAGATCGAAGAGGAAAAGGTAGAGAGAGATATGGATGCGAAAGAAAGTTGCGAGATGAAACTTTGTCGGGCGAAGTGGACCGCACGACGGAGATGAGAGCTCGGGAGGGACTCCTTGCGTGACAGTACAGCGCGAGGTCTCTGCAGGACTGACAGGGCCGGACCAGGGGCAGGCTCAGGGGCAGGCTGTGTGTGTGTAGGGAGAGGAGAAGGGGAGGGGGGGTAGACCGGAGGATTAAGAAAGGGCTTGGACAGGCTCAAGCGCAGTGGGAGGGATGAGGGAGGGCTCGGACGCTTTGGGGGAGAGGAACGCCATCCGACTCGGCGTTTAGGCTCAGTGTCCTCCTCTGTGTTGACATCACTGCACTGGAACCGCCCTCTAGGACATAGTGTTGTGGCCTAACCTGTGATGTGTGATCTCCGTCCGTAGTGGTTGCGCGTAAACTTTGCTGAGATATAACCGTAAAAGGTAATTGCAACCTATATACTCACCTGAAACAAAAAGAAAAGAGAGAGAGTATCTAATTCTTCGTAAAAGAGATCCCCGAAATAGACTTACTGAGTGAACAAAAGGGGAAACGCGCAGTTCCTAGAAAAGCACACGTGATTCCAAGAAAGAAGCCAGTCCCTTCTATTGCATAAACCTTACTGAAGGTCCCATTGCCTAGAGCTTTGTGGAGTTCAAGCGTTTATGTCGATTTTTTATTTTAAATCTGAACTTATATATGCATCATACATTGTTCTTTCATAATTA
>NW_028234406.1:19217264-19219764 GCF_977035675.1 Penaeus japonicus | reverse complement strand
TATGCAAATACTGTCAAAGTTCGTTGACCTCACACAAGCACTCGACTCACACACACGCACGCGAAACAGGACAGAGCCAGTTCCACAACGGAGATGTATATTCCGCCTTCTTCATAAGCGTCTCTGCTGATGTTGGACCGCGAGTTTTTGATGACGAATAAATGTCGTGATAAACATACCTTAGCTGCAGGAATATGACCGCAAATATCACCTGGGAGACTGTGAGCGGTATCCTTCGGTCTTCGTCCTGGTTATATCAAATGATTAGAACATCACTCCACTGATCTCTGGTATATCCAGGAACCAGCAGCCTTATAGATGATAGTAAAACAGCAAGAGACAGGGAACAAAGTTCAGGCGCAGGAGCAGGCGGGTGTGGGCGACCCTGTTTCCCTAGATTCGGTTATTCCCGAGCATTAAGCAGCGTTACAGCGCCAGGGTCAGGAAGTTTATCACCGAACATATTTCATGCTTAGCGCCATCTCCGTCCCCAACTAAACTGCGCTGTGTATAACCGTGTGTGATATATTGGGTATTGCGACCATGGTATTAATGCTTCTGCCCTTCTTTACTATGGGAGTGTTATGTACGAAATGTGAATTGTCATGGATGGTTATACAGTAATTAATTAAAGTATTATATATGTATGCTGTCGAGTTTTAATGGTATTGGAACATGGAGTGTATGGCAAAAATGTGTTTCTTTATAACGTGTGCCGTGAAGGTTTCTTGATATACTGTGTACATGCACTAAAAGTCTATTGTGACAATCATTCTCTTTCATGAACAGGTAGTTGAATACAATACAGAAAACAATTCTAGATAAAGTTATGGAAGACATTTTGCGCATTTGTTTGTATCAATGCATATGATAAGAACAGAAACTATCATTTCTCTTAACTATTTCAGTTCCCGGCAGTTTTGTCTCGAAATTCCAATAATATAAGTCTTTTAACAAGAAAAACGCGTGTTCTTCTGGAACTCTCGTACGGTTGGAGCGGTAATTGATAACGGTTGAGAGTAAAACTTTATCTGTATTTCTGAAAACATCTAAAAGCGAATAGCTTGGAACTCTGGAGAAAACTGCATGTATATAAAATTAGATATCGAATATTACGTTGGTTTATAATAGGACAGAGTTAGAGCACTTATTCAAAAGAATACAAAGCGATGATAAACCATAAGGAAAATTCAACTGGCATCATACAATGAATTACGCTGCTCTTATCCAGTACCTGTTGCTTGTTAGATGCCCTGTAGCCACTTTATACATGCCATTGCTGCGTGATGTTCCAAGCATCAATTCACTTGTGTTTAGTAAGTCATGTGCTGTAAGATGCTTACTTTCGTTATTTGTACAAGGTTATCTTTTTTGTGTATAGTTTAAGGTGCTGTATCACCTGTGCTTATGGCAGTATTCATGAAGAGTTTGAAACATCATTTCTTTATTCATTTATCTCTTAAGTAATATTAAGATATTTTGAACAGCTGCAGGATGCTACTGCTGAAGTATTCATTACTTGTTTAAGATAGAATTCTAGCTGTGTGTATGTGTTTTTTTTTTAAATAGTTTTAGTACTATACTATAGTATATTCTTTAAGTCACAATACCCTTGTCACAAATATCCTGTATAAGGTCAATTGTTTGGAAGTTACGAAATTCACGACACGGAAAATGATTGGTAATGAGATGCATGATCATCATATTGATAATGATAGTGATAATATAAATAAAATGGAGACTAACGAGAAAAGATTACATTGATGATGATGAGCCACTATTACGAAAATGGTAAGCTAATGACTCTGTTGCACGGACCATAGGGTTCATTTAGGATATAATATGCTAAAATTGTTCATGTTTATTTCAATCAATCTTCCTTTTCTCTCTTCCCCCTTTCGTTTCTTTCTCGTCTTCGATGTTCTCTTCTTTACTTTTTTTTATTTTATTATTTCTCTCTTCGCTCCTGCTTCTGTTACTTCAGTGTTCTATTAACCTGAATTTCTGCTTAAAACACTTTCACCCGTTTCTACCGCATTAATTATCAGGCTACCATTTCGTGGTCGTGTGTGTGTGTGTGTGTGTGTGTGTGTGTGTGTGTGCGTGTGTGTGTGTGTGTGTGTGTGTGTGTTTATGAGATTGGAAGTTATCTAGAATGCGGGTGCTTGAAAGAGCAAAAATATATATATTTATGTTTTTCATTTGACTTCTGGAAGGGATTTGAAAGGACGCAGACACACACACATACACACACACATACACACACACACACATACATAAACACACACATATATGTATATATATATATATATATATATATATATATATATATATATATATCTCTATATATATATATGTGTGTGTGTGTGTGTGTGTGTGTGTGTGTGTGTGTGTGTGTGGATGTCTGTGTCTGTGTGTGTGTATGTATGTATATATATATATATATATATATATATATATATATATATATATATATATATATATATATATATATAATTAT
>NW_028234406.1:19199764-19202264 GCF_977035675.1 Penaeus japonicus | reverse complement strand
AGCTCCACTTTACCAACACTAACTGCACCGACGCACTTTTTAGATTACGTCAGGAATGCCCCCTATGTGAAAAGTTTCCATATTGGTGGTTAAAGGTGCACAGTTCATATTCTTTTTTTTTCGATAAGTGGGTATCTTACTGTATACAACAGCTTCATTCCATGTCGCTCATGCTTTTCTTTCCGTCTATATATGCAAAGGACAAACTAAAAATCACGACTCTTGTAATCATTGTTCCAATAGAGATGAGAAAAAATGGCATTCCAATTAAAATGATATAATCCCTAAATAATCCAATAATTCCCCTATTCATACTTGTGTCGGAGTTCAAATTTCAGGACCACAGAAACAAGAGCGTGTCTTCTCTTGCGGATTATATAACGTTGTTGTAGCACTATGGTGTCGGTGATGGTGCGCTCCTCCCGCCATCAGCGCGTTAATGCAAAGACCAAATCGCCTGCAGGACTATGTCGAGTTCATGGGGTCTGCTCATCGTGGGTTAATTCTTTTAAAATCCCAGTGCTTTCTTTGCTGTATCTGGATGTTGGTTATTTTTCAGTTCTTGACACGGTAGGCTCGTCTTGCAGTTACATATCAAATAAGTAAGACAACAGTAAAAGGTTAATGAACAAAAAAAAACAAAAAAAAACACTCCCATTACCCAGTTATATATTTCAGCATAGGTAACTCGGGGATAAATGAAATGTTCATGACAAAGTCCGTAGAGTTTAACCGCCGATAAAACCGCTGATCAAGGCTTGATTATCCCGTAGACTCATTTTTTTCACTAACCGCGATCACATATATGGAATAATTATAATCATTATTTTATGATTATGATAATGATGATTATAATTATGATAGTAATGATGATGGTAATTACAATAATAACAAAATTAATTATAACAATAATCATGATAATAATGATAATGATAATAATAATAAAACATATTACAATGATAATAAGGATAATCATAACAATGATAACGATAATACCAATGAAAATAATAACCACAGTAGCAGTTTCTAAGCAGTAATGATATAAAGCTAAATGTAATTATCATAATAATAATCTCCTGTAATGGAAAATTAAATACTTTCAACACCTAACATTATCACGAATAATGATAAATTAGCATGTCTATATATAACCTAAAGCCAAAGCGGATACTCATAAGCGAAGCAATTTCATTACTGAAGGCAGGGTATACTGTTATGAAGTATTTTGTTATTGAGCTATTGATGTCATAAAACTCTAATGTAATAAGATAATGTAACTCTTCTTAGCTGTTGATAGGGCTTTATGAATTGACATTATGAGGAGCATATGAGAGGCTGATGTAACTATCGTCCCGTTCAATGGCTTGCACGTATTGCAATAGATAACACGGAGGAGTAAAGATTCATGATTATAAGATTCCAGCATTTTGTATAGAATGTCCTGTTTCTATTTTTTTCATCCCTTTGAATAACTGTTTTATAATCTACTTGCATAACATGTAGGATGACCGCATACATAATGATACGAAATCTTTCGTGACGGTTTGGCGTGACAATGCGACCACTTTTCGTAATTATGTCGTGTGGTGCAACGGCCATCGTCGCGCCCTGACCTGTGTCCTCCCTTAATAATGCCCCTCCCACCACTCCGCCCCTTTCTCCTTCATCCTGTCCTCCGCCTCCTTTCCTCCGTCCTCCGTTCCCTTCCCCTTTCCTCCACCCCCGTACGACAGACCCCTCCCACTCGCAAGCCCATTTCCTTTCTCCGTTCCTGTCTCGCCCCCCTCTCTTTCTCACCTTTACACCTCCCTGTTTCCCGCCCTTCGATGCACTCAGGTCTGCTATGCCGCTTCTCTTTGGATTTTGTCTTTGTTATATGTTTATGTATTTTCCCCTCTCTCTCTCTCTCTCTCTCTCTCTCTCTCTCTCTCTCTCTCTCTCTCTCTCTCTCTCTCTCTCTCTCTATCTATCTCTCTCTCTCTCTCTCTCTCTCTCTCTCTCTCTCTCTCTCTCTCTCTCTCTCTCTCTCTCTCTCTCTCTCTCTCTCTCTCTCTCTCTCTCCCTCGATCACTATCTCTCTCTCGACCACTCTGTCTTATATGTCTCTGTATACGCCTCTCTCTTTGTTAACATCTATAGAAATACAGTTATCTATCTATCTATTCCTATCTGCCTGTTGATTTAACCGCCTATCTAGGTATCTCTCTACCCACTGTTTCACTTTCTGTTTCGTTGATATACAAGTTTTTCTATCTTTTCTATTGACTTTATAAAAAAAATATATGACTTAATGACAATTCTTCAATTTCTGTCATTTAATCAAGCTTTAATTTCGCTTTCGATTCGAAACTACATGCATATGCAGAAGCAATTACTGAGCGAATATTGGAGAAGAATAGAACGAGTGTGTTAGCGGAAATAAGATTTTTGTTAAAGAGGAAGTCAGTGATAACTAAATCTTTTCCTTAATGGCATTCCATCTTCAATTATAACTTACACT
>NW_028234406.1:19192264-19197264 GCF_977035675.1 Penaeus japonicus | reverse complement strand
AGGGGAGAGAACAATCCAGAGATGCCCAGAGTAGATAGGGAGAGAGAGACATACAGACGGACAAAGAGAGAGGGAGAGAGAGTGAGAGTGAGAGTGAGAGTGAGAGTGAGAGTGAGAGTGAGAGTGAGAGTGAGAGTGAGAGTGAGAGTGAGAGTGAGAGTGAGAGAGAGAGAGAGAGAGAGAGAGAGAGAGAGAGAGAGAGAGAGAGAGAGAGAGAGAGAGAGGGAGAAAGAGGGAGAAAGAGAAAGATAGAGAGATCCAGGGTGTCCCAGGGGAGACAGAGAAACAGGGACACCTAGGTATGAGCGAACGTCGCCTGGGGAGAGGCAAGGACGTCCGTGGGAGGCAGTAATGGCCGGCCTGAGCTCCGTCGGTCAGGGCAGGGAAGCTCGGGGAAACCGGGTCACAAAACACTCAAAGTTTACCGCAAGAGATAAAGCCGCAAGCCTTCCCGGGGTCTGATGGCAATGACACACGAACGCCCGGGATGGTATGAGGTGGGGACTGGGGTGGGGATTGTGGGGTATGGGAGGTGTTGGTACAGGTTGGGGGGTTGGGGGGAGAGGGGAAGTTGGAAAGGATTTGGGAGGGGGGGGGAGAAGGGAGAGAGTTTAGAGGCAATGCTGGGGTTGTGCTGTATTGGATTCGTGCTGAGATTGTATTGCGGCTGTGCTGTGCTGTGATGGGATTCTGGCTTTGTTGCTGTTATTGATACGAGTTTCTTTTTGGTTCTCGTGACGCCTATGATTTTTTGGTGTTGTCGGGGTTATATTGGTGATATGGCGGTGTTATGCTGGGGTGGTGCTGGGGGTTGTGTTGTGTTGGAAAGGGAAAAGAAAAGACGGATTGGGTCTTGTTTGTAAATGGCTACTAATCACTTCACTAGCCCATTCTTAATGGTACGAGATGCTATTGAAGAATTGTATCCCCCCCTCTCTCTCTCTTTCTTATACCTCCCTCCCTCCCTCCCTCTTTCCCTCTCTCCTCTCCATACATACGAATGAACTGGGCTTAATATACGTGGCTCTCCCCATCCTAACTAAATGTTTTCAGAGGCGTATTGGTCAACAAGGTGGACGGGGACAACACAATACCAGCGCGGTCAAAACGGGCTGCAGTTATCGAGTTTCTGATCACAGAATTCGTCCTTTCTATCGAAATTCGCCGGAGAATGAGATCCGTATATGATGATGACAGTTGGGAGAGGTAGTCGCATGTGGCTGATGCAGAGACTAGGCAAGGAGGATTATATTATTATTTTTTTTTCGCCTCTCAGGGAATGGCAAAACAGCTTATCAAGGTTATCATTCTGCCTATGATGCAATAAGATGGAAACACATTACGCCATATATGAGGTGTCAGTCTTTGTCTATTAGATGACTGGTTGTGGGTCAATACTGTTAATTTAATGTTAATGAATACCGAAATTAATGTGAAATATGGATTCGTGAATGCAATTACCGGTGCGCTGAAAGAGAGAGAGAGAGAGAGAGAGAGAGAGAGAGAGAGAGAGAGAGAGAGAGAGAGAGAGAGAGAGAGAGAGAGAGAGAGAGAGAGAGAGAGAGAGAGAGAGAGAGAGAGAGACAGACTGGCATAAGCATGTAACTGTTAATTAATTATGGGAAGCAATGCTGTATCGAAGAGTGAAGGTAGGCATGAATCTTTGATTTGTTACATATATTCACATATAAATGTTTATAAATTAAAATTGCTGGCCAGGAAGCATAAATTCTCTGTGTTGCATCTTAACGTCATTTAATCTAAAGCTTCGCAAAATAAGTAATAATGATAGTTGGTTATTGAAAGAAAATAAAATAAATGAAAAACTAAGCGAGATTTCTATTTGCAGCTAATTACTCTGCGAAATACATCACAAGGATACAGCAGAGTCAGATGAATGTAAAAGCACGCAAAAGACTTAAAAACGAAATTAGGCTTATACATTCAGAAAATTATGACTGGGTATTCTCCTTGGTTATTGGATGTCATAAATAGTTACATTGATTATCGTGTTAATTAGATATTGAATAGCATTAGTCTTTTTAAATCATGATTTGATACCGGGTGCCAGTGGCAAATATCCATAGTCTTAAAACACATATAAGCACACACGAACACATATGTATACACATTCACAGACAGACACACACACACATACACAGACACACACACACACACACACACACACACACACACACACACACACACACACACACACACACACACACACACACACACACACACCAACACTAAAACACACACATACATTCACACACTCACATACACATATACATAAACAAGAAATTCCACATACATATATGCTGGGAACGAGGGTCACAGACCTTCGTTCCCAACATATATCATACATATCAAACGCTCATTCGATCCTAGACAGGGATCATTGGAAAACTCATAACTACGTTAAACTTCTCAGATTTATATATAGTCAACTTAACATAACTTAGCAATAATAAAACAAATTGATAAGCCAAGAAACCAACAGGGGACGCATTTGAGAAATGAATATACGATGAGATTCAGAAGGAGAAAATTGGACTGGTCGATCCCATAAGCGGATATCCTAACGATATTCAGGGAAAGGCGTCCAGACGAAGATCCTGACGTTTAAGCCTAGTGATGGATAAGACGATCGGCGAGGTGACAGTGCCGGGGGGGGAAGGGGGAGAGAGGAGGGAGGGGAAAATGGGGGAAGGGTGAATGAGGAGAGGGGTAATGGGGAGAGGAAAAGGGGGGCGGGAGGAGAAGGAGGAGGAGGAGGGTGTCTGGGGGGGGAGGGGGATTGTCAGGGAGAGAGGGGTGGTGATGGAACGCGGAATGAATGCGAGGGGAGGGGGGGAGGGTAGAGGGTGAGGGGAAAGGATGAAGGGAGGGCCAGGGTAGAGAAGGAAAGGGGGAAAGGGTGGCGGGAGGGCCAAGGGATAAGAGGAGAGAGGTTAAGGGAGACGAAGAGAGCTTGGGGTTCAAGGCAATAGGAGAGAGGAAGTGGAAGGAATTAAAGACAAAGAGAGGAGAAGGAAAGAGAGGAAATTCTTGGGGCTTTAGGGAGGAAGGGGATGGAGGGATGGATGGATGGAGGGAGGGAGGGGGTGAGTGCCAGGCGATGAGGAGAGAGCCATATCAAGAGTCACGTCACCATGAGAGTCCGTGGCACTTTCTGTAAACATTTAAAGAGGAAGGAAAACGCTTTAAGGCGGGCATTACGTACGGATAGCATGTTAATGAGAGTGTCGAGATGGTGTTTAGATAAGGCGACTGTGAGGAATTGAAATGATAATGAGAGAGGCATTGGATCTGTGAGGGACGAAGGAGAATGAGCGGATACGTGATGAAAGCGAGGAATGACAAGGCAAAGAAGAATGAGAGTAGATATGAGTAAAAAGATAAGAATGAAAGAAATTAGCAAATGCATAAATCCACTCAAATAAAAACTAAATTAACACAGGCATGGACAAAATAAAAGAAGGACACACACACATATGCAAAGAGTAGAGAGGAAAGAAGGAAACAAATAAATGGCTAGTAGGAGGCTACAAAACTGGATGAAACGCCGCAAAGAGGATAGTCTCAAGGGGGAAGGAGGGGAAGAGGAGAGGGGAGACGAGAGAAGAGGAGAGAGGGGAGGGCGGAGGTGGGGAGAGGGCGAGGAAAAAGGTGAGGGGAGGAGAGAGGAGGGGAGAGGGAGAAAAGATGGGATGCAGAATAGTGGTAGGAGGAGGAGTAGAATGGGAGGGTGGAGGAGGAGGAGGAGGAGATGGAGGAGTAGATGGGGAGGAGGAGCAGAAGCGAAGGGGATGGGTAAGGGGAAGGAGGTGGAGGAGGAGAAGAGGGGGAGGAAGGAGGAGGGGTTGCGGAGTAGAGGAGGAGCAAGGAAGAGAAGAAATAGAAGGGAAGGGGAAAGGGAAAGAGAGGAAGAGGGAGGAGAAGAGGGGGAGGAAGGAGGAGGGGTTGAGGAGGAGTAGAGGAGGAACAAGGAAGAGGAGGAATAAAAGGGAAGGGGAAAGGGAAAGAGAGGAAAGGGGAGGAGGTGGAGGAGGAGAATAGGGGGAGGAAGGAGGAGAAGAGGAGGAGCAAGGAAGAGGAGGAGTAGAAGGGAAGGGGAAGGGGAAGGAGAGGGAGGGGGAGACGGAGGAGGTGGAGGAGTAGAAGAAGGGGAGGAGGTGGAGGGGGAGAAGAGGGGGAGGAAGGAGGAGGGGTAGAGGAGGAGTAGAGGAGGAGCAAGGAAGAGGAAGAGTAGAAGGGAAGGGGATGGGCAAGGAGAAGGAGGGGGGTAGTAGAAGGGAAGGGAAAGGAAAGGAGAGGGAAGGGGAAGGGGGAGGGGAAGGAGAAGGAGAGGGGGAGGAAGGGGGAGGGGTAGAGGAGGAGTGGAGGAGGAGCAAGGAAGAGGAAGAGTAGAAGTGAAGGGGGAAGGGGAAGGAGAGGGAGAGGAGAGGGGGAGGAGAGGGGAATGAGAGGGGACCAAGAGATCACGAAAGAAGTAGCGTCGTCCAAGGATCATGTCAGAGAGCTATATGTCTTCATCTTCGTCTTCGTCAAGAAATTGTTGGGGAGAAGTTGTGAAGCTTTTTTTTCTTCATCACTTTTTTTCTTTTCTTTCGTCTTTCGCCTCCACCTCCTCCTCCCCCTCCTCCTCCCCCTCCCCCGCTGACCAACATCCCTGCCCCCCCCCCCCCTTCCTAATCATCCCCCTCCTCCCACACGCTTCTCGGCTTACTTCCGCTTCTTCGTGTTATTATGTCTCTCTCTCTCTCTCTCTCTCTCTCTCTCTCTCTCTCTCTCTCTCTCTCTCTCTCTCTCTCTCTCTCTCTCTTTCTCATGTCTTTTCGTCTTTACTTTATGACCATAATTTTTTCTATCCATGTCTTTATTTATCATTTTGTTCTTTTCTATTATCTCACTTCTTTTGTTATTGTCTGTAGTATTTTTTTATTTTTTATTTTTTTTTATCTATTTGTTTATTTTGTTTGTTCTCTTATTTTGCC
>NW_028234406.1:19167264-19169764 GCF_977035675.1 Penaeus japonicus | reverse complement strand
AAAGAACCCAAATCTAGCAAATAAAAACTATACAAAGCGATCTCTCAGGCTTGCTAAAACAAACATGAAAAAGAGACGAAAGTAAAACAACAAAGGTGTGAAAAAAAAACAAGCCAAGTCCAATAAAACAAAAAAAAATCCATTCTTTAAAATGAATGCATGTTCTACGATCATTCACAGAACGTCAGCACTTTTTATCATCGCGATCGTAGTCAACATTGCTCGATTTGTTGCCGTTAAAAAGACAAATATGGCGACACAGTTAGGTAAATATTCAAGATGGACTGGGTAAACGGAACATTTTCATTGATGGTCCGAAAAAAGAGTAAACATTACCTCGGTGATGACGTCAGAGGTATTCATATAATTCATTCAATAAATATAGGTTAAAATACTTAACAACTGACCTAACACTGTAAAACGAAAACTCTAAAAGTCTTGAATGATTAAACAAGAAAACCCGCAACTAAAGAAAACTCTCAATATTAAGGGGAAACTCTGGTAAAATCTCCTAAAACTAAAAAACGAAATAAAACGAACAATGAATAATGAAAGAAAAAGAAAAAAGGGAAAGAATTCTAAAAAATCTAGACGTGCATTGCAATCGGAAAACGGAGGGCAGAGGGAATGGTCGCCTCGCGGGAAAGGGCGTGATGCAACATCCGCAGCCTACGATAATGTTAATGGTGATGTTAATCATTATTTATTATCACTATTGTTGTTGTTAGTGTTGTTTCATTAGTAGTAGTAGTATTAGTAGCGGCAGCAGCAGTAGTAGTAGTAGTAGCAGTAGTAGTAGTAATAGCAGTAGTAATATCATTATTACTATTATCATTGTTATCATTGCTGTTATCATGATCGTCATTAATATCATTATCATAATTATCATGATTATTATTATCATTATCATTATTATTACAATCATCATAACCATCATAATTACTGTTATCTTTATCAATTATATCATTGTTATTAATATCTTTTTTATTTCCATTATCATTATTATGATTATTAGATCCGTTATCATCATAATTATTATCCTTATTATCGTGATTTTCATTGTTATTATAATCTTTATCATTCTTATTGTTATTATCATAATTGATGTTATTATCATTTATCATTGGTATTACCAATATTATCATTGGTATCACTATCATAGTAATAGTAATTAATAGCAGTTGGTATCACCATCACTATGTTATTTACATCATTACTATGATCTTTATCATAATTATCATTATTACTGTTGTTGCTATTGTTATTGTTAATACCCTCATCGTCATTATACTTATTATCATTATCATTATTACTATTATTATCGTTATTATAATTATTATTTTCTTGTTACAATAATTATCATCATTATTGTTTATTGTTATAATTATTGCTGTGACCATCATCATTATTTTTTTGTCATTATCACCATTAAGATTATGATTATCATAATGATGATGATTGCCATTAGTATTATCGTTCCTGTTAGAATTACATTACTATTTTGATTGTGATTATGAGAATTGGGACAACGATTAAGATAACAATGAAATTATACAGACCCTTGTGTGACTACAACACATAACGTGTATTCATATGTGTACATATTTATACTACACATATATTGAAGAACTGGATAAGCTTACGAATAAACTTACAAATCACCAATCTAATCTAGATGACTACCTCTTTAAGTGAAACACCAGAAAATTAAAACGATTACTCTGCACGGAATAAAGCGGAGATCATTACAGAGAACATATGCATAGACTCAATATACCCTCGTGACCAATTTCGCCGTTAGTGGCTCATCATCATCATGTAGAACAGATGTATATGATGGAGTGTCGGCGCTGAGGGCTGATTACATGGCGACTGGGAAGAGCAAGCCAATTAGTAGCTCGTTCTAGGAAGCCACCTGGATGTCCCGGGAGGGTGTGTGGCGGGGTTGGGGATGAAGGGGGCAGGTGATGGCAGAGAGTGCCGTGGTGCGAGAGGTAGCGAAGACGTGCGCACATATATGGTATGTGTGTGTATACATATATGTATATATGTGTATATATACATATATGTATATATATATATATATATATATATATATGTATATACATTTATTTATAAATATATTTATATATGTGTGTGCGTGTGTCTGTGTGTGTCTATATATATATATATATATATATATATATATATATATATATATAAACATATATATATATATATATCTATATATGTATATATACATATATATATATATATATATTTGCATATGTATATATATATATACATGTATACATATATATATATATATATATATATATGAATATATGTATATATATATATATATGTATACATATTTGTATGTATATGTGTATACATATGTGTGTGTATGTATATGTGTACATACATATATATGTATATGTATATATATATTATATACGTACGTAAATATATATATATATATATATATATATATATATATATATATACATATTTGATATAT
>NW_028234406.1:19154764-19157264 GCF_977035675.1 Penaeus japonicus | reverse complement strand
TGGCGGCACCTTCACTATGTAAATGTCCGACCATCCAGCCGAGGCGGAGGGGGAGGGGGGAGAGGACGAGTTGGAGGCTTGTTGGGATTTTTCCTCTTTCTTTATTTTCAGAATTCTCTCTTTTGTTTTATGCTTTAGTTGAATTAGAATCTTACTGTTACATATATTGCTAAGTTGTCCTCAAACCTGTTTGGTATATATTGATTTATCTCTTAGATGTTTTTCCGTACATTTTTTTCGTTTCTATGTACATCGTCCACGAAGCATTAGTTAAATGTAAATGTTTGGTACACATGGAGCAAAAAAGAGTCCTGAAAGTGAAAATTAATTCAGTTTTGTACAAAGGGGAACGTTACAATTAACAGTGTTTTTTTAACACTTTTCTCCTTCCTCGTGTCATTCGCGATTATTCATTCAAATAGAGAGATATTAGCAATAATTGTAATTCTCTTTTCCTTTTCATTTACTCTGGTGTTGTAGAGTCCTGCGGCAATTAAGTTTCTTTACGGGCGTTATTCCCGATTTTACAGTTTAACTTTTTTTTACGGAAAGAGAATGGCTTTGACAGTAATGATAATTATAGGCATTTGACCGATTTTGTTCTTGCATTACGACCTTGACCTCGTTAGAGTCAGGCGAAGAGAGGTCAACGAAGCGAAGGTATAGAGAACTGTTGGCTAGGGGTGGTGTGTTTAACAGAGGAATAGGTTGGTGGCTTTTTCATGGCAAGTTTGACGAAGATTTTTCATTTATCGTTAAAACGTACGCACATGCACGCCCACACACAACTACAAACACACACACACACACACACACACACACAGAGAGAGAGAGAGAGAGAGAGAGAGAGAGAGAGAGAGAGAGAGAGAGCGAGAGAGCGAGAGAGCGAGAGAGCGAGAGAGCGAGAGAGCAAGAGAGCGAGAGAGAGAGAGAGAGAGAGAGAGAGAGAGAGAGAGAGAGAGAGAGAGAGAGAGAGAGAGAGAGAGACCCTCACGCGCGACTACATCAACAACAACAACAAAAATAACCATCCAACTAAGTATACCTCCACGCAGCCACTTGCAAGCTTGTCCAATTCCTCGTTTTCCTTTTGTTTCCTCATCACCCTACACTCTTCCTTCGCTGTCAATGTCATTATCGGCTTTCGATCATTTCGTCCTCTCCTCATTCCCATTCCCCTGGGGTCTCCTTATGCCTATTGATGCTATATTACATAATCAATATATGACCACTACTTCAAGTTATGCATGCAGTAATTAGATCATTTTTTAGACCTGTCAAAAGAGCTCTTGATCTCTCCAGTAGTCTGAGAGCATAGATATTTCCTAGGCCCTCTGAAACAAGTCAGAACTATAAAAAAAAGATGTCTGCAATTGCTGCGGCAACATATTGGTAATAAAACCGGGAACATATTGCACTACCTGTTCTTGTGTTGTCACGATTGAGGTACGCTTCCCTTATATATGGCGTCTGTAAAGCTTGGCTTGAAATTGGTTTCCGTAATGTACAATAATAATAAAAGTACAAAATCGTCGATCTGCCTTTATAAAGATAGTCATAACATCTGTAAGGTAGAGTAATAAAAAAAATAAATTAAAAAAAGAAGATAGAAAAAAAAAACATTTGGTGTCTTTATATAATTTTGTAAATATTCTGAACTCGGAAATTTACTGGGGTATTTGTGCAGGCGCCTCCACGCCCCCGAGGACACCGCTATAAATATTCCAGTTAATTTGGAAGTCCTGTAATTCACGAGATGTTCTTGTGGATGTTTAATAAGTCTTCCCTTCTAAAACTTCTTTCGAATTCGGACTCGCTTACTCTCTCATTCATATCATGTCTTGCAAAAACATCATGTTTTTGTCGAGTGCTTGCCACTTGCCTCTAATTCTATCTGGGTTTTATTATTTTTTCTCCCTCTCTGAGTGACTTCTGCTTTTACCAGTAATTCGCCACTGAATTTGCCTGGGCTTTCGAGTGATCACGAAGGATATTACGGGAGGTTCTGTCAGATACTCAGACGCTCCTCAGCTCCCCTCGACTCAGATTATATGGCGGTGGCAAGTGTACGGTCCCTGAACTCGATTTTACAATATTAATATCTCTATCTATTTATCTGTCTCTGTCTTTCAATCTATCAAGCTGTCTTTATATATAAACATTTGTATATGCATACACACACACACACACGCACACACACACACACACATATATACACCCATATACACATAGGCACACACACACACACACACACACATTTGTAGATCTGTCTATTAATCAATCTGTGTTTGAACAAAATCTTTAGGCGTATGATCTTTCCTTCAACAGAAAAGAAACTAGTTCATTCCAGATCAGTAAATGGAATAGTTTGAATCGGAAAATGTCATTGCACAACTTCTAAGAATCCAGCCTGTTTACACTGTGGGATTTTAATTCCCGGTATCAACTCTAAAACACTCATCTTTCCTCCTACCCCTTATTTTCTCTCCCCCTCTCCCCC
>NW_028234406.1:19142264-19147264 GCF_977035675.1 Penaeus japonicus | reverse complement strand
AAAACACATTGATTAAGTTACATTTTATTAGGATTTTTTTACGCCAACTTGATGCCATTGAGAGAATAGATTCGTACCCTTTACCAAGGCAGTGTTAATTCTGCTTACTCAGTGATGCGTCAGGTTTGGCCCACATTACCGAAGGTCACTTACGTCAAGACAATAAAAGCAACTGATTACCAAGCGCCACGCAGGAAGACCTTGAAATTTGAAGGAGTATCAAGTAACCACTCCAAGCAGAGCACTCTAGTCTTTCACTGCCAGACGCCCTTGAGCACAACGTCAAGGTTTTGCACGCCCTCTGGTAATGTTAGGAGGCTAAACCACATCGGGGCGTACGGGTCAGTTTTGTACTTCGGCCAGTCCATCAGTGATCCTTATTACAGTCTGTCGATATTCTCCTCCATCGTCGCCGAACAGAGAATATTGAGCTCTGCTATCACCCAGTGGAAAATAGTGAAGACAAAGCTATGTAGCATTAACCTGAATGTCGATATTTGCGTCGTCAAATATAGACGAGAACCTTTACATAACACGGCTGCCAATACATTCTTTTACACAAGATTTAACACAGAGTTTGGGCTCGTAAATTCCGCTCGTTGGTGTAACCACTTGCAGGCGTCTGGAGTACCTGCCTCACACGTCCTCATGACTGAATATGCCTGCCACCTCCCATGAACCGGCGGGACACGAGATCATGAAGAAGCCGTGGCCCGCTGAGGTGCGGTGTGTGGTGGTCGCTGAAACAAAAATGATTATACTCGTTGTAATAATGCTAGGAATTTTTATCAGTAATAAGGGTAACCATAACTAAATTATCAGCAATTTAGTGGTAATGATGATGAAATAGTTATAGTGATAAAAGTTAGTATTCAATGTTGATTATATTAATAGTGATGATGGTAGTAATGATAATGAGAAAAATAATTACATTAAAACAATATTTTAGTATAACCACAGAACTTGGCAATTAATATAATATTCTTGAGGGAAGGTTACGGAATGTATGCTTGGTAGTGAATGTATTTTGATGAATATGCTTGAGGCTTCTTAGTTTACATTTGATGATCAATTGTATATTCTTATATATAATATATATATATATGTTGTTTTATATGATGTCGGTTCATACACAACAAGAAAATATCATCTGAACATTAAACAATAGATACATAAAATTCATGACTGATCGGAGACGTTTTCCATCTGTAAATCCATTCTGGTGTTCATAAATTTCCCTAACGGCCGAAAAGAGGCTTTGTGGCCATTAGACTCATCTTAGCTTGGCTGGTCACTCTCCCTTTTTTCCCCTATACTCCTTCCTCCGCTCCTTCACGCTCCTGTCTTGAGTCCTTCCGGCCTGACCCATTTCCTTCCCTTCCCCTGTGGCTCTCCTTCCTTCTTCCTTCCTCTCTCCTGTGCTCTGTCTCCCTTCTTCTACTTATTTTCTTTGACTTTTTTTTTTTACCTTTTCTTTGCGTCCCGTCGCCTATGGCCCGTCTTCCTGTCTCTTTCTATCGACTATGATCCCTCTTCTTCCTCCTTCCTCTGTTCCAACAATATTTCCTCCTCTTTCTTATCTCCTTTGGTCCATCTTATTTTTTTTTATCTTCTATTTTGTTTCCTTTTTTTCCTACGATTCCTCATCTTCCTACTTCTTGACTCCTAAAGTCCCTCTTATTTTCCCTTCATCTATGCTATGGCTATTCTTCATTTTTCTTCTTCTATTCTACGGTCTTTTTTCGTCTTTTTTCTTCCTGTGTTACCTCATTTTCTATCTTCTTCCTCTTCTTTCACGTCTCCTATGATCCTGCCTTTTCTTTCGTATCTCCTGTGCCCCTCTTCGTTTTCCATCCTCTCTTTCCTTCTTTCCGTGCCTTTTTTCCTTTCATTCGTCTCCTTTCTTTTAACCTTGGCCTATTATCTCTACCACTTCTGTTGTTTATTGACAATGCACTTTTTCATCAACTCATATTTCTTTCCAGTTACTTTATGATAGTACTTCCGTTATTTGTCACTAGTTGTGATAATACGGTGCAATGCGTGTTTATTTGGCATATGGTATATATATTGTTCTGTAGTTGGCTTCCTGCCACCTTCTAACACGGTATCTATTGCGGCCTGGTTTACATAGTAATTTGCTAAATTCCATGTTTTGAATGAAAAGTTATTGCACCCTACCTCTGCGTGCTATACTACGCATAAATACAGTGTTTAGGATACAGCACTTTCTCTGTAACACTTATCCCTAAGTCATTCGTAGAACATATCACAGCGTTGTCCTTTCTGGATCACGAGTAATTGAACACGAATACATGTGTTAGACGCTGATCTTCAGTATTTTTGGCATCATCCCTGGACCACTGACAGTAGTATCACATCCTGGAACACTGGGCTGGTAGATGAACCCCTCCCCCTTCCCCCTCCCTCTCCCCCTGTGTCCATGACGCGGGCGAGATGAGCCACTCTGGGCTGGCCGCCAACCCCGCGTCCCCTCGCTTCTTATTATGCCATTACCCTCCCATTAGTCATTTCCTTGCCTGCTACAATCCTTCATGTCTTCCCCCGCGAGTGGGTCACTCCCCATGTCTCCCACCTTTACCTCTTCCTTCTCTCCATCCCCCTCCTCCACCTCTTCTTCTTCCTCCTCCTCCTCCACCACCTCTTCTTCTTCTTCCTCCTCCTCCTCCTCCTCCTCCTCCTCCTCCTCCTCCTCCACCACCACCACCACCTCTTCCTCCTGCTCCTCCTCCACCCTTTTCTCCTCTTCCTGCTCATTTTTCTTCTCCAACCCTTCTCCCTCACTCCACTTATCCATCCTCCTCTCCAACACTCCCTACCTCTCCACCCCCTGTTCATCCTCAACCTCGTCCTCCCCCCCCCTCCCTCTTTGCCCCTCGTCAACGCTGATTTCTCTCCTTGTTGCTCTCCTCTCTTCCATTTCCTTTATCCTCTTCCCCTCCCTTCGTATCTCCCCGTATCCTACTCAACACACACTTTTATCATGTATCTCCTCATCTTTCTCTTTTTCTCTTTCGTTAAAAAAGTTCTTTACCCCTCTTCCCTTCATCTCCCCCCGCACCCCCCCCCTCCCACTTCCCTCTTCACCTTTCTCGGTATTCTCTCTCTGTCGCCCACTCGTAGTTCTTCAGATACCCTATTCCCCTCAGTTACGTGAATACCCTCTCTGTGCATCAAAGCAAGCACAAGGAAGCACAAGAGAGGCACAGGAAGGAGAAGCACAGGAAGGAGAAAATGAGAGGAGAAAAAGCACAGGAAGGAGAAGAAGAGAAGAAAAGCGAGAAGAGGCACGAAGGGAGAAGAGGAGAAGAGGCACGGCTGAGATGGGACGAGTACGGGGGAAGTAGAGAGGAGGACCATGCGGGAAGACAAGTGGTGGCGAGGGAGGTGGAAAGGCTATGGAGAAAAGGAAGACCAAAGAGAATGGAAGTTAAGGAAGAAGAAGAGGAAGTGGAAGAAGAAAAAAGAAGGAGGAAAAGAAAAGAAGACGAAGAAGAAGAAGAAGAAGAAGAAGAAGGAGATGAAGAAGAAGAAGAGGAAGGAGAGGAAGAAAAAGAAGAGGAAGAGGAAGTAGAAGAAGAAAAAAAGAGGAGAAGAGGAAGAAGACAAAGAAGAAGAAAAAGAGGAAGTGGAAGAAGTAGGAGAAAAAAAGAAGTAGATGAAGAAGAATGATAAAAAGGATAAGGAGAATGAAAGGAAATAGGAGGCGGGAAGAGCTAGAACCTTCCTCCATATCCTCCTCCCCCTTCATATTTTCGCTCCTTATCCCTTCGCAACCATCACGTATCATGTCCTCTCCCCCTCCGCCTTGTCCCTGCCCTTCGTACATCCGCCTCCCTTCCTCCTCTGCCATCCATCCCTGCTTCTTCCGTCTCCCTCCTGTCTCCGGCCTCATCCTCCGCCCTTCCTTCATCGACTGTCAGATACCTCCCGGGACGTTGACGTTATGCTGATGCGTTGTCTTGGTGATTAGGTTTATCATTTGGGTAGTAACAAGGCCGGGCTTCGGGAAAAGGGTGAAAGAGTGATGACTGTGAGAGAATAGAAATATGATAATGCCCCTTTTCTTTGTTTGTTTGGGATGTTGTGTGGGAGAGAGGTTGATGGATGGATGGGTGGATGGGTGGAGAGAGAGCAAATATGGAATTGTGATTGATAATGTTGAGAATGGAAAGGTACTCCTTACGTTGTCAGTAGAGAAAGAGGTTACGATGATGTTGAAACGATTCAAATTAGAGGCTGTATCAACTATGGTATTTTCGTGCTTTCTTGTTATAATAACTAAGATTCTAAGATTATCATTTCATTCAACTCGAAGCGTCATCCTCTTTAAAGAAAGAAGTGTGTAGGGAAGTGCTGTAAGGGTAAGCAGCGCTCTTATGAATGAAAGTGCTATCTTAATCTCTACGGTCTACGTAAGCCACACTTTACACTTCGCAGCATGCATCAGAGTACCATGTGATACATCTTTTCAGTCTATCTAGTATAAGGTGTGCAGGACTATGTAATTATTTAATCTATTGAAAATATTTTGTTGTTTGTTGTGTTGTAAATTTGTGTCTTGCATAGAAAAACTAGGGGAATGTAGCTGATAAATACTGAACAGCCTAGGTAGCCACTCGATTTGAATATAACCAAGGCTGATAAATGAATAAAAATAATACAAAATCGGTTGATCGTTAGGAAGAAAAACATAGTGGGGTTGATATTCTTAACAATGCTTATGAAAAAAGGATAGAATTATAATGTTTTTTGTTGCTCGTAATAATATCGATTATTATAACAGCCATAACCTAAGTACTGTCTGTCGGAAGATGACTCTGATTGTGGGAAAGATTTTGGAAAAAGTCTAATATGAGCATGGACGACGGGGGCTATAAATCGAGAAACGAGAATCGTAACTACTTTGGCAATTACATTCATATCATCTGCTCTTTTTTCTTCTGTCATCCCGATATCCATATTCTTCTTCGTAACTT
>NW_028234406.1:19129764-19132264 GCF_977035675.1 Penaeus japonicus | reverse complement strand
CTTATTGTTCACATTCATGCACTTACAACTAGACATCTGCAAGATTTCTTAATTGTCATCTCCTACTTTCCATGTATGTCCGCAACACCAATAACGAAGTTTTGGAAAGGATGTATAGATATATTTCAGGACATAACTACTTCTATCACATATAAGTACAAATAGCTTTGTAGTGAAAGTCTACTTCTTCGAAAATTCAGCTTCTTCCTCTACTGCTGTTTATAAGATTGGTAATCATTTCTGGAATATGATAATGACATGACTCATTATACCCTGACTATCATCAACGCAGTAAACATCATTAAAGACGCCGTCTCAGTTAACAAACGAAAGCCTTCGTCCCTTGGCACTCGGAGTCCAGTCCTTTAGCGTTGCTTTCGTCTTCCCTTTTCCCCGTCGCTCCCCTCCATCAGCCCCCTCCCGCTACCTGTCCGCCGCTCCCCTCCCCTTCTTCCGCTCCCCTCTCGCTCTCGGCCATATCTCAGAGCCGGACTCCTTCCCCTCGCCGCTCCCCTTCATAACACGGCGTCACCTTGTCCCGAACGCCGCTAAGAAGGTCCTGGGCAGAGAGTCTCGCTACCTCCACCTTCATCCGTTATTGTCCCTCGCCCCTGATGAGGGATTACGCGCTCCGCCCCTCCTGACGGCGAGGCGGGATGGGTCCACGGGTCCCTTCCTCAGGCGCTTTTCCTTTCTTTTTTAGGTTTTCTTCCACCTGCTGCCCTCTTCACCCTCTTCCTTCTGCTTCTCCTTCGCCTGATACGAGACCTGGTTTCGTGTGGCCTTTCTTGCCAATGCGCCGTGCTTGCATCCACCTTCCAATATCCATACATGCCATGTCCTGTATGGATTGATATGGTCCCTGCTCGCTACAGAAGCCATCACTCCATTATGTCTGTCTTGTACCTGTTGCCATGTCTTCTTAAGTTATCGCTTCCTTCCTCTTCTACTCTTCCTTGGTCGTACTCCTTATTCACCTTATATATTCATAGTTCTCCGGGCGTGATCCATCTTGTAAGAATTTTACTTAGTCAATAGAAAAAGCTTATTTCAGGAGGGAATATAAAGTCAGATTATCAGAAAACCTTAGGTTGAACGTAAAGTCGGGCGGGGTTCGAGGAGAGTTATGGCGAGTGAGATTGTAGCCCGGCGGTAAAAGTAGCATTATGTATGATGTTCCCCTAATTAACATAACCATAAATGATGACGGCGTTTGTATCGAGAAATTTACCTCAACACTGAAATATGAGACCAATAACTGTGGTCAAGATTAGGAAGGGTTTTGTAAAGCCTGTACTCTGGAGGATATGCTGTTGTTCGTGTTGTGTAGAATTGTGGTCTTGTGTTGTTCAGAACAGCTGCCGTCCTTCTATGAGCATTCACAGTGGAATGCGTTTTAGTGGTACTACATTCACAATATTGCATAAAAATGGAAAGGGCTATTTCACGATACATGGAAATTCTGTGCTAGGGACAGATATGTTGTGTTACCATGTATGGGTACTGCGTTTTATACAGAACTGGTGTGGCATGTCAAAAGCTTACTGTTTGTATTGCGACGTTTCAATATTACATCAAAGGAACTGCAGAACCATATTGTTGCAGATGATTTTGCGGACTAAGCTTACATTTGTTTAGTCGTATTTTGTCTTTCGGTATAGCCGGAGTTCCCGAAATGGTCTCTGGCAAAGTTTCCTATCAATTTTAGAGTATTAAGGGATTACTTTTTATTTTCAAATATATGACCGTTGCTGCTCCCGGCGCAATGCACTTCCGCTTTGGGGCTTCAATACAAGCGTCTCCGAACTCTCGACAGCAATTAACAAAGAAAATCGGAAATCATGGAACAACCATTTTTGTCATCAGGAATTTCCTCCAAGGTGGAAAGTCTCGGCTTAAGTGATATAAAAATCAACCATGTAGGAGCCACAGCTTGTTTACGACATTTCACTAAAGTGTAATAAACGAAAGTTGCCGAAGAATTTCAAGCGAACTTTTTCTTTTAACCCGCAGATTTTTTCACCGGTCTTTCACCTCTTTTCTTCTTTTTTTCTTGGTGAGGGAAAAAATGAAAAGAAAAAGTTCGAAGCGAGAGAAAAGTGTTGGCATGAGCGGGTTACGAGAGCCACGGGGCAAGGAGGCCACTCCCCCCGCTCGAGGTACTGTTTGTAAAAGTTACGCTCAGTCGGTCACTCGAAGTCTTACCGTGATGCATCTGTGTCGGCTTTGGATGATTGGGAAATGCTTAATCATGTTCTTGGTTGTTGATAGCAATGGTTATGGCTCCGGTGACCGAGTGAGGCACGGTCAGTGATATTATAACATTTTTGAAGAATTTATTCATAGATTTATCTGCCTTTGTATTGTTATTAATTATTTCTAACCAAAATATATTCAAAGAATAAAAGATTGTGCGTTGTCCTTGGTTAGAGGAATAATAGTTAGGTTTTACTGCAGCAACAGCATGATAGAGGATGTAACAATTTTTTTTCATATCAAT
>NW_028234406.1:19092264-19099764 GCF_977035675.1 Penaeus japonicus | reverse complement strand
TTCCTTTTCTTCTCCCTTCCCCTACTCTTTCTCCTTTGCCTTATTTTCTCCTCCTCCTCCTCCTCCTCCTTCTCTAGACCTCTTCTTCTTCCTTCTCATTTTCCCTCTCCTTCTCCTCCTCCTCCTCCATTTCCTCTTTCTTCTCCTCCGTTTTCTCATTCTCATCCTCCTTCTCCTCCTCCCCCTCCTTTTCTACTCCTCTTCTCCTTCCTTTTCCTTTTCCCTCTCCTCCTCCTCCTTCTCTAAACCTCCTCTTCTTCCTTCTCCCTTTCCCTCTCCTTCTCCTCCTCCTCCTCCTACTCCTTCTCCTTCTCCTCCTCCTCCTCCTCCTCCTCCTCCTCCTAATCCATTGCCCCGTCCTTCTCCTCCATTTTCTCATTCTTATCCTCTTACTCCTCCTTTTCTACTCCTCTTCTCCTTCCTTTTCATTTTCCCTCTCCTCCTCCTCGTCACCCCCCCCTCCTCCTCCTCCTTTTCTAATCCTCTTCTCCTTCCTTTTCATTTTCCCTCTCCTCCTCCTCGTCACCCCCCCCTCCTCCTTTTCCTCCTCCACCACCTCCTCCTCTTCGTCCCCATCCCCATCCCCCTCCCTTTCCCCCTCTACCCCCACCTCCTCTTCACCCTGTCAACGCTGCTACTTCTCTGGGCCATTACAATATTTTTGCTATTCATCTTTCTACTCGCGTCTCGGAAGCTTTTCCATATCCTTTCTACATTTATCACAGAGCCGCCCACTCTTCTCCCTACCCCTCCTGCCCTTATCGCAGAACCCCCTTCCCTCTCTCGACCCCTCCTGCCCATATCGTAGAACTCCCATGCTTCTCTATACCCCTGTTGCTCTTAGCATAGAACCCCCATCCCTCTCCCTACCCCTCCCGTCCATATCGTAGAACCCACTTGCTTTCATATACCCCTCTCCTTCCCTTAGCATAGAACCCCCTTCCCTCTCCCAACCACTCCAGCCCTTATCACAGAACCCCCTTCGCATCTCCCTGCCCCTCTTCCCCTTATCACAATCACCCCTCCCTTCTCCCGACCGATCTTCTCCCCAGTCTTCCGCCCTTATCACAACCCCCCTCCCCCCTCCTCTTTCTATCCATTCTCCCCTATGTATGCTGGCTGGAGGCCACCCTAATGACTGAAATGTAGCTAACAATAAGTTAGAATTGTGTCTCTATAACGTCGATTGATTCGGGGGGAAAAATATATCAGCTGAAGAAATCTATGGACCTTTTTTCTAAATACGAAATGTTTGGTTGGCTTTGCATATAGAATATGGACTTAAAATCATTTAACGTTGTCGTAAATCTTGGCTAACACTCGTCTGTAGATTTTGTATGTAAATATCTCGGTCGTTGTGACTTTCCATAATATCGATATTTTCTTTTTCGAGTTCAATCACATATTCTTCAGGTTCATTTAATTTCTAAATTCAAACTTTGGCTGTTATTTTTCTCTCCTTTTTCCTTATTTTTACCTGATAGCTTCGGGTTCTTCTTTCTTCAAATGCTCTTTCGAAACACAAAGTTAACGAGATTTTTGGAAAGAAACTAAAAGTTCTGAGAGTAGTCGTATAGAGGGCAGGTCGATCGCGCCGCTGGTCGGGCTCCGAGCAGATCAAGTACCTGGTTTTCAAATGCTTTGGTCTCTGTGATTTCTCTCTGCTCTGAGAGATAAGGTCGATGATACTAGACTATATGTTAACTACGACTTCGAAGACACACACACAGAGGTACACATACACTCGCCTGTGCACACATATAGGCAGCACATATACAGTATATTACGGTCTCAACCAACAGGGCATCCTGTCACGACCACACAACGTCCTCAGTGGTTCACTATATCAAAGAAGATTTCGACCAAACCGCTTCTATTACGAACGGACCACGCCCGAAACGATCCAACTCGACATATTATGAACCCCCGAATATTCAGAGCAACCCCACCACATCCAGAAGGACCTAGCCTTTTCCAAAATAACCCCACCACATCCAGAAGGACCTAGCCTTTTCCAAAATAACCCCACCACATCCAAAAGGACATAGCCTTTTCCAAAATAACCCCACCACACCCAAAAGGACCTACCCTTTTCCAAAATAACCCCCCCACACCCAAAAGAACCCAACCGCACCCAGAATAATCCCACTATACCTAAACTGACCCAGTCTTATCCACCACACCCCTGCGACACCCAAAAACGACCCCGGCTTGCCCAGAACGACCCCACCACACCCTTATTTACATAGCGAGTGTTTATGAGTTTCACCTGTCGAAGGTTAACCCCGTGAGACCGGTCTCCTCAGGACTTAAAGTTAAGTTGTTCTATAAACTTAAAGGTTACACGACAACGCCTTACCATGGGTAAACTAACCGTGTGGTCACCTGATTGTGCCTTGCCATCGAAGGATGTGTTAAATCGTGTTACTTTGTAGCATATGATACTTCTACGGTGTCTTTTGTCGCATATTTGATCCTTACTGATCTTAAAGTCTTTGGTGCCTGATTATATCTCCCTGTCTTCAGAAGGTATTGCTTTTTACTTCCTAAAGCACCACTGAGGCACCGATCTCTTACAGTCCTTAGTAAGATATAGTTTTTATTTATCTTACCCCAAATCAGGAGTTATATCATTTCCAAATTGATATGTGGAACTACACTGCCTCCAGATCATACTATCACCCCTGTTTTAGCACATACTGTGAGCGGTTACCATACTAGATGATACTCTACAGCCCGGTGTGAAGTAGGATGTACTTCTTTGATTCCTTATGAGAAGGAAGGGTTTTTGTCACTATCCAGTGCACAATAAAAAAAATGTTTACCTCTCATTGCGCAACACGTATCGAAACGTATTTTCCTTCAATTTCCCAGTGTACTTCAAACCAACGCTTTCCTTCATTTCCCAATGCACATGAAAATGTATTTTGTCTCATTCCCCAGTGCATATGAAAACGCTATTCCTCACGTTACCCAATGCACACCAATACGTCTTTCCCTCCCACCCTCGTGTACATGTTCTACTGTGCAATCGAAATGTATCTTGTTCTCATTCCTCAGTGCACATCATAACATCTTTTCGTGTCATTTCCCAGTACACATCCAAACGTCTTTTCCTCTCATTCCCTTGTGCACACCAAAACGTCTATTTGCCTCATTTTTCAGTGCACTTCGAAACGTCCTTTTTTATCCTTCCCCAGTGAACGTCTTTAAGTCCCCCTTCCCAGTACACACCCAAACATCATTCCCAAGCGCACATCAAAGCTTCTATTCTTTCCAAATCCCCACACAAGCATAATTCCTTCACAGTCGTCATCGCACACCTGCAGGTACCGGTTCATGTTTCTCCATTGGGATATCCTTAGCACGGACTCTAACTCGGCTGCCATGTTAACTTGCAAGTTTCTCGTTAATCTTGCATTGAGTTCGTATGTAGTGAGACGTGTCTGGGTCAGACGCTGTTGCATAAGCGATGCCTGTTCCCTCTACAAGTGAGTAATACAGGGCTTGTAAGCCGGTTTGTATCATTTACCCGACGGATGCTACAGGTGTCTTGCTTATCATAACTCAAGCATAATGTGTGTGAAGTCACTTTCTTATTGATATCCGGAATACATATCGTGTGTTTTTTGTATCGATATGCACAATATTGAAATTACTCTTGAAGTTGTGCTGTTATCGGCCCATGAGGCTTACACTAACACCTGTTCACGAGGGTCACAGTGTCCCGCTTAATGAGACTTTTGTGCCAATATTTCGTGGTAAATGAAATATGCGCCGAACCTAATAAATGGAAGCCGCCACTCTGCATCATTTGGTATTCCGAAATCACATTAAACCTGATATATGCAACTTATATTGGTATTAGCACACCAACCTCTCTCATTCATTCCCGCAGCCATCTACTTTCACATTTTACGTCTCCTTTCGCCATCTTTCTCAAAACGACTTTCATAGTGAGTTTTTTTCCTTCTCCGGGTTTAGGGGACGTAAGTCGGCGCGTGAGTATGACTGAGGGATTAACGCATTAGCCGCGTGCACGTTTTGCATATGTTGCTAGGGTCATAGAAAGGCATCCTTACCTGAAGGAATTTGCCACGGGAGATGTGTTGCAACAAGACGTATCAGCATAAGTGGGGGGGGGGTGGGGGTGAGTTAGTGTTGTGACAGACAGTATTGTCAGTCAGCAATAACCCGGAGTGACTTTAGAGGACTAGTTCTTGAGATCGAGGCACGTTCAGACTTGCTTCTGATCGCTTAATGATAAAACAGCTTCAGGTTCCTCTCTAACGCACATATCCTGTTCCTTGCAAACTATAACAGTAATTTACAGTTTTTAATCTAGTTGAGTGGTGCCTCACACCCCCAACCCCCTCCTCCTAATCCCCACGCACTCCTTCCTTCCCATCCCCCACCCATCCCATCCCCCACCCATCCCATCCCTCTCCTCCCCCTCCACCCCCTACCCCCGAGATGTAGTGATCCACGGACGGTCCCGTCATGCTCTCATGGCCGCGCCCCCTCCTCCTTCCGTTTTCTACATTTGACTTTCCCCTCCGATCTCCTCCCCCCGGCCCCCTTTCTCTGCCCCTGCCCACTGCGCCCTTGTCCCCCTTCCCTATCCCTCCTCTCTTTAGCTGGCCCGCTCACACTTAATGCGCCCTTCGCTTCATGCTTTCCAGCCACCCTCACTTTCCCGCACTTTCTACTCCTCCCCTCCTTCTTCTCCTTCTCATTATCTGCACTCTCCTCCTCTTCCTTTTCATCCCTCTCCTCCTTCTAATTTTCCTCATCCCCTTCCTTCCCTTCTTCCAACCCTTTTGCTGCTGCCACTGCTCCTCTTTCTCCTCCTCTTCCACCTCCTACTCTTTCTCCTAATCCTTGTTCTTCTCTAGACCTCTTCCTCCTCCCTCCCTTCTCCTTCTCCTCCTCCTCCTCCTCCTACTCTTACTCCTCCTTCTCCTCCTCTTTCTCCTCTTTTTTCTACTTTCGCCTCCTCCTCCTCCTCCTCCTCTTTCTCTTCTTTTTTCCACTTCTTCCTTCTCCTTCTCCTCCTCCTCCTCCTCCTCCTCCTCCTCCTCCTCCTCCTCCTCCTCCTCCTCCTCCTCCTCCTCCTCCTCCTCCTCCTCCTCCTCCTGCTCCTCCACCTCTTCCTCCTGCTCCTGCTCCTCCTCCAGCTCATTCTCCTCCTACTCATCTTCTTCCTCTTCTTTCCTTCCCTCCTCCTCTTCCTCTTCCTCCTCCTCCTCCTGCTCCTCCTCTTCCTCCTCCTCCTCTGCCTCCTCCTCCTGCTCCTCCTGCTCCTCCTCCTCCCCCGTCCTCCTCCTCCTCCTCCTCCTCTCCTCCTCCTCCTCCTCCCTCACTTCCTCACTCACTCCTCAAACCCTCCCTATTCCTTCCTCCCTCCTCCTCCTCCTCCTCCCCTCCTCCCATCCTTCCTCCTCTCCTCCCTCCGCCTTCCTCCTTCTCTCACCTTCCTGGCCGCCTCCTCCTCCTCCTCCTTCCTCCTCCTCCTCCTCCTCCTCCTCTTCCTTCCTCCTCCTCTTCCTTCCTCCTCCTCTTCCTTCCTCCTCCTCTTCCTTCCTCCTCCTCTTCCTTCCTCCTCCTCCTCCGCCTCCTCCTCCTCCTCCTCCTCCTCCTCTTCCTTCCTCCTCCTCTTCCTTCCTCCTCCTCTTCCTTCCTCCTCCTCCTCCTTCCTCCTTCTCCTCCTCTTTCTCTTCTTTTTTTTCCTTCTCCGGGTTTAGGGGACGTAAGTCGGCGCGTGAGTATGACTGAGGGATTAACGCATTAGCCGCGTGCACGTTTTGCATATGTTGCTAGGGTCATAGAAAGGCATCCTTACCTGAAGGAATTTGCCACGGGAGATGTGTTGCAACAAGACGTATCAGCATAAGTGGGGGGGGGGGGGGGGGGGGGGGGGGGGGGGGGGGGGGGGGGGGGGTGAGTTAGTGTTGTGACAGACAGTATTGTCAGTCAGCAATAACCCGGAGTGACTTTAGAGGACTAGTTCTTGAGATCGAGGCACGTTCAGACTTGCTTCTGATCGCTTAATGATAAAACAGCTTCAGGTTCCTCTCTAACGCACATATCCTGTTCCTTGCAAACTATAACAGTAATTTACAGTTTTTAATCTAGTTGAGTGGTGCCTCACACCCCCCCCACCCCCCTCCCCCCCCCCCCCCCCCCCCCCCCCCCCCCCCCCCCTCCCCCCCCCCCCCTCCCCCCCCCCTCCCTCTCCCTTCTCTCTCTCTCTCTCTCTCTCTCTCTCTCTCTCTCTCTCTCTCTCTCTCTCTCTCTCTCTCTCTCTCTCTCTCTCTCTCTCTCTCTCTCTCTCTCTCTCTCTCTCTCTCTCTCTCTCTCTCTCTCTCTCTCTCTCTCTCTCTCTCTCTCTCTCTCTCTCTCTCTCTCTCTCTCTCTCTCTCTCTCTCTCTCTCTCTCTCTCTCTCTCTCTCTCTCTCTCTCTCTCTCTCTCTCTCTCTCTCTCTCTCTCTCTCTCTCTCTCTCTCTCTCTCTCTCTCTCTCTCTCTCTCTCTCTCTCTCTCTCTCTCTCTCTCTCTCTCTCTCTCTCTCTCTCTCTCTCTCTCTCTCTCTCTCTCTCTCTCTCTCTCTCTCTCTCTCTCTCTCTCTCTCTCTCTCTCTCTCTCTCTCTCTCTCTCTCTCTCTCTCTCTCTCTCTCTCTCTGAGGGGTCTAGGAAGGGAGGAGGGGAGGGGGCAGGAGAAACAAGGGGGCGGGGCGGTGAGGTTAGGTGGGGCTGCTGGAATTTTAGGGGACTGCTGAGGATATGAGGAGGATGGGGATACGAGGAGGAAGAGGAGGATGGAGCGAGGGAAGACGAGGATACTGCTGCAAGAGGAAGCAATTAGTTTAGAAAAATGTCAAAACTTAAAACGACGAGGATGTGATGAGTTATGAATCTTGGGAGAGGGGGGGGAGGTAGAGCTTTGGTTGCCATAATAAAGTACTAATTAACAAAGTTGTGCGATAGTGCGGTTGAAGGTGAGAGGGCAGGTTGGACGTATGGTTCGGGAGGTTGAGGTGGAATTAGTTGGATACACTGCGAGGGTATATGGGAATGTATGGATGTGGATGTGGAGTTGCCATCTGCGGAGAGAAATACTTAGTCGATGTTAAAGGCAAGAAAATTGGTCTGGAAAGGATGGTATGGCACCGACCTCGGTCTACCTCCGCCCCGCCCCCTGATAAACGACCTTGTTCCTAATTGGGTCAGACTCCGAGGCCTTTGCTGACCGGGCTTCTTCCCCACATGGCAAGTGATGCCCTTGTTGGCAGGGGACGGTCCTTGGACTGAAGTGCGTCCTCTCGTGCATACATAAGGCAGGGGAGCCAACGTTTCCCAACATTTTATGGCTCCCAACACGAGAACACTCTCAACCTGTCATGTGTCTCGGCCGCAAGAGTTGAATGTTACCACTCTTTAACGGCTATTGTTGCGCTGTTGCGCCATTGCTCTGCTGCAACACCGCCCTGATGCCTTGGAA
>NW_028234406.1:19079764-19084764 GCF_977035675.1 Penaeus japonicus | reverse complement strand
GGAGGAAGAAGAGGAGGAGAATAGAAATAATAATGACAATGATAATAATAATTATAACAATAATGATGCTGATAATAATAACAATACTGATAATAAACATGACAATAACAATAAGAGGGAGGAGGTGCAGATAACCATAAGATTAGTAGAGAGAATAAAGTACTTTTATTATGTGCCGAGATGAGAGTACCTGAGGGAGTACAAAGGAGAAGTACGCGCGCGTGAGGTGAACGAGCCTCCCTCAAATAGCCTATAGAAAAACAATAATTAAAGGACAGAAGCGACAAAAGGGGAATAAATATGGGGACAAAAGTATAGAGAAAAAAATACTTACGGACGAAATTACGAGAGGAGAAAAAAATGTGAAAGGAACAGCGCCCATACCGCCACCCCTATCGCGACCTGGAAAGAAAAAATGTTTGTTATGTATAGAATAGGCTGAAAAGTTCTATGGGAGGCTTTAGGGAAGAAACGGAGGGGGAATTTAAGGAGTGTAGGGAAGACTAGGGAGTAATTCAGATTAGACGTTGGATTAGGGCATGTTTGATTTGCATATGAATGTGGTGGAGTGAGAGGTTAGGGCAAAGGTAGGGAGGGGGAGGGGGACGGGGGACGAAGGGTAAATCAGTCTGTGTTTGCATCTGACACATGTGACTGAATGGTTGGAGAAGCAGGGAAGGAGGGGGGGAATAGAAAGAATGGAAGTAAGGAGGAGAATTAAGAGAGAGAGAAAGAGAGAGAGAGAGAGAAAAGGAAAAGATAGAGAGAGAGAGAGATAGAGGGAGAGAAAATAGAGAGAGAGAGAGAAAAGTAAGAGATAGAGAGAGAGAGAAGGAAGAGATAGAGGGAGAGAAAATAGAGAGAGAGAGAGAGAGAGAGAGAGAGAGAGAGAGAGAGAGAGAGAGAGAGAGAGAGAGAGAGAGAGAGAGAGAATTGCGTTCAACGACCCAAGAACGAGACGTGCATAACATAGTAGTGGGAAAATAAGTATAGGACATTACCAAGCTCGAATGAAATAGGAAACCCGCAAGTTTAAGACGCCGATGACTCAGGAAAAAAAGTAGTCGTAGCCTCATCTATCCACAAGTGAAGCAAGACGAAGGAAAATTAAAAAGAAACTCAAATTGGCCGTCTTAGAAGAGTGTGATATACGGGTCATCTTCGGTGGCTGGGATGAACAGATTAGGGGGCGACAGGGAAAAAATATAATCATAGGGGAGCAGCTGGAGACAAGAGCGGAGCCGTGATTGAAGAAAAGGGAAGGCGTGAATGAGACGATTGGTGAGTGTGTAGAGAGGGAGAGAGAGAGATTGAGAGAGAGAGAGAGAGAGAGAGAGAGAGAGAGAGAGAGGGAGGGGGGGGGAGCGAGAGAGAAAGGGAGAGACAGAGAGAGAGAGTGAGATCAAACGAAACAGAAAGCAGACTCGACAGAGAAAACAAAGAAAAAAAGGATAATAAAAAAGTTAGGAGGGAGAAAGGGGGATGAGTTCTGAGAGGAAACAAGGAAAGATATTCAGGAAGTGTTTACTGCCGCGTGTGAGAGGAGGGCGTGTGTATCTGCGGGAGAGGGAAAGGGGGCGCGAATGTATTCACATATTTGTGTTTAGATTTTCCATAAACGTATATTCCCGTGTATAACTATTCCTGATATCTAACTATTCTTAGAATTCTTCAAAATAATTTTTGAGAATATGTCGAGACATGTGTGATATTTGTATATTTTTTTCAAGGTATGTTTTGATTTACGATATATCAATATTTGCATTTTTCTAATAAGAAAAGGGGGTCATGAAAATGATAGTGGAGACTACAATCAAGGCTCTCGGTAGAGTCTGTTGAAGTTGATAATAGTAATGATGATGATAGAAAATTATTTGGAAATAATGAAGTCGATAATGATGATAATATGATTATCACTATAATGATGATGGTAGTAAAGCTAACGGCAGTAATGATAATAATGATGTTGGTGGTTATGATAATAATAATAAAGATGATAATATTAATAATCGACAAAATAATTGTTATAATAGTAGCGACAATGTTTATAGTGATGACAACAAAAACAACAGCAACAACAACAATAGCAGTGAATGATATCAGAATGAATAAAACAGGAGAAATTTCCCTAAATGTACAACCTGTACTATTTATCATTCATGTGTCATTTCCTTTCCATAAATACACGTCCGCGTAATGTTTCCATACATCCGATTAGCCGCTTTTTCCCTCTCAGTCTCATCCTTCATTCTCCTTCGCCTTCACAATCCCTTACCCCCCACCCACACCCCTATCCTTAGCACTATATGTCCTCCTCCCTCTCCCTCGGCCGCCCATGCCCCCCTCCCGCTATGCACCCACATCCTCCCCTCCTATTCAATTCTTTTACCCGGATCCCCAGTCTATTCCCCCATTCCCCCCTTCTCTCCCCTTTCACCCATCCCCCACCCCTTTACCTATGCCCCCAGCCTCTCCCCCTTACCCATGCCCTCGGTCCTTCAGTTACTCCCCACCCTTTCATCCTCTCTCCATTCACTCATGCCCCCTCACCCTCTCATCCTCTCCCCATCCTCAAGCTCTCCCCATTCACCTATTCCCCTACCCTTCACCCCCTCCCCATTCATCCATGCCCTGGCACTACCCCCTCCCCCTTGTTCCGGCGTCCGATATTTACCTGTCCTGAAGCCTTGTAATTTAAAGTCATTAGCCTTCGATTTTGGCCTGAGCTTACGACCCCTTCCTAGGTATTTGTATGTATGATTATTTTCCTCTCTATCTTATTTTTTTGTTGTGGTTTTATCATCATTTTCTTTTGGGAATCCAATCGAATATTGACTTTGCGTGTGACCTCACTCCTCGTGTACAATTACGGATTATTCTTTTTTTTTGGGGTGGGGGGTGGGGGGGAGGGGGTGATGTCGCACACGTGGTGATTATTCTAATGAGATGAACGAAATGTGCAGTGGGCGGGAGTGCGTTATTGCGTGTGTGTGTTTGTGTGTGTGGGAGAGAGAGAGACTTGCCACAGTGATAGATGCTGTGCGGTGCATTTCGGTGGGTATTGTTCCGTTTCGATTGTCATTTCTGCTGACGTTTTTTTCGGCATTTGTTTGTGCTTGTGTGTGCGCGCGCGTGTGTGTGTATGTGTGTGTCTTTATGTGTTCATTTGCATGTTTGCGTATGTATGTTTAACTGTCTCCAAGCATTCTGAATTAATACAGGTTTAACGAATGAAAAACATATATTTTGTATTGCATGGACACAGAAATACAAGATATGAAGGATGGGAAAGAGTCCAAGGGGAGCGGATAGGGGGGTTGGTAGAACACAGTATGGTTATGATTAACATTATTACAAAGTTACTTGATACCAACTGGAAAAGAAGGAAGGAAGGTAAGGTCATTTGAATACTGCAAAACATTAACAAAAAATGTGATACTTTTAAGCAATTGTTTTTCAGGACTGTCTGACTTTTGTTACATGACCGTTTGTTGAAGCAAGTGAACCGTTAACAGACATATTTACCACTCCATCTATTTGGCCATTTGACAGGCCAATAATTTGACTGACTACTTACTTACCCGTCTACTTAATGTTTTTTTTTTCTGTCGAAAACATAAAATGTATCTCCAACACGTGTTTTCAAATTAACCCTCACATACTGAATGAAGCCTATTGCCCGTGTACCTGGTCTACTAAGGCACGTCCCCTTAACACACACATCGTAGTAGTGAGTGCACGGCAATTCACATGCACTGAGGCCGATGGTGCACGTCCCATTCCACGTGCATTGGCTAGGTGAATGTTTGTATACTCGCTTTAGTTGTGTTTGCCCGTGCCTGTAGCCTTGAGTGTTAACACATGTACATACATTCCCTGCTGTTGTGATTTCTGTGCTTCTTCATATTCATTAAGACGTAGAATAAGATTTGTATATATATGTTATATTTGGATTAGGTTCAGCGAGAGTCTCACTCTGGCACAGGCAACTATATTATTGGTATTTTATGATTATCTAAGGTGTTTCTTCTTTAAGAAAGACCGAACTAAATATGAGATTAGTTTCCTGTGTCACCAATGGTTTTACTTTTCCAACCTTCGCGTAATCTTCAGAAGGTCTTTAGTGTATATGAATATTAATAGCTCTTAGTTAAGTGTCCTTTTTTAACAAGAAGATTCACATATAAATTGTAGTTCTCGACACCTACTGTAAATCTCTGTATTTAATACTTATCATTAGTCTTAGGCGTAATCTCGTTCGCTGTTGGGTATTAACGTGCGACTGTCTTACTTTTCAGACTGTCCACATGGTGACTGCAATGTTGCATGGTAGACACACTCTCTAGTCTGTCTTTGTGTCCAACGGCAGCTTCATTGTCCCACACGCCTTTAGCTACGGAAACACTTCCTGAACAATCAAGAAATAGTCATTAAGTAGTGAACAAAATTTACCATAAGAATTAGGGACTTTTAGAGATACACGCAGACACCCGAAAAACGCGCACACAAACACGCGCGCGCGCACACAAACACACACACACACACACACACACACACACACACACACACACACACACACACACACACACACACACACACACACACACACACACACACACACACACACACACACAAAGCAAACCCATAAACAAACAAATAACAAAGCAAATATATAAAGTCACATCAGACATTTTCTTACTGGCCAGCCACCATCCTGTGTCACGAATGATGGCACGAGAGAATGAGGTGAAGCACCGGCTCATTGCTAGTATGTTAAGCCATGTGTAATATAAAGAGTGATAACATGTTAAGATCGCAGAAAGGAGTAGTAGATTCGGCTAAGGGGGCGATTCGAAGATAAAAGGTAGGTTGTGAGGCCCAGAGACTGAGCGAGGTGACAGATCCCACGCACAATTAGCGGCAAATCCCAGGGTGACAGTAATAACAAAGATGAATACTCTGGTTTGGTCCCAGGGCGAGAGAGATTCCCTGGACTCCCG
>NW_028234406.1:19067264-19069764 GCF_977035675.1 Penaeus japonicus | reverse complement strand
TACTGTGCTATCTTGACCATGGCATTTGTTCATTGGATTCCCTTCCCGTTTTCTGTCTTTTGTATCGCTCTCCTGATTTGCTCTTGTCCTTCTCTTGCTTTTTGGGGAAGTGTTCTTTGGAACTTGGCTCCTTTTTTCATTCTTTAAAATTTCGCTCTTCCACTTGTATGCATATATCCAGCTTTATTTTTTTCCTCCCTAATCATTTTTTCATTTTTGTTCATTCTTTATCTCTCCCTCATGCATCATTCTTTCTTTACTGTACCTTTACTACTTTGATACTCTCTGCTATCCCTCATTTTCCTCATGTTCTCATGGGTATATCTATTCCATTTCTTTGTTCACTTTCCATCGTACACCCCTATCTTCATTCTTTCTCACAGTCATTATTCTTCATTCTGTATCTTGAAGAACTTTAATTTCTCATATCCATCTTCTTCGTGTTCCTTTATCGTCGTCTTTCTCATCCTTTCCGTTTATCTTGCATTTTTTTTTTATTCCTCAACCCAGCGTTTCCTCCCTCTCCCCATTCTCCCTCTTTCTGCTTCATCCATTTTTAATCCTTCAAAATCCGTTCGATCTTTTGCCCCTCTTCACCCCCCCCCCCTTCATTACAAGTCGTTGTATCCTTACGCCTTCCCTTACCCTTGGGTTTTTCTCGTCCTTTATAATCTGATGCTTCCTTCCTTTTTTCATCCTACACCATTTGTTGTATCCTCTTCTCCTCATTAACCCTTTCCTTCTCTTTCCCACCCATCTACGCTTCACCTTTTCTCCCCCCCCCCCCTTACAATCCATTCCGCTCCTCACCCACCCTCACTCTTCATCTTTCATCGCCCCTCACAGTCTATCTTTCTTCGTCTTTCTCCCTCCTCACAATCCACCCGCTCCTCATCCTCCCATACGTGTTCCTCACAGCCGCGCCCTCTTCCTGTCTCCCTCATTTTTTTAGCCTAATCCAGCGCCATCCCTCATTCCGTGCTTATTTCAACCCTCAATTCTCTATTTTTCCTCCCCCTTTTATCTTCTGTTTCTCTTCCCCACTCCCCCTTGGCTCCCCCTTTGTCCTTCCCCCTTACCTGCTTTCCCCTCCATCCCTGCCCCATCACCCTCATCACTTCCTTTTTCTTTTCCTTCCCCTCCTAAACCCCTTACCTCCCCTCTAACTCCACCATCCCCAACCCCATCCCCACGTCTAATTCAAGGACCTCTGCCTCCCTCCCCTTTCCTCTCCCTCCTTTTTTTCCCCTCTCTCCTCCCTCACTTTCCTCTTCTTCTTCCTCCCCCCTCTTCCCTTCCCATCCCTCTGCTCCCACCATTCCCTACCCCATTCCCACTCCCCCCAACCCTTAATCCAAGGATGCCATCCTTTCCTATATCCCCTTCGCTTCCCTCTTCTTCCTCCTCCCCTCTATCCCTCCCTTCTTTCTACCCCCACCATTCCCTAACCCCATTACCACACCTAGTCCATGGACCTTTGCCCCCCTTCCCCTCCTTCTCCTTCCTTCTCTCCCCCTTCGCTCCCCTCCTCTTCCTCCTTTGCCTCTTCTTCCTCCTTCGCCTCTATCCCTCCCTCCTTTCTACCCCCACCATTCCTTAACCCCATTACCACACCTAGTCCCCTCCTTCTCCTTCTCTCTCTTCCTTCGCTTCCCTCTTCTTCTTCCTTCCCCTCCTCTACCCCTCTACTCCTCTTTCCTCTCTACCCCAACCTTCCACTCCCCCTATCCCCACTCCCCCCGCCCTACCCCCGCCCTCACCCCCACCTTTAGTCCAAGGACCGCATCACTCTTATTGGTAAATTGAATTCGATTTCACGACAGTCTAACGTCCCTATGTCTCGGGACGAAGGCAGGTGGGCTGATGACAGTGTTTCAGAATGATAAGGGCGTTACACTGGATGAGCGCTCTTACGGCTTCGCTTTTTCTTCGTCTGCCTCTTCTTTTTCTTGAGTCTCTCTCTCTCTTCTTTCTCTTTTTTTCTCTTTTTCTTCTTTTTTCCTTCTTCTCTTTCTCTTCTTATTTTCTTGAGTCTCTTCATTCTTCTTTTGGCTTCTTTTTTTCTTCTTCACCTTTTCTTCTTTTCAGTTTTTCTTGTTTTTTCTTTTTCTTCTCCTTCATCATACTTTTTTTTTTTATCTCACTCTTCATTTTCTTCTTCTGTCTTATTCTTATTCTTATTCTTTTCTTTCTACTAGCTATTTTTCTTCTCCTCATCTTTCTCTTTATTCTCAATCTTCTCGTCTCCTTCTTCTCCTTTCATTTCTTCTTATCATTATTATTATCTTTGCTGCTTTTCTTAGTCGTTGTCGTCTTCTTGTCTTTCTTCTTCATCGTCTTCTACAACTAGTACTACTTCTTCTATATCTTCGCATTTTCCTTCTTCGCTTGCTCTTTTCTCTTCGCTTTATTGCATTTTCTTTCACCATCTTTATCTTCATCTTGTATTTTCTCTCCATTTCTTATTCTTCTGACTTTTCTCTATATTCTCTCTTTCGTC
>NW_028234406.1:19004764-19012264 GCF_977035675.1 Penaeus japonicus | reverse complement strand
GGCGATAAACAGGAAGTGAACGAGGAAGGGAAAAGAGGGAGGTAAGAAGAGAAAAGGTACGGAAGAGGAGATAGAAGAGAGGATGGGGAGGAAGGTAGGAAGGGACGGGCGGCTACGAGAGCGGGGCGGGGCGGGGCCAGGAGACAGGCCGAACTCGTGCGCGGAATAACAGGCAAGATGTGAACACTCAGGAGCCTTGCAACTTCTATTCTGCGTCCTTCACCCTGTGCCATGTGTCCTTCACCCTATAACCTCCCTCTCCACTTTGTTCTTGTATCCTTAACCCTCATCTCTTGGTATGTCCCCTGAAGCCAAAGCCACGTAACTTGTACACGTATTCTAATTTTTATCAATATCATTGTCATTATTGAGCTTGGATTGTTTTATTTTCGAACTATTTTTTTACAGTTTTGTATCTTCTAGTACTGGCATCGCATTCACTACGCTATACTCTCCACTCTGAACCCTTCACTCTCCTTGTACCAAACTGTGTCCTTCAAACTGCACGTTGCGACCTCCTCATACGAACACTCGCTCCACATCAGAGTGTGTAGCTAACTTCGGTTGAGGATTATATTGTATACTTCGCTCTATCTACATTTTTTTCTCTTTTTCTCATTCGCTCCCTCTCTCTCCCTCTCCCTCTCCCTCTCCCTCTCCCCCCCTCTCTCTCTCTCTCTCTCTCTCTCTCTCTCTCTCTCTCTCTCTCTCTCTCTCTCTCTCTCTCTCTCTCTCTCTCTCTCTCTCTCTCTCTCTCTCTCTCTCTCTCTCTCTCTTTCTCTCTCTCTCCTTCACTCTTTCTCTCTCTCATGCACTACAACACAAACAGCAATATATTCCCGCAACAGTCCGTCCCGCCGACTGTAGGAACAGTTAAGATTGGGTCGAGGAACTGCTTAATGTCTCAGCAAGGATGATCAAGGAAATTATCTTTATGTGAGAGTGAAACATTGTACGGCGTCGTTGCTTATATTTGGGGGGAGTTTTGCATTTTGTCTTTATTTTCCATTTTGTGTTTTTAAGGTGTTTTATTTATTTTTTTTTTTTTTTTTTGCTTTTTGCTTTATTGTTCTTGCTTTTGTATTATTATTTATTCTTGCCCCCCCTCCCTTTCTTCTTTTTTTCTTCTGTTTTCTTCTTCTTCGTCATTTTTATCATTATTCTCTTTCATATTTTTTTTCCTCTCCTCTTCCATCGCCTTTCACACTTCTCTTTCTTTTTTTTAAATCTGTTTCGTCTTTTTTTTTCCCCTCTGTGCATTCTTACTTTATTCTTTCCCTCCTATTATTTTGTTATCACATGACGTTCTATTATTTGCTGTGTATCTGATTTACCTGTAGATCAGTTAGCATTGTTGTTGTTGATCCCGATCATTACTATATGATGTTCATATTGTTGTTATTGTTGTTGTTTTGTCACCGTTATTATGTCATCATTGTTGTTGTTGTTGTTTCGTCAACGTTATTGTGTCATCATTGTTGTTGTTGTTGTTTCGTCAACGTTATTATGACATCATTGTTGTTATTGTTATATTTTTTTCGTATGATAATAGTAATAATCCTAATAATTATTATCATCATTATCATTGTTATTTTTATTATTATCATCGGTATCATTATTATTGTTAATATCATTGTTATTATTATTATCACCATTATCATTATCATTATTACTACCCTTATCATTATTATTGCTGTTATTTTCATTATCATTATCATTGTTATTGTTATCATTATTATTATTATTATTATTATTATTATTATTATTATTATTGTTGGTATTATTACTATCATTATTATTATTATCATCATAATTATTATTATTATTATTATTATTATTATTATTATTATTATTATTATTATTATTATTATTATTATTATTATTATTATTATTATTATTATTATTATTATTATTATTATTATTATTATTATTATTATTATTATTATTATTATTATTATTATTATTATTATTATTATTATTATTATTATTATTATTATTATTATTATTATTATTATTATTATTATTATTATTATTATTATTATTATTATTATTATTATTATTATTATTATTATTATTATTATTATTATTATTATTATTATTATTATTATTATTATTATTATTATTATTATTATTATTATTATTATTATTATTATTATTATTATTATTATTATTATTATTATTATTATTATTATTATTATTATTATTATTATTATTATTATTATTATTATTATTATTATTATTATTATTATTATTATTATTATTATTATTATTATTATTATTATTATTATTATTATTATTATTATTATTATTATTATTATTATTATTATTATTATTATTATTATTATTATTATTATTATTATTATTATTATTATTATTATTATTATTATTATTATTATTATTATTATTATTATTATTATTATTATTATTATTATTATTATTATTATTATTATTATTATTATTATTATTATTATTATTATTATTATTATTATTATTATTATTATTATTATTATTATTATTATTATTATTATTATTATTATTATTATTATTATTATTATTATTATTATTATTATTATTATTATTATTATTATTATTATTATTATTATTATTATTATTATTATTATTATTATTATTATTATTATTATTATTATTATTATTATTATTATTATTATTATTATTATTATTATTATTATTATTATTATTATTATTATTATTATTATTATTATTATTATTATTATTATTATTATTATTATTATTATTATTATTATTATTATTATTATTATTATTATTATTATTATTATTATTATTATTATTATTATTATTATTATTATTATTATTATTATTATTATTATTATTATTATTATTATTATTATTATTATTATTATTATTATTATTATTATTATTATTATTATTATTATTATTATTATTATTATTATTATTATTATTATTATTATTATTATTATTATTATTATTATTATTATTATTATTATTATTATTATTATTATTATTATTATTATTATTATTATTATTATTATTATTATTATTATTATTATTATTATTATTATTATTATTATTATTATTATTATTATTATTATTATTATTATTATTATTATTATTATTATTATTATTATTATTATTATTATTATTATTATTATTATTATTATTATTATTATTATTATTATTATTATTATTATTATTATTATTATTATTATTATTATTATTATTATTATTATTATTATTATTATTATTATTATTATTATTATTATTATTATTATTATTATTATTATTATTATTATTATTATTATTATTATTATTATTATTATTATTATTATTATTATTATTATTATTATTATTATTATTATTATTATTATTATTATTATTATTATTATTATTATTATTATTATTATTATTATTATTATTATTATTATTATTATTATTATTATTATTATTATTATTATTATTATTATTATTATTATTATTATTATTATTATTATTATTATTATTATTATTATTATTATTATTATTATTATTATTATTATTATTATTATTATTATTATTATTATTATTATTATTATTATTATTATTATTATTATTATTATTATTATTATTATTATTATTATTATTATTATTATTATTATTATTATTATTATTATTATTATTATTATTATTATTATTATTATTATTATTATTATTATTATTATTATTATTATTATTATTATTATTATTATTATTATTATTATTATTATTATTATTATTATTATTATTATTATTATTATTATTATTATTATTATTATTATTATTATTATTATTATTATTATTATTATTATTATTATTATTATTATTATTATTATTATTATTATTATTATTATTATTATTATTATTATTATTATTATTATTATTATTATTATTATTATTATTATTATTATTATTATTATTATTATTATTATTATTATTATTATTATTATTATTATTATTATTATTATTATTATTATTATTATTATTATTATTATTATTATTATTATTATTATTATTATTATTATTATTATTATTATTATTATTATTATTATTATTATTATTATTATTATTATTATTATTATTATTATTATTATTATTATTATTATTATTATTATTATTATTATTATTATTATTATTATTATTATTATTATTATTATTATTATTATTATTATTATTATTATTATTATTATTATTATTATTATTATTATTATTATTATTATTATTATTATTATTATTATTATTATTATTATTATTATTATTATTATTATTATTATTATTATTATTATTATTATTATTATTATTATTATTATTATTATTATTATTATTATTATTATTATTATTATTATTATTATTATTATTATTATTATTATTATTATTATTATTATTATTATTATTATTATTATTATTATTATTATTATTATTATTATTATTATTATTATTATTATTATTATTATTATTATTATTATTATTATTATTATTATTATTATTATTATTATTATTATTATTATTATTATTATTATTATTATTATTATTATTATTATTATTATTATTATTATTATTATTATTATTATTATTATTATTATTATTATTATTATTATTATTATTATTATTTATTATCATCATCGGTATGATACTAAGAGTCCTATGGGCGGGCGGGAGCGAGGGCGAGGAGGGCGCGGTGCTGTGGGAGCGCCCACGGAACCGCAGACCAAAGTTATAACACTAGCGGACGCCCTTAGAAACTTTGTGAGACATTTTGTTAAGAGGAACTCTGGCCCTGGAGGATCTCTTTCCCCCTGCCATTACACCCTCCCCTCCTCTGCCCCTCCTCCCCCTTCCCCCTCCCTCTCCCCCTCTTATTCCATCGCATTGCATCTCCATCATTCCCTCTTCCTTCACTACCCACTTCCTCCTTGCCCTTTGCCCTGACACCCCCCACCCCCCACCCCTTCTCCTCTCTCCCTTCTCCTGACACGACCCAACCCGCTATCCCGCTCTCTCCCCTGACCCTCACCTCTGCACGCAAGAGTATAATTGCTACAATTAAGGTCGTTTGATTTTTATTATCTCGTAATACTGAGGTTTGAGAAGCAGGCTTACTGAACGTAGTATTCTCGGGTACTGTTAGATAGAAATAGGCGCCTTCTAACGTAGGTTTCTAATAGTTTTGACCCTTAGATAAGTGCAGGCTCGAATGCTTGTTCGCATTATTAAAACGGGAGGAATGCATCACCTCACGCAAGCAAGCACGATGTGAATAGAGGCAGTGGAAGGGCGGGGGTGAATACACGAGGTGAAGTTAGGTTTCGAGGCGGCACGATAGATTTCTAGCAATGGGATACAACAACGGGATACGGTAAGGTAACAGAATACAACGACAAGATACAGTTAGGCAACGCAGTATATTAAGGTAACGTAACATTTCCTCAGTAGGATACAATAAGCCTACAGAATACAATAGCGGGATGCAATAATGACCCAGAACATAGCAACATGATACGATAGAGGAGGAGAAAATAACAACGCTATTCAATAAGGCAACAGAATACAGTATCAGAATATAACAAGGTAACATAATACAACAGCGCGATACAGTGTAGCAACGAGCGCAGCAAAATTCCGCGATAGACTTTAGACTCCATTTCCACCATGTTGATACCCGGCAGATTCTGCTGTTGAAAATTACATCTGGGTGATGCAGTGCTTTATGACAAATCAGTTTTACAAACTTTTAAGCGAAACATATCCCGCTGCAAGTATTAGAAGTTTGTAGTTAAACAGGATAAAGTTGATACCATTAACGCAAATGGCTTCACATAGAGGGTCTTAGTATAAGAGAAGGTCAGGGCTTGTGGGCAATGGGCTGGCGTTGTTAGGGTAATCACGCAGGATTCGCAGACATGAAAACCGATCAAAAGGTAATACGTGATGATATCAGGAGATTACAGGTGATTGAATGAATGCTTGTCACATTCCTGAAAATAAATGATGTTATTTAAAAGTAAGATCTCGGCGATTTTCTTTTAGCAAGGGATGTTATAGTCTGATGATGATTTGAGTCCAAAACTGCTTACATTGGTCAGAGAATGAAACTTTATTTTAGTGCATTCGTCCGAGACTGACTAGGATTAGACACGCCAACTTTAAAGAATCCGAAATTCTGATTGAATCCAAAAAGTTCCGGGTGAATCCAGGATGCTGAGGTGGACCTGGGAGTTATTCTCCATTACTCCAAATGGACCTAGAATCCTCAGAAGCGTATGAAGTAGGCAGTGCGAGATCCTAGATGAGCGAGAGCAAAATGAAAACCGAAACTAAACCTCCCACTTGATCCCGTGGTCGGAGTCCTTGCTTGCTTGCTTGCTTGATCACATCCCTACATCACTATCAGACCATCACCACGACACCATCTTTCCAACATATTAATAATCACACTCGGCGTCACCACCCGCGAGGAGGTCACACTGCCAGTACACAATCGCCGGCCCCAATTACCACGCCACTTTCACAACACCGGCGTCACTGCAGTCTTAACAACAAAATTTCGGTCCATTATCTGAGCACCGAGAACCCTGGCCACGCAGGAGCCTCGCCTGATGGTCAGCACATTGTGAATTTGTCCGGCTTTTATTGCCTACGAAACTTCATTTACGAACCAGAGACGAATGGGAGAGAAAGAGGAAGGAACAGAAAGAAAATGCGAGAGAAATGCACCTTACAGCTGTGCTTGAAACGATCTCATGATACACAAGAGAGAGAGCGAGAGAGAGAGAGAATGAATTTCAATACCGCCATACACGAAGACAACAGTAGGAAGAGAGAGAAAGGAAGGTAAAAAAAACCTTGTTAGCGTGAGAGAGGAGAGCGGCAGTGATACACCCAAGTCACGTTCCGCCGCGCCTCCAGAACTTACATAGTATGTGCTGAACTTTAGCCTCATACAGCCCGACACAACCGCCCACCCCGCGCCCACTCCGTTGCTAATCTGTTTCATTCCCGTAGTACAGTGCTCCCTGGGTGGGGAGGAGGAGGGGGAGAGTAGGGATCAGGGATAAGTTATGGTGTAAGCCATGAAAAAAAATATATAAATACACAGTGCAATGTGTGTCTGTGTGTGTGTTGTTGGGGGAAGTAGTGTTGATAGTGTGTAGTCGCGTAGAGGTTTCTGGGGATAAAGAGGTTTTAAGGGGATTGTCTAGGGCTGTGGTCAAGGGTAGAGAAGGGGGGGGTAGGAGAGGGGGAGTGCTAGATAGCTTGGAAGGATATGAGGGTCACGTGGGAATGGACGGGTCAGGGAGGGAAGGGGGAGGAGTAGGGGGGGAGAGTTGAGGGGGTAAGGGTTCATGTGAGGTTGTGAGTTTAGTGGAGTGTACTGAAGGTGCAGCCGCTCCTGGGGTTTAATAGAAGTTGCGGCGGAGAGATAGCCGGGCTTCTCTTCGTGGTAATAAAACAGGGGAATAAACGTGATTCTTTATGATAATCTCGGGA
>NW_028234406.1:18964764-18979764 GCF_977035675.1 Penaeus japonicus | reverse complement strand
AATCTCTCTATCCATCTATCTATCATATTCTCTCTCTCTCTCTCTCTCTCTCTCTCTCTCTCTCTCTCTCTCTCTCTCTCTCTCTATCTATCTCTTCTCATTTCTCTCTATTTATTTCCCTTATCTCTCCCATGCTTCCACGACACACTTTACCATCTTAGCGGCGCGTTTCATCTGTCACTGTCGCCCTCGTTGTCACCTCTGCGATTTCCGCAAGAAGTCACGTGAGAAAACGTGGATGTGAACGAAAATAGTTCTATCTATCTATTCATATATCTATCTGTTTGTCTGTCTGTATATTTATCTACCTTTCTCTCTCCTTCTCTCATCCGCGCGATCTCCTACCTCTCCTTCCTTCCTATGTTTTCTCTTTTTCTCTCGTTTCTTTCGTCTCCTAAATCCATCTTCGAAATATCCTTCCTCATCAGTCCGTCTGTCCAGCCGTCCATCCACTCATTTTCCCCTTCAGCCGACCTCTCTCTCTGGTCTATCAATCTATCAATCTTCTGCCTCCTGCTCCCGCCCCTCCTGCCCTCTCTCCGATCCCTCCTCTTCTGCCCTCCTCCTCATCTCCCCTCCGTGTCCTCTCCTCTGCCTCTCCCCTCCCGTCTCCGCTCCCTTCTTCTTCTTCTTCGTCTTCTTTTTTTCTTCTTCTTCTTCTCTATCTTCTTCTTTTTCCCCTTCTTTTTCTTCTCCTCTTCTTCTTCCTCCTTCTCCTCTACCTATCCCCATAATCCTCTCCCCTTTTGTCCCATTTTCCCTGTTCCTCCTTCTCACGTTACCACCTTCTCCTTTCCCCTCTCCCCTGTCCGCTCCCATTCCTTTCCTCTCTTTATTCTTCCCGCTCTCTCCTTCCTCCCTCAATGCCTCTTCCCCCTTTTACCTCCTCTCCTGATCATCTTTCCCTCCCTCTCTTCATCTCCCCACTTCCTCTCCATCCCACCTACTCACCTCCTCCTCTCCTCCTCATAACTCCCCCCCCCCTCCCCCCACCTCGCCCGTCACACCGGACAGAAGCAGTCAGCCTCTTAACAACTTGATTAATGGGAGATGTTGGAAGTCCCTCGATTATTTCAAACAGATATCTTTAAAAAGGTAAAAAAGAGAGAGGCAGGGGGACAGGGGGACAGAGTGAGGGATAGAAAGATAGATAGATAAATAGATAGATATAGATAGATAGATAGAGAGAGAGAGGGGGGGGAGGAGAGAAGAATAAAGATAAATAAAGATCTCGCAAGAAAACGACTAGGTTGATGGTAGTTATTGTCGTATTTAGTCGTTGAGTCGTCGTGGTCGTGTGTCAACGCTGGAGTTAGTCGTGGCGATTTAAGTGGTTGATAATATCGAGTGAATTAAGCGTGTTAGTGGAGGTATTCTGATGGCAGTGACTGGCGTGTGTGTGTGTGTGTGTTTCTTTGTGCGTTTGTGATTGTGTGTGTTTTGTTTAATTCTATGTTTTTTTTGTACGGCTGTGCGATTTTTTGTGAGAATCCTTGTTTTTTTGTGGTTATGGTTGCGTATTTGTTCGTGTGTATGTTTTTTTTATGTTTTTGTTTGTGTGTGTGTGCGTGTGTGTGTGTGTGTGTGTGTGTGTGTGTGTGTGTGTGTGTGTGTGTGTGTGTGTGTGTGTGTGTGTATGTGTACTTACGCGCGTGCACCCGTCCGGGTATATATCTGTTTATGTCTGCGTGAGCTCGCACGTGTGTGTGTGACGTGTCTACGGTACTTCAAAGAGCAAATATCTCGGCGATAGTTTACACATAGCGAAGATAACAATAATAGATAGTTTACGCGCCACTAATGGTTGCAATGGGCCGAGCACTTTGAAGTACTTGTCGCTTATTGATTGTTTACGCTGACCGATATTTCGGTCCAAACGAAAGGTCTTGCAGCCAGCCGCTCTTTCTCTCGGCTCTCCTACCAAGCCCTGTCAGCCCGTGGCATTTCGTGTCAGGACTCCTCTTGATTCTTGGTCTTGATTTTTCATTGTCATCATCGTCTTCATATTCATATTCTTATTCATTGTTTTTGTTCATTTTGTTATTATCATAATGATTATTATTATCTTTATCATCATTATTATTATTGTTGTTGTTATCATTATTACTATTATTATTATTATCATTATTATCATTGTCATTATTACTATCATTAGTTTCGTTATAACTACTACTACTACCACTACTATTCCATCATCACATCATCCTCATATCATCATCACCATCATTACACTATCATCACTATCATCACCATCAAACTTTCATCACTATCATCATCATTGCCTTCAACACCATAATTTTTCACATTCTCCCACTAGTAAAAGCTAATAGCTGTTAATGAAGATATCAAAGACGATAACTAATAGCCCCATTAACAAAATAGACGCGACTAATGGGGACGCTACTGCATTATTAACAATTGTGTGTAAAGGTCTGTTACATCATAGTTTTCTTGCGTATAAGACAAAATCTCACTCTATTTTCATTCTCTCTTTCTCTCTCTCTCTCTCTCTCTCTCTCTCTCTCTCTCTCTCTCTCTCTCTCTCTCTCTCTCTCTCTCTCTCTCTCTCTCTCTCTCTCTCTCTCTCTACCTATCTATCTAGCTCTAGCTCTAGCTCCCTCTTCCGTCCGCCTCTCTCTCTCTGCTCCTTCTTCTTTTTCTTCTTTTTCTCATTCTCCTGTTCCTCCTCCTCCTCCTCCTTCTCCTCCCCATTCTTCTCCTTCTCCTCTTCCCTCCTCCTCCTCCTCTCTCCTCTTCCCTCCTCCTCTCTCCTTTTCCCTCCTCCTCCTCCCTCCTCCTCCTATCTCTTCCCACTCCCTCTTTCCACCTCCCTCCACCCTCCTCTCTCTTTCCCCATCCCTTTCCCCCCATCCTCTCTCTCCTCCCCCCCCTCTCCTCTCTCTCTATCCCTCTCTCCTCCCTCTCTTTCTCCCCTGCCCCCTCCCTTTCCATTTCCCTCGCCACTGGTGCCACACCGCCACCCTCCTTCTCACACTAGTGCCACACACTCCCCTCCCCGCACCAGTGCCACACCCAACCCAACTCCCGCTCCCGTGCCAGCATCAAGGCACTCCCGGCCGTCTGCGGATGATAGGCTTCCTCTGTTTTGTTGAGGGGAAAGAGGGCGAAAGGCCTATTTTTTATTTTCTTTTTCTCTCTCTCTTTCCTTAAGGCCAAACCATGATTTATTCCTTCCATTTCTTCTCATCTTCTTCACGTCCCTTAACTACATCCACCCGCACCCTCTCCTCCCTCTCCCATCCTTTAAATCGCCATTGGATTTCTTCTTCTTCTTCTTCTTCTTCTTTAGTCTCAGGACTCTTTTCGGTTGTCACTATGATCGGGACCATGAAATTTTCCCCTGAATTTCTGTGTACGAAACGTAGTTTTTTTTTAGTGAATGACTTTATTTCGTAAGCTATTGACCTCGTTTGCCATCGTTGTATACTAATGGCAACCTCGTAGGAAAAGCTAATCTAGGAAAATGGACCTGCGTTCGTATCCCTCTGGCCCGGGAGAAAGTTCGTTTGGATCCACAATCCCACATCTTCAAATCCATTTTGATCACGTTGTAAAGATGATGAACAGTACTCGCGTCCTTCGTCCCCTCGAGGGAAGGAAAAGAACCGAGGAGACACAACTGATGATGGAAACATGTCAGGTATTGTTTAGGGGAAAGGCTGCTAAGAGACGGATTTGGCAAGGAGTCAGAATGAAATACAATTGGAGGTAGTCTAGGGGATATGGAATTGTTTGTTAGTGTCAAAAATAAAATGGAGTTGTTTAACAGGAAAGTTCGGGTAACAAATATTACTCCTCTGGAGTAGGATTAGTAGGGGACAGTTTTTGATGAGGGTGAGAGAAAACACTACAGAGATAAGTCATGGCACTGCACAATCTAGGGGAGAAACTAGTGGGATACAATCTAAAGGGATTAAAAGGGAACATTGCAGGGGAAGGAAAGTCTCGTGGTCCCAACCCTGCGGTCGCGAACCCACTTTGGTTCGCTGAAAATTTATCTAAAGATTGGGAAATCACTCAGACATCATTAAAGCTGACAAAAGACTTCATTGTAATTGTATTGATGTTTACTATACCCCCAGTTTATTCCATATATGTACAATTCATGTCATATATGGTGTTGCAATAACTTTCGAGAAACTGAAGACGACTGTCACAGTAGAAATAACGAAATGAAAAACATTGTCTAGGGGAAAGCTTTCGTAGAAGTATAAAAGAAATATATAGAAAACGATATTCTGAGGCGAATGGTCAGGGCAGACAATTCCAAAGCCTAGGTTTGACAAATCATATACGCTTAAGGATAATACTTCAAGACGTAATAAGTGGCAGTCTTTCTACTACAGTAAAGGGCAAGACTCTACATGGGGGGGGGACATGAGACATAGTTGGATCCGGCAAGAGGCAGAATTCGGACTTGGCAGAGGCTGAAGATCTTTAGGTAAAGAAGAGCTGAAGAAGAAGGCCTTGAGAGGAACATCACAAGGAGATACGCCAGATGATGGAGGAGAAAAAGAGATCGGTGAGGACGAGGGAAAGGTGGAGGAGGGATAAGAGTAGAGCGAGAGAGAGAGAGGAAGACAGAAGGAGGGCTATAGGGGGAAGGGAGAGAAGGGTAGCAGATGGAGAAGGTACAGGGATAGAGAGTGAGTTGGAGAGAGGCAGAAAGAGAGGGGGGGATACACATAAATAAGAGACATACTGGCAGACAAGCAGGCAGACAGACAGGGACAGAAAGGGGAGTTTCCAAAGCGGGGTAATGGCTCAGGGGTCGCACACATACACTGACGTGATATACGTTATACGTCGGGTCGAGTCACTCAAATTCGGCAGATCTTAAGGCCGCCAGAATATTGTGAACAAAAAACCGCGATCGGTTTGATTTGGTGATTTATATCTGTGTATTTTTTATTATTTTTTCTGGTTTGGGTAAAAAAGTGGATACAAAATATATAGAGGAAAAATATCAACGAATCATACTATGTGCAGGAAAAAATAAGATTTCCCTTTTTGTCCCCCAAATATCCGATACGAAATAAGTGACGGACTTTATCGTTTTTATTGACCCAATGTGAAAATATTTCGCTTCTCTTCATAAAACCGCGCGCTTATACCCGGGGATGAGACATGCCTCAGCGTCCCAAGGTATGAACCTCGGTCGGGATGTTTCCCAAGACAAAAGATATCGTAAGAATAAAAGTCCTACAGAGATATCTAAAGTCGATACTCCTTTTAGGAAGCGTTCGTCACGGCGCCCAGGTGAGGCTCCCGCGCCGCGCCGGGGCGTGTTCCGCCGTGCAGCTGTTGTACGCGCTCTTGCACCCTTACCTGTTTCTGATACGCGGTTTAACGTTATAGAGACAGCTGTTTCGCGCCTGCTTTCTACTTTCATTTGGTGCTAATTAGGGACAACTTTTATTTGTCACTTGCAACAAACGACCAAGCAACGAAAACAATAAGCAGATTCAATTATTTTTTGGGGTGATCGCGGCCATACCTAAACGCATCGCTATCCCAACCGTTCCAGCAAACACTTCACCACCACAGTTCCTTCTGGCTGTCAAACAACGCACGCCAAGAAAGCCAAAGGCAAAATCACAAAGTGGAAAGTAAAATCGAAGCGCAACTCACGATATTAGTGAAGGTACACAAGGCCAAGTAGCCTGCCGTTCACTTGACCCTCAGACCCAACCTGCTTTACCTCTAGCCACATTTTCCATCGTCAAAGGAAGAAATAAGAGTATGTGTGTTTTTACCTGTGTAGAGAACGTCTTTCTTATTGTTGCCATGGGATCGTATTGGATGGTCATCATAGGATCATGAGTTCCATATCACGTGACTAGGGACTGGCCATCAGGGTTATCATTTGTTTGCTATCATGTGATTTCAGCTTACTGGTTAGACTGCTGCTTTACTGCTAAATATATTTCGTCGAAGTTTTTGAAAAATGAAAATAAATAAGATAAAAAAAAATATTACCGACGCTACTCCTACTAGTGTTTATAACTACTACCCGACGCGAGCAGATGGTAACGGTATTTATCACTAATTCATTATGGACATCAGTAACTGCAGAATTTTAGGCGGCCTTGAACAGACAGTTGAGACGGAAATCATACCTTACGCATGTGTGTTTAAAATGATGTATTTATTATAAACACGCAGTGTGTTTGTTTTCAATTTTACATCCGCTCGTAGCGTTCACTAATAGATACAGTAACCTACTCAATGGCACTGCTATGTCATGGGACTTCTACAGCGGGATTTTTATTTACATTTCTGTCAGTGATGAACAACCGAATTTACGTAGGAATATTTCATGGAACCAAATCTTTTTATTCGGTAACGCCAAAGTGAGAAACAAAAACACTTCCATAAAATGTTCAGTTCTACATTAGGTAAACCTCAGGTTAATGCGTGTATATGTCCAAATATATTGCATTAGATCCGGAGGCTTCCTGAGCGGTGGATATTATCCCGAAAACTTTGAAGAAAATGTGTGTCGTATTCTCATTCACGGATCTCTGACTTACAGCAAATAAGAAGAGAGTAAATATATTGCACTGTGTACGATACATCGATGTCAGTTACTTTTCTGTTGCAATTTACTGTACACAGAATCGCTACTGTAAAGTAGAGAGGGGATGAAGGAGGGAGGGAAACGCACCGAAAGAGAATAAGAGGGGCAGAGAAAGACAGAGTAGGGAAGGGGGAAGAGGGTAGAGGGGGGGAGGAGGGAGATAGGAGGAATGTGGGGAGGGAGGGCGAAGCAGAAAGAAAGGATTCCTTATCTTCCAACTCCTATCTCGACCTCTTTTGCGCCCCTCCCCCCGCCCAAGAAAAAAAAACGATAAACATTTATATGATTCAACTAACTTTAATTGATATACTCTACGGACCTTGTTTTAGTCGTTGGGCTCACTTCCCTATTTCCTTTCAGAGCATTTTTCGCACAGAATATATGCTCAGTGTCCCTCAAGAGCAAGTAGCATTGTGCCGGAAGTGTGATGCGAACCAGGAGCGGCGCCCCTTTGCCCTGCCGCCATGACCGCCCTGGAGAGAGGAACATGGCGTGAGTGAGGGCGTGCGAGGGCTTGCGAGGGCGGCGCAGTGCAGGCGGCGAAAGTGCAAGGGAACGGCGGCTGGCGTGAGGGTGGCGGCGCGGTGGGCGTGCACGTGACGAAGCTGGCGGCCGCGACGGGAGCGAGAGGGTGCGGCGCGACTGTGGCGGCGTGGTGAGGAGGCGCGACGCGAAGGGCTGGAGGAAAGGAGCCCCGGGTGATGGTGAGGCGCTGGTAGCCCCAGGTGAGAACGCGGCGCGGCCTGGCATGGTGAGACGATAGTGATGTCGTGCTCGTGGTCAAGCTCCCCGGGTCCCTGGGCGCCCCCGTCGCCGCCGCGGTGACTCCCAGGCTCTGGATATGAACTGAACCCCGTGTCAGCCGAGGACGCGTGGGTGTGCAGGAGCCCCAGGCACGGGCCCCAGGGACACCCCCCGGCCGCCCCCAGGGGCCCCGGACCTGCTCGCCCACGCCGGCTGGGCGGCCCAGGGGCGGGGGGCGGCCATGAATGGGCGGGTGCTGCACCAGGAGGAAGTGGTACGAGTCCACGTGGCGTCCACGACGACCGCCACGGCCGCCTGCAGCACCTCCAACAACGGCCCGCCGCCGCCGCCGCCGCCGCGCCGCGTCCTGCTGGTGGACCAGCGCGGCGGCCGCATCGCGGGACCTCTCCAGCACGAGGCCGGCGGGGAGTTTACCTTCGAGCTCATCGAGAATTACCCGTCTCTGGGTCTGTCGGCGGTGCACGACGGGTCCGGAACCATCATTAACCGGCGGGGGGCGCGGGGGGCGGCCGCGCGCCACCACCGGGTCAAGCGGAAGGACAAGGACAAGGACCTGCTGGATTCCGACAGCATGAAGTCCCCCAAGAATAAGTCGGTGATGGACCCCTACCTGCCCGCCTACCAGCATCTGCTCTGTGACCTTGACCTTGTTGCTTCCTCTCTTCACCTGAAAAACTATCCCGTGTGTGAGAATGACCTCTACGATGTCAACAGTGAGTCGCTCACCCTGCCTCCTAGTCCTTTCACGCGCCATCTATCCTGTCCCTCAGAGCATCACGTCACCTTGTCACCCGATCACATTCACCCCCTTCACTGTGGTAACGCACGACAGGGCTTGCAATATAAGTTTAGGTTTTACATGTCCATCACTCTCCAAGACACTTCTTCAGCACTAGTCATGGCCAACACGGTCACAGCGCCGGTCACACGAGTATCATCATTTCTCCATAAAGATAAACTGTTATTTCAGCCGTTAATGATCGTTATGGTCCTGCAAATAGCAACGCTTTCCCAGTAACGACAGTTTTCGTGCGAAACAAACCTGACGACCCTAAAGACAATCCTTCTTCCTCCCCACAGTGTCGGTGCCTCCCCCTGACGGAGATGTGGAGGAGGAGCGTGACCGGACCGAGACCCGTGGGCCGCTGCCGCCGCCGCCGCAGATCACGGACCACCAGGCCCGGGCCGCTCTGCTGGCCCACGTGGCGGACCGCTGCTGCTGGGGCTCGGGGGCGGCCAAGAAAATGGCCATCGCCAAGATCAACTACGACTCTGCCTTTCACGTGAGTACACGAAATCCATTCTTGTTTGAAAAAGATTTTTTTAATACTCTGCTTCTTTTTTTCAAACCCCGCGGGTCTGTCTGCATGTGATAAAATGTGCATACCCTTTTCATGGCTTGTACTTAGGGTATTTTTTCAGTATTAAAAATGGTTCCAGATTAATTTTACGGGCTGAGAGCGTCATCCCTTCATTACTCGGCCGATTAGCTTCACTTCACTACGTCATTGGGCAGTTCTTACGCCCCTTTGCCTTTCTCCTTAAGGCTGACTACTGCCAAGGACAGAAATAGCCGATATTTTTTTTACAAAAGTTTTCATTTTTTTATTTGAGCAGATTTATGGTTCTTTGGTTATCATTCTAACGTTTCATTACAAGACATTTTCCAGTATATATAATCACTCACATATATAGCAGTATTTTCAACTACTTGTCAAAGACGAAACATCTAGCTCGCTGATATATCCAACAACCGCCAGGCTCAGAGAGGATACCTTCGAGATCACTGCTTTCATTAATCAACAAGATGCAACAGGCTGTGGCCCAAGAATGTCGAGTTTGATTCTGCGTCCTTCCTTGGGGATGGATACTCGTATGCAAATCGCATTGCCCTTTCTATAAAACTCTCCCCGATCACAATAATATACATCGAATTAATTTCCCTGCACCATAACGTCAGCGCAGATATTTGAGCTAAAGGGTGCATGGTATAAGGGATTAGGTAGGGTTTCAGATACTTTGTTATGTAAGTTTCCAACAACACAGAGGCTTTGATTCCATCCAGTCGGTGGGTTTCGAAGCGGGGCAGTGAGGCAGGGAGTAACGCCGTCACGTAGTCAAGGGTTGGGATGATAAATACTGGCAGTGTGACTTGGCTTAGATGCACTAGCACTGCTTTCATGCTGTACCTCCATGTGTCTCTCTGTCTCTTTCTCACTCTTTCTCCCTCTTTATCCCTCTTTCTTTCTCTTGTTCTCTCTCTCTCTTTCTCTCTCTTTCTCTCTCTTTTTCCTTCTGTCTTTCCTTTTGTCTTTCCTTCTCCCTTTCTCTCTCTCTTTCTTTCTCTTCCTCTCTCTTTCCTTCTATCTTTCCTTTTGTCTTTCCTTCTCCCTTTCTCTCTCTCTCTCTCTCTTTCTTTCTCTCTTTCCTTCTATTTTTCATTCTTACATTGTTTCTCTCTCTCCCTCCCTCTCTCTCCCTCTCCCTCTCTCTCTCTCCCCTCTGTCTCCCTTCTCCCTCTCCCTCCCTTTTCCCTCTCCCTCCCTTCTCTCTCTCCCTCCCTTCTCCCTCTCCCTCCCTTCTCCCTCTCCCTCCCTTCCATCTGTCTCCCTCTTCCTCTCCCTCTCCTTCCTCTCTTCCTCTCTCTCTCTCTCTCTCTCTCTCTCTCTCTCTCTCTCTCTCTCTCTCTCTCTCTCTCTCTCTCTCTCTCTCTCTCTCTCTCTCTCTCTCTCTCTCTCTCTCTCTCTCTCTCTCTCTATCTCTCTATCTATCTCTCTATCTATCTATCTATCTATCTATTCTCGTGCATTCTCTTGTGCTTCCACATAATTTTACTTGCCGAGAAAATAACCATTCACAACAAAGAAAAGCCTTTCAATTCCATCACAAAAGATATATTGTCCAGATCCTTCACTAATGTAAATCCAAATCACTGAAAGAAAATACACCTGTTTCCCCTCGCGTCCATAACCCGGAAACAAACTCGCGCTCCTTTCTTCGTCATCTTGTAAAACACACGTAGAAAAAACACGAGCTTTCTCAATGAAGCTTGCAAGTGACACTTCACTCTGAATGAAGTGCAAGGGGTTTATGCCAGAGGGTAAAGTGTAGGCGCACGCTGAATGTTGCAGTGGGAAGTATGAGTGTATTCAAAGGTAAGGATGTGTAGGCCCAACGTGTCCAAGAGTCTTTCTAGGTGTGTTCGGATGCGGTGATGGGTGATGATGTTTACTTTCAGGATTCTTTGATGTGGGGTTTTCAGTTTAATCTATGTTTGTATGTTTGTTTGTGTGTGTGTGTGTGTGTGTGTGTGTGTGTGTGTGTGTGTGTGTGTGCATGTGTGTATATATATGTGTGTGTGTGAGTGAGTGTTGTGTGTATGTATAAAAAAGGGACAGTAAAATGAATAAATGGAGGTTGCCTCTTGTAGTACGTTATCGTTTGTTTACTAAAATGCGATATCCCCTTTTCAACAAATAGCCAGTGCTGAAACCTGATGTTGACAGTCAACTTTAGCTCTTACAGAAGAAATACATAGAGGTGAAGTGGGCTGATATAGCACTATGTTTGTGTTAGTGGCGAGCATTTGATGTAGACGCGCTTATGACGGTGGAGGGAGGCAGCGGGAGGGGGTGGGGGAGGTAAATGTACATTATGTCGCCATCATTACCCGCTTGCCGTCTGGAGCGACGACCCGCCGCGTCCTAACGACCACACACCTAACCACCTCCTTGGTCCGCATAATGACACGATTAATCATGTATCATAATGACTGTCTTGCCTGACAACTTTTCTCGCTGATGATGATGTGGAGGAGATAGCGGCACTCCGTCACATGCTGATAATGCTGGCGGATGACACACGCCCCACTGATGGCTGACGTATGCAACACGAGTTGGACACACACACACGAGAAAGTGATGAACGCATTGCTGGAGAGCAAAGGATAATGTACACGGTGGTGACGCACACGATGCGGAGGAGTAAGTAAAACAGAAGGGATGGGAGCACTTAAGTACACGAACACGTAGCACCAAGTGTCACGTATGTTGCAAAAGGTGACACATACGACACAGGTGGGTGACACGCATGAGGTACTTATGGGTGATGTTGGAGGGAAGCAGGGTGAGGGAAGGGGTCCCATTACAAGCGAGAGCCACGACCTGAGGTGAGGGAGAGGAGGGACGCGCCGTACACTACTTGTGACCAGTTTTAGGGGTCGCGCATGGAGTCGAAGGCGCAGTTTGGGGTTGTTTTATCTATACTTTTTTTTCTTCAAAGTGAAGTTAATAGCATGACATATGGCCGGACGTGAGACATGAGGATGATAGTCACAGACAGAAAATCTACAGGATAATCTTTATACTTGTTGAATCTTCTGATCTTTATCCACACAAGTGTTTTCTATCATGATCTTTACCCCGATTTCATCTCACCTATACCGCTCCCGCCCCGAGCATCTTATAGGGCTCTGCCTGTGCGTGTTCCCTCCGAGTCGCGGTGATGTCGTGCGTCCGTGTAATAACTCCCGAGTCTGATTGACATTAATCCACGGCTTCTGAGTTATAAGGTACAGATGAAGGTACGCCGGTGCCCGCCTCGGAAATACGTCTTCCTTATGAGAATTCTTCAACTTTCTTATATTTACTCCCTTCTCGTAACAAACTTGACTACTCTTTTTAACATTCTCTCTAGAATTCTGGTATTTTCGAGAATATGGACTTTTTCAACGTTAGTATCCCCGTTTACACTATATTTTCTGTTGACGTTCCCTTCCATTCATTTACCATTGGCTGCTCCTCTCCCCACGCAGCATCCCCCCTGCCTGTGTCCCTCTCCTCAAAAGCCCCCCCCCCCCCTGGCACTGTGCCTCGACTCTCCATACACTTCCTTTCGCTCCGCCCTCCTGCCCTGTGGCCTCCCTCTACCCCCTCCCCCTCCCTCTAGCACCGCTTTATCTCCTACCCCCTGCCGCCCATGGCCTACTCTCGACCCCCTGCTTACATACCCTCCCACCAAACCCCAGGCCCTTCCCCCACCCACCTTCCACCCCTGACCCGGTCTCAACCTCCGTGAGAATGATCGCTTAACCTCCGCCTCATCACCTCATCATTTCCCGAGAACAACAACACGCGGGGCTCCATAACAACGGTAAATCACTATATACATCATCTCGGGATTTATGTAGGCAGAGGTGGGGACCACAGTGCTCTTCATGCCGAAGGTTGAGAGCAAACAATCCATTAGTCCCCCTGAGGGTGGTGACAAGCCCGTGTTCTGTGCCCCTCTCCCCTCCCCATCCCACCCCAACCCCAACACACTCCACGCCCTCTAGAATTAATGACAGGATCGAACACAAAATGTAAATTATGGAGACGGGACTTAAAAAAAACGTTAGGGAGAATAAGGTTCAGAAAATGGAGGATTAAGGCATTAATACCTAGGAATTTGGGAAGTTTAGAGTGCTTTGGAAGGGACCTCTGTTTCCCGTCGATGGCCTCCTCGTTGTGATATGGGGTGTGCGTATGGTCTGTATGCACACAGAACAAGTGCATAAACATACGCGCACACGTAAACACACACACACACACAACACATACATACATACATACATACATGCATGCATGCATACATACATACATACATACATACATACATACACACACATACACACACACACATATCACACACACTATACGCGCACGCATATTACACACACACACACACACACACACACACACACACACACACACACACACACACACACACACACACACACACACACACACACACACACACACACACACACACACACACATATTATATATATATATATATATATATATATATATATATATATATATATATATATATATATACAAACAGACAGACATACATACAAACACGCACATATACACATAAGCACACAAATACACACATAAACATTAAAACAAACACACACACACACACACACACACCGCACAAAACGCTGGTGTCTCAGATTTTAACGGACTATTTTCCAAGTCAGTTGCCTGATGTGATCGCTCAGCCGATTATGATATGAAGACTAATCTTAGCGGCTGATTGTTTGTGCAGGGAACATGATCGTCGTGCGGAGGGTCTGACGATGAGGGATTTCGACGTGATGCGGTTCTGACGCGGAGGGATTCTGACGAGAGGGCGGAGTCCTGCTGTAGGAAGTGAAGTGATTCTGGCTCGACATGTGGGGGCGCTGGGTTCTGGCGTGAGGGGATTCTGGTGAAGGGAGGTCTATGTGAGGGGGTTTTAGCAGGATTGTGGGTGATGCTGAATGGGTTCTGACTTGATGTGAATAGGGATGGGACGGGTTGGGATGTGGGGGTCTATGTGAGGTGATTTTAATGTGACTGGGTCGTCTTCCTAGAAGTGATTCTGGTGTGAAGGGGGTCTGATATTTATAAGCGCTGAGATGGAATTGACGTGCTCTCACGTGAAGTAATTCTGACGAGGTGAGGTTGATGTGAGATGACTTCACCATGAAGAGGATTATCGTAGTTAAAAATGGAACTCTAAAGAAATGGGATTTGACATGTCTGGTACGCGGCTTTCATGTTGGCAAGTGTACCTGGTGTCATAATGTAATTCTGGTGTAAAAGCACTTTAAGGGGAATTTCCGTGTCCTTTTGATTCTGAATATTACATTAAAAACAAACCCCAGCACCGTACCCGAGTCTGATCACCTTCCCCAAATCCACAAAGAGAAGCAGACCAATTAAAAACAAAAATCAACAACAACAAAACAAATGAAATTGGCCCAAGAGACGTAAACATCAACAAAAGTTACCTCTCCACCGGCATCCCTCCCTATTCCCTCCTCCCTCCTCCCTCTCCCTCCTACCCTTCCCCTGCCCGCTACCAAAAAAGGAAGAGAAATTCAACCAATACACACAGACCGGTAAAGGCAGAGCGATTCGTACTCGTATAGAAAAAAGGGTCAGAGGCTTTGTGATACACCGGGATTAGCCAAGGAACTGTAAGATCTCATGATCTGGCAAATGGAAGAAGGAAAATTTCAGATGTCTTTCCTCTTCTTTTCTCTATTGTAATGGAAGGTTTTGTTTGTATGTAGATAAGGTCTGCACAAAGAGGGGATTAGATATTTTGAGAAAATTTAGTTATGAAATATTAGATAAAAACTTTATTCAGATGTCTTTTGTAATTAATCTGTCTGGCAATGCAGGCATATGCATTTATCTGCCAATTACATTTTTGTACCTCTGCCTCTTCAATCTGTCAGTTCATCATCACAATTTTCCTCAATTCATCTTTATCCCATTGACTTTTGAATCCATCTGACAAATCAAGAGACGTCAGTGCCAACAGAAGCAAAGGGATAACATCAAGAATCGCCATTGTCAACAGAAATAACGGGGCAACACTGAGAATCACCATTGCCAATAGGTACAACGGGACAACCCCTAGAGTCGTCAACAGAAGCAACGGGGTAACATCGAGAGGTGCCATTGCAAACAGAAATAACAAGACAACATCGAGAGAACTAACAGAAACAACGGTACAGCAGAACCACATCTAGAGTCAACATTGTCAACAGAAGTACCGAGACAATATCTCCAGTTCCAACAGAAACCCCCGGC
>NW_028234406.1:18959764-18962264 GCF_977035675.1 Penaeus japonicus | reverse complement strand
TGAGTGTGTGTGTGTGTGTGTGTGTCTGTGTGTGTATGAATGCGTGGCAAGACCCGTACATCAATTGTATGTTCTTCTTTGGTGAGGTTTTACATATCTTAGCGAGCTGTGTCCACGTTTATCATAACTTTGAATTCTGAACTGTATGTCTGGTGTTGACGCAAGTTTTATTGTTTGGTCGAGGGAAATGGTCTTGGGTAAACTGCGTCGATCCCTGTCTATAAACTAACACAAGTTTTATTGTGGGAAGGATGGAGGGAGGACGGTCGCGCTGCGGCCGTCGTGGGCAGGCCGGGAGAAGGTGATGGCTCGCTGCCGTCCTGAGCGCTCTGGGCGTGACACCTCCTTCCCCGTCAGCCTCCCGCGCCGAGGCGGCCGGGGACGGACTTGCTGTAGTAGACCCGCCACCGAGCCCATTCGTAGAGCCTCTGCGTATCAATCATACGTCAAACGTTTGGTATATAAATCTTTTGAATCCTGTGAGCGTATAATTTTTCCAAAAGATACTTTCGTTTCTAAGCCCCCTTGTATTTAACTCTGTGCCACTGATACCGAAATAAACTGCGGGATAGAAAGCTCTACTTTGCTCTTTTCCTAAGCCAAAATTTTACACTCCCGTTATCCTTCTGAGGAAATTCTGACTGACGAGTTGCTGTACCCTTCCAACCGGGTTTATGAAATTACAATGTATTTTTCCATTGTTGGGACTACATAAAATAAATGCATGAAAAATGTGTAAATATAGAACAAAAAAAACATATTGCTGCACACTAGAATGTCAGGAAAGCATATTGGAACGACACGTGCAAGTTAGACTTTCCTTTCCTTTCCTACGCACAGGTTAACCGTGATTGGTATTACTCATTGTTACATTCGCAGCTGTCGTCGAGTACAGCCTAGGTGACAGCGGCGTGGAGTGGAAACATTATAATAACAATGGTAGTTCCAGGGCGACAGATCTTCTGGGATATCGCTGGTGCCAGACGAGGTAGCATATGCAGATGACTTGGCAGGAACACCAGAGCTGAGAGACGTGAAGAAATGATGAGATACAGCTAGGACACGGCTCCCCGCTGGTCATCGCGAGGCCTGATAGAGACGCGAGACCACGTTGATATTTGACCGAAGGACTTTGTGTGATTAGAAGATTAGCATTGGTATTTCAGCGTATACTGAGATACTATTTAAGGACATATTTATTTTGATTTGGCCGGTAAAACTATGGTTTCTGCTAATAGGATTGAAAGCGCTTTAAACTAAGCATTTTGTGGATAGCTTTTTCTTCGCCACATCTCTTCTGCAATCCTCCGATAAACAAATCAGTCAGCAAGACGCTTGACAGGCTTATGAATTGATGTAGGAGATGCAACATAAGGCAACATTGCATTAGCAATACGTATATAATAAAATAGTTTTAAAGATGATAAGACAGATAATTTAAGCGCAACAGAAACACATTCTCGGCCTCACGGTACATACAAGGATCTAGCCCAGGCGCCGTATGGCCGTCAGAAAATAACACGGCCATTACATCACGCTTAGAAAAGCAACCGCAACACCACGGTATCGACTAAACAACATTTCTACGGTGGATGCCTTGTTTAACTTTAGCTGCACTTGCGGCTGCGGCTAATCTTGGTCCAACCTGACTGTGATTTGCAGTGTGCCATAGTCTTAGCAGGGACTTTAATCATATGCTTCCCTGCACTTAATATCATAATATAATGTAATATTAAAGGACTCGCTCTCTTCTCTCGAGGAAAATGGATTGCAATATGTTTATGCTAAAGAACTGCACAGTGGCGTGTCCCCTATGGCTGCACCCTCGTGAAAAGGAAGGTTGAAAGTTAAAAGTTAGCAACATGGAAAATCGAGCGAATCAGCAAAGGAGCTAATCTTAGCATCTGTTGGACAAAGGCGTTAAATACAAGCTGGCAGCTACTCTTGCCTCGGACGCCAACGCCAAAGCTACAGCTGCCCAAGTCACTACTTTTTGATAAACACATTATATGTTTCCTTTCACTGACTATATAATGGATTTCCTTTCTTTCTTTCTGTTTCGCCTTCCTTTGGTCACCTGACTGCTTCGAGAAAACCCGGAAGCATTTGCGCTTCACGATAGCAGCCACCTTAGAATGCGCTTCATATATATATATTGTGAAGCATATTTAAAACTCATGAATCATTTGCGAAGATCTAGAAGTAGCATTCTTGTACAGACAAGGAATATATTCTTTTTAATTTCGGTCATCAATTTATTCATAGTCTCATTATAGTTACTATACAGCATAAGACCGTCGCATAATTTATGTTATATCACGTTTTATTGAACGTGGAATTGGAATCAGAATTCGTTCACTTACTAATCGTGCCAATCAGTACTTCCCTTACGCCTTACAGATCCTCTCTCTCTCTTTCTCTCTCTCTCACTCTCTTTCTCTCCCTCTCTCCCCTCCCTCTCTCTCTCTCTCTCTCTCTCTCTCTCTCTCTCTCTCTCTCT
>NW_028234406.1:18949764-18954764 GCF_977035675.1 Penaeus japonicus | reverse complement strand
GAAAACGTGGATTTAGTGACGCTGGTATAAAAGTGCAATGATGGGTATAGTGATACCGGCATAGAAATGAAATAGTGATGCTGGTATAGAGATGGAATAATGGATACGGTGATGCGGAAACAGAAATGAATTGGATATAGTGATGCTGGTGTAGAAGTGCAATACCGTGGAGACACCCAATATGGAAGAGGTGATTTATAAAAGTAACGTGCAATGGATGGTCTAACTGAGCCCAAGATTTCGTGTCGGATGGCAGTCAGAAGCAGTTCATTAGTGACGCTGTAATGACCTTGCGAGCTAGACATGAGCAAGAGATGCATGTCCGAGGTTGGTTTATTTTATTTTTTATTTTTTGCGTGGGTTTCTCTTTCGTAATTTGTTCGTCCTAAGTCTATCAAGAAAATAGGGAACTGTTTTTCTGAGAAAGAATGTCTTACGTAAGCCTATCGTCTGGGAAGCTGTTGCCTGTGTTGATTAGGTCCCTTTCCCCTCCCCAGCCCCCTCCCTCTCTCCCTCTCCTACCTCCTGCCCTTGCTTGTCTCTTGTTTCCTCTCAGCCCTTTCCTCCGCGGACTCGAAATAGTATGGGAATTACCGAGTCCGCACGAAGGTAAAAGTAAGCCACATTTCTCACATGGTCGGGTTTATGAGGATAACACTATCTCCGCTGGACCTTAGGACACGACCGGATTATCTGTGCCGGCGAAGTGCGTGAGTTACGAGTCCCGCGTGACCGAACTGGACGATAGTTTCCGCCAGCTGGACAGCCAGACGTATAATGCATCATTCGCCTAAGACGTCGACAGGTAAAAAGTAAACCCGGGTTCCTGACTCTCCCTCCGCGTCCATGGAATGACTAAGTTTCTCTGGCCATGTTTCCTTTCGCTGGGACCCGAGTCGGCGGAGCAGCCAGGGTTGGGAATTGGAGGTTGAGCTGGTCATTTTTTTATGTGTGGTGGTGGTGGTGTGTGTGTGTGTGTGTGTGTGTGTGTGTGTGTGTGTGTGTGTGTGTGTGTGTGTGTGTGTGTGTGTGTGTGTGTGTGTGTGTGTGTGTGTGTGTGTGTGTTTGGTGATAATTATCTATACGCAGCTGTGTCGATGTACATAAGTGCAGAGATGTAATATTTATGAAACCTTCGCAAAGACGATATCCAGATTCACGAGAGCCTGACAAGTGTCCGTGTGTTTCTCTAAGCAACTGCAAGAGCCCCCAGGTGGCCGGGCGCTCCTTTCGCCTCGAGCAAAACTTCCAAGAGGAAATCCCCCCCCACCCCCCCGCCCACCACCACCACCCAACCCCTTCACCCCCCTCCCCCATTCCGGCAAGTAATCCTTTTCTCTCCCGCGGTAAAAGCGCCCCTGGACCGATCTTGTATGGCGCCCCTCGTGCCCCGCGTAACCCGAGCAGGCCGTGTGATGGTGATGAAGCAGGTCGTGGTGCCCTGAGCCCCGCGTTACATGCCTTAAGATCTCTAATATAAAACTCGTAACTTAGCCTGATCCCCAGCTGGGCCTGTCATCATGCTAAGACGCCGGTAAATTGAGCCTCAGTAAACAGTGTTAGCATGTTTTAACGTGGTATTTTTTGAATCTCTGAATATATTCGCCGGCTAGATATTGTTAAATTATTGTTTAATTTCGTGTCAGTTTTATATTTTGTTTCTGGACGGCGAAGGTGGTTCCGGCACGCGACATTGCCTCGACCTCGTGCCCTCCACCCACATTGCAATCATTCCTTTGCATCTTGGAAAACAAAAACTATCTTGCAACTTCCTTGAGGTCATCGATGAAGCAAAATGGCTTTATTCTTCTAACGATAAGTATCGGTTTAAGGAAATAATGAGACTGATAATGCTCGGTAATCGTAATTATCCCTCATTCCTGGAGCCGATGATGCCCCGACCAACACGCATGCGGGAAAACGGATAACTCTTTTCCGTGTGTTATTATTCAATATAAAGCGAAAGATATCTTCATCGCCCAAAAGGAATTCACCGCTGCTTTATATATAGAAGTTACTTAAAGAAAGTAAAGATTTTAATCCGAGACGTAGCTGAAGATACCAAGAGATCTGCGTCGAAAATACGATCAGGACATTCATTCTGCAAACCTTTTTTATACGCTTAAACACTCACTCTTCCACTACATTCTTTTTGCCCATTTTCTACCCTCATGTTATCCACGCATTCTCAGGTCAACTACTCACATTTTCATTGTTTCATATCTCGTAGTTTCTTATGCTTAGCTTGACTACCCGTTCGGTCAAGTGCATTGAGGTTAAGGGTGACAATAAGTAAGAGTGAAAGTATAGAGAGATTAGGAGAGAGAGAGTGAGAGAGAGAGAGAGAGAGAGAGAGAGAGAGAGAGAGAGAGAGAGAGAGAGAGAGAGAGAGAGCGAATCAGAGTGAGAGTGAGATCGTGTGTGTGTGTGTGTGTGTGTGTAAGAGAGAGAGAGACAGAGAGAAAGAGAGAGAGAGAGAAAGAAAGAAAAAGAGAGAGAGAGAGTGAGAATCAGAGTGAGAGTGTGAGAGAGAGAGAAAGATAGATAGATAGAGAGAGAGAGAGAGAGAGAGAGAGGGAGAGAGAGAGAAAGAGAGAGAGAGAGCGTGCGTGTGAGAGAGAGAGAGACAGAGAGAAAGAGAGAGAGAGAGAGAGAACGTGTATTAATCAATTAAAATCTAAGCTATTATGGCCTAGGTGATACCGTTCTATCCTTCCACTGCATGAATATATATAAAGTTTCTTCTCCCAAAGCCACCGAGTAAAACCCAATATGCTTTTATATAACCTTACAGAACGAAACAGCGGAGTTAGCGCCGCTCGCCTGCGATGGCTCATCGACGAAGGTGCATGACCGACCTTTATGGGAAATTATTTCCGCGCACGACACAGGGACTGGCTACCGACGGGGCGAATGGCGGACGGGCTTTTACAAAGACTAAACTCACGGATAAGGAGGCATCAGATCATACCTTTTGTAATCTGGAAAGCCAGGAATTGGACACGTGATGTATGTTAATACAAGAGAGATAGATAGAGATAGATAGAGAAAGAGAGAGAGAGAGAGAGAGAGAGAGAGTAGACAGAGAGAGATATCTTCGTAAAAGTAAGAGAGAAAGAGATGTTGGAAGAGGGAGAGATAAAGTAGAAAAATAAAGAAAAATAATTTCGTAGAATCAAGAGAGAGAAAGATGTAAAGACAGTGAGAGATAGAGAGAAGTAGATGGAGAGAGAAAGAAAGATCTTGGCCGAAGAAACAAAAAACCTTCCAACCTCCGGCCGCGAGACACGGGGTTCCTGGGGAGTCACACACCAATTGGTCTTTTCAGCGGCCGGCGCCCCCCCCCCTCCCTACCCCGGCCTGCACTATAGATCGCTCTGCAGCCGCAACACAAAGTTAGACGTAGCCATTAATCTAAAAATACCAGTTCTTGCGACTGTGGCCACTGTTCCATTGGGATATTGCTAACAACAATCAATTGTATTATGAAATACATCACTGTCAACCAACTGACGTCTCGACATTAGCTAATGCGTTGTGTACCTTATAGGGCTTATACACCCTTCCAGTAAGCGAAATACACAGCTTTTCGAAAGAAAGAGGGTCCGAAGATGCCCCCCAAATAATATGGATATCTAACACTCCTCACCTGTGCATATATCAACACAAGTTCCAGACTGAATCGCGAAGTAATTGCATCTCGTTACTGAAGACAGTTAAAAGTTTGAAAAGACCTCAGTCACAAGAAGCAGGCCAGATAAAACTCGAGACAGCGTTGTGTAAGAAAATGTTGCTCTTGTTAGAAGAACGTGAAGGAAAAATAACTGAACCGTTTATACGTCAATCAGTATCATATAGCGATTGTCATTATCTTGTATTCTGATCGTAAAAACATTTAACGATGATACGAGCCGGTGCTCTTAATCATATACGTTAAGAGTGTACAAATTATGAAGTTGGGTCAGTGTTTCTTATGACCTTATTAAATAGTCACAGAACTGATCAATTGTTTTAAAAAATACCTTTCAGATCTTTATGGTACAAAGCTTTGGAATTCCGCGATGATGTGAGATTAAATTATTCCAATTCCCTTTAATCATGAGGGGACTTTACATTATCTGCAAAGTTTGAATGTCCGAATTAAATTGATTTATATCAATTGGGTAATTCAGGTTGTTTTTCTTATTTTAATCATTATTTTGTTTCAGTTACAACCGTACCGAAAAGGTGACTTTGTTCATAATTCGATCAATCTCTCTAAATTACATATTATTCGTCGATATTATTTTTTCCACGTTTGTAAGATTGTCTGATTCCAGACAAAGCGTGTAAGAAACAATACCTGCACTTTCTGTCACGTTCCTATCAAGTGAGATTTAATTGCTCCATTTAATATATTGCTTGTACCGGTATTGGTTTCGGATACTCACAACTCATTCTCGAACCGCTTTAAAGGCCGTCCCTTGAGTGCGAGGAGAGTGTCACATGTGCGGCCTGGCACTTAGGCACTCCGGAGGGGGCAGGGGGGAGTGGCACCTGGCCCGCGATGAGCCACTATCTCAGGCTGCAACTGAGGAGGCACTGTGACTCGCCAACACTTTCTTTGTTATCGGGAGTGTTTCATTAACTCCATTTACTGTCATTAACAAGACGTTTTATGGATTCAAAAGGCGTTTTGTAGAAATGGTTTGATATTTCACTGCCGGGAGACAAGCTTGGCTAAACCTGTGGTCTGCAAACAAGACTCCCCTGCAGCACTTGAGCCTTGCAGCAGCCTCGGGGATGGGAAGTCATATCCGCTGTGACGTGACGCTGAACCAAGCGGCGGGAGGCAAGACAGATCAACACGGGGAAGGAGAATGCAGGGCTCGTCCGCTTGGAGAGCATGTGTAATATCGTTAGTCATTATGATAACAACATCGGTAAAAAGAATGATAGTAATGATAATGACAATAAGGACGATAGCAACACTGTAAATAATGAGGATAATAATAACAACA
>NW_028234406.1:18932264-18942264 GCF_977035675.1 Penaeus japonicus | reverse complement strand
CGTCCCTAACTAGGTGGTGGCGGGGAGCTTTATGCGGTGACTTTGTGTGCGTAGTGACTCTGTGCGTAATTTGGTGGCTGTGTGCACGACCGCGAGCGCGTGTGTGTGTGTGTGTGTGTGTGTGTGTGTGTTTGTGTGTGTGTTGCGGACACCTTTATACGTGTGTGTTATTGCGTGACGATCATTAGATATGTATATCTTTTCTTCTACTATCCTTTGTGTTTAAAAATCGTGTGGTTATCTGCAGGGAAGTGAAATATAAATCGGAGAAAAGGGGAGACGGAAAGAAAAAGAGGAGAAAGAGCAGGAGGGATGAAGATTAAGACACTTACAGCACTTGTGGTGAGATTATCGATCATTGCTTCGAGATGTTGTAAGAACAGAGAGGGAGAGAAATGGGGACGGGGCTGGAGAGACGGAGGGAAGGGAGGAGAGAGAGAGAGAGAGAGAGAGAGAGAGAGAGAGAGAGAGAGAGAGAGAGAGAGAGAGAGAGAGAGAGAGAGAGAGAGAGAGAGAGAGAGAGAGAGAGAGAGAGAGGAGGGGGGAGATAGAGAGAAATGATAGAGAGGGAGAGAGAGAGAAGAAAACGAAGAAGAAAGAGAAAGTGAAAGAGAAAAACAGAGAGGGAAAGAGAGAAGAGAAGAAGAAGGAGAAAATGAAAAAGAAAAACCGAGAAAGAAAGGGAGAGGAGAAAAAGAAGAGGAAAGAGAAAGGGAAAGAGAAAAACCGAGAGGGAAAGAGAGGAGAGAAGAAGAAGAAGAAAGAGAAAATGAAAAAGAAAAACCGAGAGGGAAAGAGAGAGGAGAAAAAGAAGAAAGAGCAAGCGAGAAGAGAATTCAGTGTATATCCAATAGTATCCGAATAAGTGGAAAATCTAGAATAAAACCTGAACAAGACGTATGGATATGTGAGAGGCTGTGAATATCATGAGGCTTTTGAGGGCGTCGATATAACACGCCGCCGAGCCAAGCCACAATGCGAAGCCGGAAGTTGAGATCAAAGTATTTCTTTTCGTCATAATTTTAGTTCCCTTCGAGTTGTTGGACTTTTGTGAGTCGAGAAGATTGTGAGAAAGGGAAAGTTGAGGGAGAAGAGGCTGATGATGAGGCCTTTTACCAGAAGTGAGTGAGTGAGTGAGGGGGTGGGGGTGGGGGTGGGTGGGAGGTGTGTGAGTGTAGAGCGGAGCTGATTTTAGTGTGAGGTTGAGACGCCGGTTGGTTGTGAGGGAAAGTGTGAATCAACGGGATTTTGTGGTGATTGTGAGGAGGGATCGGAAGCTGAGGGAGAAGAGGAGGCTGACGATGAGTTTTTTTACCAGAAGAGAGTGAGTGAGAGAGTGAGTGAGTGAGTGAAAGACTGAGCGAGTGACCGGACGAGTGCAATCTGAGGCCGATTTTAGTGAAACGCAGATTGATTTTGAACCAACTGGATATTGCAGTGATTCTGATGTAAGTTAGAATGACGTATTTTTTTTTTAAGTGAAGATGTTCGATGGTAATAGCGGTGGGATGTTATGATTTTTTTTTTTTTTTTTTTTAGTAGTCACAAAGAGAAAGAAAAATAAGGTGGCGGAGTAAATGAGAAACCAAAGAAGAAGAAAAAATGAAGAGAGAAAAAAAGTGAAGATATACAATAGGGAAGAGAAGATGAGGAGGCACTGGGCCGAGGAGAGATGTTGGGGGAAAGGGAGGAGGGAGGAAGAGGAGGGAAAGAGGGGAGAGGGAGAAGGAGGGAGGCAGGGTGAGAGAGAGAGACTAAAAAGAAGAAAATAAACAATAGAGAGAAAACATTTACGTAGAGGGGGCAAGAATCTAACAATCCGACAAAGAGAGAAAAAGAGAGAGAGAGAGAATGAGAGAAAGAGGAAAAAAGGAAGAGAAAAGAAAAACAATAAAGCGAGTACCCCCCCCCTCCCCCCTAAGCATAGAGGCAAACAAGGAGGAAGAGAAAGGGAGAGAGGGACAGGGGCGGAAGCGGAGGCTCGGGGATGAAATCAGCGCTCGGGGAAGGAGGAAGTGAAGGTCCAGAGCACACGAAGAACTTCCGAGTAGAATGGTTGACGAGAAGGACGATCGAGAAAAGAAACACGGGAGACGTGAAGGGAAGAAAGATGGAAAGACGTACATCAAATCCCGGACGAAAGAAGAGGAGGAGAGGAGACAGGCTAGGGTCGTTTGGGGGTAGGGGGATGGGGTGGGGGGTGGGGGGATCTACGGAAAAGGAAAGCTTGCAAGGCGGAAATGTCACTTTTTTATTGTTAGGTGGTCGTTGTTTTTGGAAGAATATACAGACTTATTTGTTCTTGGATTCTGTAGCGAACGGAGAAAACGGAGATTCGTCGCATAATGTGAGTTTATACTGAGTGTCGGGAGAAAATCGTGAATAAAGAAGGAGCAAAGAAAGACTGATAAAATTATATGTAAAAAAAGTTATTAACTGAACAGCACCATCACCATGAACCCAAAGTCATAAAAGGGAAGTCTGACCGTAATGTTGGCCGGGACTTTGCTTAACTTGATTTGCATATTAAGAGTGTTTCCTTACAATGACGAGCTATGCTGACAACGTCAAAGAGTAAACCTATTGATGAACACATAAAAAAAGTTTTACATATTGGACTGGCTCTCAAACACGATGGCGGTCCAACATATTGAGTGGCGTCCTATCCTATGAATCACTGCGAATATGTGGCGTTTCTGAAGTTTACGATCTATACAGATATACACACATCCACACCTATACACACACACATCCACACCCACCCACACACACACACACACACACACACACACACACACACACACACACACACACACACACACACACACACACACACAAGGAAACACACACACACACACACATACTCGTGCACGTGTTTTCACCTTGCAAATTAGCGACGGCTAAAACATGAAAGCACTTTTGTGACGAACTGCGAATTCTAAAAGTTTCACAACTCTAAAATTGCCATTCATCCTTTGCCTTAACTCGTCTGGACTGAATAGATATTAGTATGACGTGACACTGGCGGTGCCACACTGCTTGGAGACGGGGCAGTGTGTCAAGATGCTTGTGGGCCGTGAGGATTTGAAGGCATTGGTTGTGCTTCTAATCAAGGGAGAGAGAGAGACCACTTTTGAGCAAACAACCATATCAACCAGACGGTAGACAAAAGCTGACATGGAAATACATCGATTGGATGATTATTCATTGTGTGTGTGTGTGTGTGTTATGTGTTGTGTGCGTGTGTGTGTCAGAGAGAGAGGGGCGGTAGAGAGAGTTGGGAGAGACAGACAGACAAACACATAGAAACGGGGAGCTAGATCACATTCTTTTCCCAACATTACCTTTCCTTGTGTCTTGTATCTCCAGTAAACCGAAGAAACCTCTTCGCCATACTTGTCACATTGCCAACACTTATGTCGAAATATTATGAAGTTTTGCCAAAACAGCAGATGATCATTGCTGTGAGAGCAACATTTGCAACTGTCGAATGGAGTGGAAATCTCATTTCACTTCAGAAGTCACACGTTATTCGAGCCGATGAACAGAGTACTACATTAGCCCTTTATCGCGTCGTGTTAGAGTTGGTCTGCTGTCATAGAAACACGAAATTTTAAAGTTTTCAGAGTCCTTCAAAGAGTGGAGAGTAAGCCCTTTGTAGCTTGCTGGTTAATCAAATGAGCGAGAGCACCTCTTGAAGCCATGCAGAAATATTATATTGAAGAGCGAAAAAACAAAGCAGATGGCAACTTGCCTCCCCTTATCATGGCTGTTGATTTCTTCCTGTCACGAATATATTTTTAAAAGTTTGTTTCACGGCACAACTCGACAGAAACGTTTCAATTGTATTTTGCTTCTCGCTTCAGGTACGCGACTGATTCATCATGTTGATATATAAAGCGCTCGACTTTTATACATTCGTCTCTTTATTCAATCCTCCTTTTCATACACCAACTGCCGATGGCGGGAGAAACACTTATTAAATTTTATACATTAAGAAGTGGTGTTGGACAGTATCCAGTATCAGGGTTAGATAACGAAAGTTGATTGTGGAAGTGGGAGGCGGTGAACGAGGAAAGGGGAAAGCTGGAGGGGAAAAAGTGTCATAACAAACGACCTCCACACGGACTGGAAGAGCAGCGGTCGAATTCGAAATTTGAATAAGTCCTTTTTTATATCACCGGCTGGACAGGGGAGGGGGGCATCCTGAGAGCAAATAAGGGGACTGGCAGCGGCTTGGAACCAAGTAGGGGAGGCAAGGTGTGCCCTGGATTAAGTGGATTAACTGTGCGCGTTCTAGGGAGAAGTTGGATGGTAGATTGATCCTGCGGTAAGTAGGTTACTGGACCGGGACTTGGGAGGGAAGGAAGGTCAGGTGCGCGCCGGAGACAGGTGTGAAGGGTGTCTCAATGTTGGCAGGTAAGAAGACAGCAAGAAAAAGGTTCTGTGCGCAGCAGGTGGTTCAGGGGGGATGAGCGGGGGTTAGTCCACTGATTACTTAAAATCCGTGGGGCTTGTACCCGGGTTACTTGGAGGGAGAAGCTCGGCGAACCGTTAACTGCTTTGCTCTATCTTGCTCTTCTTCGTATTGAGGACATTACTTGCCCCTACTCTCATTCCTTTGTCTCTCTCTCTATCTCTTTCTTTCTTTCTCGTTCTCTCTCTCTCTCTCTCTATCTACCTATCTATGTATCTTTATTTTTATCTATATATCTTTATTTCTCTTTATCTCATCTCTCTTTCTCTCTCTCTCTCTCTCTCTCTCTCTCTCTCTCTCTCTCTCTCTCTCTCTCTCTCTCTCTCTCTCTCTCTCTCTCTCTCTCTCTTTATCATATTCATTATTCGCACAACATTCCCCATCCACCCATCTATCTACAATACTTATCTCTCTTTTCGTCTCTTCTCAACAAAAAAAAATCCATTAACCTAACTACCTCCCTCCCTCCCTTCCATTCTCTCTCTCTTTCTTCCACATCCTTCCCACCCTCCCTCTCTTTCTTCTTTCTCCCGTTCCCGACTTCCTCCTCCTTCCCTCCCTCTCCGTCCTCCCTCCCTCCCTCTCCCTTCTCCCGCCTCCCTCCCTCCGTCTTCCTTCTCCCGCTCCCCACTCCCTCCTCCTTCCCTCCCTCTCCCTCCCTCTCTCTCCCTTCTCCCTCCTCCCGCCTTCCTACTTCCCTTCCTCCCTTTCCCTTCTCCCTCTTCCTACTCCCTCCTCTATCCCTCTTGCTCCTTCCTCCCTCCCTCCCTCCGTCTTACTTCTTCCTCCTCCATCTCTCTCCTTTCTAAATCCCTCACTTCACCCCCTCCCCCCTCCCCACGCTACCCCTGCCCCCGTCCCCACCGCGCACCCTCAGCATCGTCAAGTAATTGCGTTAGGACGATGTCGCAACTCCATGATGGTGCCGGCGCTGCTGGTGGTGATTGTAGTGAAAGCGCTGTCATTGCAGTGATTATGAGATTAGTAAGCACGAAACCTCCGAGATTAGTGTGAGGCGTACTAGAAACTAAGTAGGGTGTGTTCGGTGCATAGGTTAGGAGGGGTAGGAAGGTTTGACTGGCAGGGCAAGGGGCTCTAGGGTGGCAGCCGAGATGGAGGTGGGTGTCCTACCAGGTGACACAGAAGGATGACAAAGAGGGTGACGACGGAGGGCGGAGCACCTAAGGGCTGGTGATGGATGACCGAGAAACTAGAGATCCTCCGGAGAATCCACACTTCCTGAGTCATCGTTGTCTGTGAGGTTTTCGTTTGTATGTTTGGTTTCGGGTGATGTTTAGAGAATGTGACAAAATGAAAGAAAAGCATAATGAATAAGATGCATAAATCATTGGTGTCTTTGATGGGGAGGGAAGTTGGAGAGGAAGATGGTAACGTCTGCTGCATTTATTGCTGTTGTTTCCCGACATATTTTTCGGACACAAGAGTGATCAGATGAACCAAAGATGAAACAAAGAAATAAAATTTTATTCTTTTTACAGAGAGAGAGATAGTTCTATATATTCTCAATGGTTTTTAAGACTATCTACATGTTATTTATTTATTCTGGTCGTATTTTCTTATACCATAAGAGTTCATGGAGAGCCGTGCCAGACGCGTGTACATATCCAGGAGAGTCGGTCGTGAGTGTATAGTTAATATTGTACGAATTTTGAGTGTGTGTGTGTTTGTGTTTGTGTCTGTGTTTGTGTTTGTGTTTGTGTGTGTGTGTGTGTGTGTGTGTGTTTGTGTGTGCGTGTGTGTGTGTGTGTTTGTGTGTGTGCATGTGATACCCTAGACATATAGTTTTCAGAATTTTTTTGGATGAATTAATACACGTAAATACATAATGGAAACTGAAAAGTCGTAATATATAAGACCAATTCCTGATTAACAAAATTCCTTTGGATACATTTGACACATAGAAGAGTACTAGAACAAGGAAAAAAACAAAACAATACAAGCTACATATGGGAAAGCAAGTATACATAAAAGCATGTTATAAAGATAACTAGTCTTTCGACAACTAAACTGAAGACTAATTCCAAACCACCAATACATTGTAAAAGTAATCAAACAACACCGACACCACTAACTTTCAGATGGTTAAGGTAAGGCACAAGTGTGGTTCCGATTATCCATAGTAATCGTAATTCCGAAGAAAGTTATCTTCCCGGTGTTCTGTTCCAGTGATTGTCTTGTAATATCTCTCCCTCGGCAACTCTGACCGCTCGGGACCTGTGGATAAACGATCTCTTGAGATATGTTTAATGGCAGCGATCTTACGAAGGCTTGTTGGTTAGGCTTATTGACGATCTTAACCAATGATATTTGATGAGGAAGAAGAGTGGTGTCAAGAAAGATACCTTTATAGATAGATATAGATACAGATAGATATAGATTTCGATATGGCCATCGTGAACATATAGTATGATATTCATATTAACTTAGGGACATTTCCATCTTTTATAATTACCATTTACGATTTGAAAATGGGTATTATGATCGGAAATTTAATCGCCGCAATCATAAAGGAATCTTAGGTAATTGCCTGCCTCTAATTACGTTCCTTCTGTTCCCTCCAGCTAATAATGGAGTGTTACCCGCCGCGAATCTTACATGTGAGAAAACTTTTAATTCATTGATATCATTATCTCCATGCTGCCTCAGGAAGAAACCCAGGAAGTTCACATACACTCAAAGATCCTTAATGTCTTCCGTTTCTGGGTGGTGTGTGTGTGTGTGTGTGTGTGTGTGTGTGTGTGTGTGTGTGTGTGTGTGTGTGTGTGTGTGTGTGTGTGTGTGTGTGTGTGTGTGTGTGTGTGTGTGTGTGTGTGTGTGTGTGTGTGTGTGTGTGTGTGTGTGTGTGTGTGTGTGTGTGTGTGTGTGTGTGTAATAAGGTCAACGAAATATAGCTAATAACGAGACCTGGATCGCATAATAGGTGGAAGTAAAAATTAATGAACAGACAACAAAACCAGACACTATAATTTTCAGCTCAAAATTGATGACTTCATGATCCACACACTAGGTCACTGAAACGCATTTTTTCACACAGGTTTCAAACACACAGCATCATTTCTAGCCCAGGGCGTTTATACCATTGTCCAGCCCCGTCCAGCCCCGTCCAGCCTAGTGCAAATAAAGTACAGGGGTAAATCCCGCATGATTAAGGAGTCAAACGATGGAAGGAGTTTACCTCGACCGATCGTTGCACCCAAAAAGCACTTTGGGTTCATGCATCAGCTTTCTGCGAACTGATGGATGGTCTGAGGGGAAGCTTTTAACCTCCTTATTCTGCGCAGTCACTATCAATTTTGGTCGCGGAGAAGAAACCTTTTCGTGTTTCAGGACTCGGTCGCGTTCTGGTTTAGCTATTTTCTATAGCTAGTGGGAATCTATGGGTGGTGTATTATTATTATTTTTTTTAACATGATTGTTGTATCTGTGTAATACTCTACCTATTTCTCCATCTCACCTTTCTATTTATCTTTCTCTCTCTCTCTCTGTCTCTCTCTATCTATCTATCTATCTATCTATCTCTTTCTCTATTTATTCATTTATTTTTCTCTCTCTCTTTCATCTCCAGTTCCTACATTTTCATACAATTTCCCGACCGCTCCCTCACCTCCTTCACTCATCCCTTCCCCGTCCCTTCACTGCTCGGCCACCCTCGCTAAAACCCCTCCCCGCTCTTCCTTCTTTCAGTACGAGCTGCAGACCTTCACGGAGAAGCGCGAGACCTCCTGGGCCTTCACTCCCTACGGCGGAGGCGACGTGGACGGCCCCAGCAACGGACCGGCGCCTCTGCCGTGGGACGTGGAGGCGCGACCCACACACATGTTCCACGACGAAGTGAAGGTGGTCCAGGTGCCCCACACCGCCTCCGTCAAGGAGTGCCACAGGTGCAAGGGCACAGGGTCGCTCCAGTGCTCTGAATGCCACGGCAAAGGATGGGTACGTTATTTGGTTTAGTTACTCTACTGCAATATACTTCATTTATATCTGATTTGCGTATAACCATCGAAATCAGCTATTGTCCTGCACGTGTGAATACTGCATTTGGTTTAAGGTCTCGCGACCGCTCTCATTCCACACAAAGCAAGTATGATACTCGCTCGAAGGGACAGCCGCTTTTCTGTTACGAATGACAAACGAGAATAGTCTTATGTCAAAACTGTTTTCTTCTCCATACACTTCATTGTGGTTGGTGATTCAGCGTGTGCAATAACGTGATTTCCGATGTTATTTTCGTGTGTGTGTGTGTGTGTGTGTGTGTGCGTGTGCGTGTGCGTGTGCGTGTGTGTGTGTGCGCGTGCGTGTGCGTGTGCGTGTGCGTGTGCGTGTGCGTGTGCGTGTGCGTGTGCATGTGTGTGTGTGTGTGTGTGTGTGTGTGTGCCTACGTGCTTGCGTACCCTATATTTCCTATTTCTCCCTCCCTGATGACCGCCTGCTCCTCTAGACCCGCTGTCTATCCTGCCACGGCGACGGCTGGTACACGGATTCCTCGGGCTACAAGGAGCGTTGTTTCTACTGCCAGTCCTCGACGCACGGCCACGGCCGCCAGGACTGCCTTAAGTGCAACGCCAAGGGCCGCGTTGCCTGCCCGCCCTGCGACAGCTACGGCCAGATCCGCTGCTTCATCAGACTCACCATCACCTGGTCAGTGCTCAGCCTTCAAGGAGAATTTGAGTATTTTCCCTTCACGCAACATGCTCACGCCTTCCTCGTTTCCTTAGGGGAGGTTACGAGCCTCACTATACATTCGGTTCATTAACGAAATCACGAAATATCTAACAGTCGCATTCTAGGCAAGAATATTTGCACTTGAGGAAGTTAGCAAGATACCCTTTACAGAAGATATACGTTGTTATTTATAAAGCGCGACTTTTCCTAAGGTCACGCGTTGCGCTTTACCTCGTGGTTTTGTGGATTAAACAGTCAGTCACAACCCTCCTTTTATACACTTACCTTTACTTGCTTAAAGATGTAAAGTACTAACGGATTGTAATTAGAACATTATAAACGCAGAAAGGATCTGCTAGCTGTAGGTTGGCTGACTGCCATCCTCTGAGTTAATGTTCATAAGCAAGATTACTTTCCTGACTAATGTTAGGAAAAAAGTATTGGCATCAGCTACTCTCTTGGTTGTTAAGACCTACGTAATTCTGGGTTACAGGCAGAATTGTTTTAAAACGAACTTGGCGCGCTATCTCTCTGAGGATTTCTTGTTTCAGGTCGGTTGGAAACGACTAGTTACATATTTTTTGGGGGTTGTTCCACTAAGCACTGATGTGTACTCTGATGTAACAGACCTTCTTGAAGGCTCCGACAAGAATGATTCCAACCTACCTAGGACAATAAATCCCGATTGGCGTTTGCTTTATAGTATATGCTTCGACCACGGAGTAGTACGCCTTTCGTCAGACACTGGAAATACACGTACGGGTTGTCAGCAATAGACTGATTTGTTGTGTATTTTTCTATTGTTTTTTTCTGTCTGTAAGTGACTATGTACGCATGTGC
>NW_028234406.1:18915055-18919664 GCF_977035675.1 Penaeus japonicus | reverse complement strand
GTACATGTGTGTACGTATGTATCAACATAATACTGAAAAGCAGTCCATCCTTCTTTGATAACAAAAAGTATAAGGGTGACATGTGATTACATGAATACATACGAAAGCTTTCCATTTTGGTCACAAAAATACTGGTGTAGCTAACAGTCTAAAGTGACCACAGCTATCAAAGGTATTATCCCTGTAATAAAAAAAGATAAGTGATTTGCCCTAAATGTCACCGCAGGTCCCTGCCTTGATTCCTGAGGTAAAAATGCCAGCCCCCCCACCAAATCTTAAACAAAAACTACTTTCACAAATCAAACATTTGTTTTAGTATACAATGAAAGTACTTCGATGTCTATTTATCCTTCTGGTATTATCTTTATCTACGAATATAAAATCTTGTCATTGGACCATGAAGTGAAATCAAGATCTAACAATCAAAATCATAGATTATTTGACAGATATGACAAATTTTGCCAAGGAAAAAAGTTTTAAAAATCTTGCTTGGCTTATCTGCATGGTTCACCTGCTCTCAGCGGTCATTAGGTGTACCCAAGAGTGCAACAGTTGTACTATGGAAACAATAAAGCCATCTTTAAGCCAGTTCAAAAGTCTTTGATGCAGTTTATACATAAATCCCCATCATAAAACTTTTACCTGTGATATTCCTATTTACGTAATCAATTAACTATACATTATGAACACTTCTCCACAAATTAAGTTAGATATCTGAAATTCAAAATCCTTTAAATGTGAATTAGCTGTGTGATTATGAAAAAAGATTAGATGTAATGAGTGTGGCAAACATCTCCACTCGTATGTCATTAAAATCATCTATAAAAATACTCTGAAAGATTAATCCAAATGTTGTGCTTTCATATCTTTAATATTTGTACCTCATTATATAATGACTCTTAAAAAGAGGAAACAAAAAGGTACTAACATTATCTATATTGCAGTGACTATTTTTGCATAAACTATAATGGTTACTCTAGAAAAACAATCATTTAAGTAGTAAATTTTGTAAACCAGATATTCATATTCATAATGCTACAGTTAACTACTACATGGCTTTTTTTCTTCTTTCATATTTTTGGTCTTTGTACATTTGCTTTTTATGCTTTATCTTTAATGTAGAGAGAGTGAAAAAAAATATTTGCATATGAGACACAAAGTTTCTGCACTCTGGAGTAAACCTTGCAAGACAGGTACATTTATTCCCTGATCAAGGATGATAAACCCTGATGACACGAGCCTGACCTCTAAGGGGTGCAGTAACCTCTTCTTACATTTACATACAATCATGTGTTCTAAAAAGTATGACCAAAAGTGCAGAGAATGGTGTAATTTTATGTTTCCATATGCAAAAGCATAAGAAGATATGTTTCAGCATACATAAAGGGAAAGGGAAAGGGAAAGTGAAAGTGAAAGTGAAAGTGAAAGTGAAAGTGAAAGTGAAAGGGAAAGGGAAAGGGAAAGGGAAAGGGAAAGGGAAAGGGAAAGGGAAAGGGAAAGGGAAAGGGAAAGGGAAAGGGAAAGGGAAAGGGAAAGGGAAAGGAAAAGAAAATAGGAAAAAAAAGGATAGAAAAGAAAGGGAAGGAAGGGAAGGGAAGGAAGAGAGAGGACCTCGCTCGCTCCTCGCTCGAACGAGAGAAGAGAAAAGAAGAGAAGAGAAGAGAAGAGAAGAAGAGAAGCAAGAGAAACGAAGAGAAACGAAGAGAAGAGAAGCGAAGAAGAGAAACGAAGAGAAGAGAAGAGAAGAGAAGCGAAAAAGAGAAACGAAGAGAAGAGAAGAGAAGGTCAAGAGAGAGATAATAGAAGGAAAGAGTAGAGAAGAGAAGAGAAGGTCAAGAGATCCCTCCAGAGAAGAGAGAGAGAGAAGAGAAGAGAAGAGAAGAGTAGAGAAGAAAAGAGAAGAGAAGAGAAGAGAAGAGAAGAGTAGAATAGAGAAAAGAAGAGAGGGAGAGGGAGAGGGAGAGGGAGAGGGAGAGGGAGGGGAGGGGGGGGAGGGGGAGGGGGAGGGGGAGAGGGAAAGGGAGGGGAGGGGGAGGGGGAGGGGGAGGGAGGGGGAGGGGGAGAGAGGGAGAGGGAGGGAGAGAGGGAGAGGGAGAGGGAGAGGGAGAGGGAGAGGGAGAGGGAGAGGGAGAGGGAGAGGGAGAGGGAGAGGGAGAGGGAGAGGGAGAGGGAGAGGGAGAGGGAGAGGGAGAGGGAGAGAGAGATTGAGATTGAGATTGAGATTGAGAGGGAGTGGGAGCAGGAGCAGGAGCAGGAGCAGGAGAGGGAGAGAGGGAGAGAGGGAGAGAGGGACAGGGAGAGAGGGGGCAGAGTAAGAATAAGAATAAGAGTAAGAGTAAGCTTTATCTTAAGATTCAGAGTAAGAGTATAAGTAAGAGTAAGAGTAAGAGTAAGAGTAAGAGTAAGAGTAAGAGTAAGAGTAAGGAGTATGAATAAGAATAAGAGTATAAATAAAATTAAGAGTATAAGTAAGAGTAAGAGTGACAGTGAGAGTTGGAGTTGGAATTGGAGTTAAGAGTTAGAGTTATAGTGTGTGTGAGTGAGTGAGAGCAAGCATGTGAGTGTTAGTGTGACTGGAAGTGTGAGTGCATGTGTATACACACATACACATGCACCACACATATATGCACACCACATCACACACAATATACACACACACAACCAGACACACATAAACATGTTTTTTCAGGCATTAGAGTTCTTCCATATATGAATTTATATATCCAACGCATAAGTGAATGTAAATGTACTAACATATTTATGCATAACAGTTGTGATATATGCATCAAATTGGTAAAAGTTAATCCTTTTCTGAAGTCAGGCAAATGGTAAAATAATTTTAATGATGTGGAAACCAAAAGAATGATGGGGCTACAGAAAAGAACAGAAGCTTGTGAGTAATGATGATGAGGTAAGAGGTTTGTACAGTAGTTTGAGCATTCTAGGATCCTCCAGGTTATCATTATTATCAGCATCATTATCATTATTATATCATCATAATAATAAACATTATTATTATTATTATTATTATTATACAAACAGTACCAACGTAGTGCTGTCAGTGTACTTGCTTCCTTCCTAACATTATTGGAGTTTACAAAACATTCCTGAAAGCCAGTTGCTGAGGTCGCTGGGACGCCGTACAAGCTCCAAGGAGTCGTTGGTTTATCAGAGTATTGAGCTACTATATGAGATATTTCTAACTTGATACTCAACACTATGTATATCTAAGATGACATCCTAAACTCTGTCTTCTACCAACACCTCCTTTAGAGCCTCTGGACGACCTGAATCACATTTCGTAGAGGAAAATAAAAAACTTCCATCAGAACCGCCAGAAAAACATGTCATTAGCGTTTGTCTCCCTGCATTTTGAGGACAAGATATCTGCATCACAGCACGACCACCAGACAATCTGGTGGATGGGGGGGTTAGGAGGGGCACAGGACCAAGGTGCTTACCACCTTCTTCTCAAGAGTGGCTTTATGTCTGAAGTTTTGCGGAGTTCATACTTGTAAACAAAACCTCTTTTTTCTGAATTTTCTCTGTAGACTTGCTGTCTGTACAGAGGACATGACTGCCATATAAGATGTATTTATCACTTAGATGGCTTATTTTATGAACCTCCATATCAATGACTTTGTATTAAAATTGTGGTCAGTGGCTGTGTTTACAAGCTACTACTGATATAAAACTGAGGTAGAGCGTTGACTGATAAACCTGATGAACATACCTGCACATACAGCGTAACAGTGAACTGTGTAATGTGGGCACAGTGATCAAGTCTCCAGGTGTAGGGACAAAAACCTAGGACCCGTACAGTGCTTCATTAAGTAAAACCCTACACCTGCTCTTGCTAAGAAAGACACCCCTTTCCACGGTCAAGTACTCCTTAAGTATTCTATTTCATTTAATCATATTTGAAAAACTACCTTTTTAAATATGTGGATTCATGTGTGAAGTGAGACTGCTGATGTAGAATTTCATGTAACATAAGAACCTGATGAAGTTCTTTGTAATTATTAAATTACTGGACTATGTCATTTTTAATGGTGAGCATATAGAATCTAAGCTAGCCATGATATTGAGCATTATTATCCCAAATAGCCACTTCCACTCCCACTGCTGCTACTAGTTGTGAAGTTTCCTAGACTCCCACTTGCCCCTGAAAAGGTAACAACAGCAGCAGCATCTGGAGCATTAGTTGACACATTTGGGTTTGCAGATTTGACCCCTGGGTGGTAAGAATTAATGTGTGTCCATAAGGAGTACTTGTTGCGGAAGACCTTGCGACAGTAGAGACAGAGTGCCTCTTCCTGGGCTGAGTGTCTAATCTTGAGGTGCTTCTTGAGGTTGGCACGGTTGCTGATCAACTTGTGGCACACTGGGCACGGACGAGCCTCGTACGGGTTATCCTCTGTGAAAAGACGAGTAGATTTCAGAGAGAGAATTGCTATAATGATACTAAACATTACAAAGTTAAACATGCATATATATTTAAAACATTACAAGAAGAGTATAATGTAATATATATACATATTTTGTACTTGACAGTAATTAAATGTATATGGTGTATGCCCATCTAAGCATCATCCACACACACCCACAC
>NW_028234406.1:18905055-18910055 GCF_977035675.1 Penaeus japonicus | reverse complement strand
TGGCATCCAGCCTGTCAGTATATCTTCTAAGTCAAACCTCTCTACTTCAATTCAAAAGGCACTATCAAATAAGCACTTCTATGGCTTATACTGGCTGGATTAGTCACATATTGTCATTTCACTAGCATCTCACCTGGCTATGCCTTGCTAGGAGAGGAGATGGTGGTTATATGGGCTCGTACGTGCTGGCATTGTAGGGCCGCATTTTGCATCGCTTGACGTGATTTCGGAGATTGAAAGCCATCGATATGCGAACTCCGCAATATTGGCAATTTACAGGCTGTCGGGAGGGCCACCTTTTAGTGTCTTTCGGACTGCTGCCTGTCGACAAATTTAGTGCCATATCTGAAACAAGGCAAATAAGTATCAATCAGGAGGGATTATGAATAAGGTAATAACTAAGTCTTATTCAGCAGGGATGCAAATACTCGAGCAGGGAATGGTTACAAATGGAGCAAAATGTATAAAAGTACTTAAGGGACCAAAACTTAGGGTATGATGGCTCTAATCATTTTAGGTATATATGTAACATCTTGTAAAACTTCATTCCAGTATCGCTTCATTTAAAAACTAAAATCAATTAAAAATTTCAACATTCTCTTTTACGCTAATGGTGGCCAGTCGGTCTTTTGTTCCTTGTCTTCATTATTTCAGGCAGCCTCCTACAAGACACGAATATATAATACTAATGCTTACATCTCCATGCTTTGCAGTCTATCATTAGGGTCGACATAACACGTGAACCCATATAATCACATTCTGGACATGAAATACCAGTATGGAATCTAAGTGAAAACACTAATAGCATTCACTTATGGGAAGTCATTCCAACTAAGTTCTCAAACTTAAAAAAAAAAGTCGTGCAGCTCTAAATAATCTACAATAGAGAAAATATGTTTGTTGAAAATTCTTATCCGGCAATAATACGAGTGCAAAATGCCAGTTTCATCTCATACTCATATATGAGCATAAATAATGAAAAGAAACTAAAATCTCAAGACAAACAATATCACAACCCATAAGAAAACATCAGACAAAGTTTCCTATCAGAGTCCTTCTTTAGGTCTGATGAGATTTATAAAATGTCTGATTTTCCAAAATGAGCAGATTCCAGTTTACACACTGACTATTGAAAAAGAAGAAGGAAAAGATCTATATAAAAAAAAAAAAAAAAAAAAAAAGGGATAGAAATAAATTGGCTTACCTGCAATCAAATGTCAGCGACTTTAAAGCCACTTCTCAGTGTTTGACTCTGTTAACACTAAGAGCCTTACCTTTGAAACTGGTGACATGCACTATGCTTCCATGCTTAACTCCAAACATTCATTTTTCCCGAATACTCATAAAAATATTAAGGTAGTGACTAATGAATGCTTGTATTCCTCAAAAAATTATTTAATGTTATATGTTAAAACAATATAAGGCATACATTCATATAGTCAACTTTCATACTCAATATATCCATAGACATTATATTTTCTATGCCCATTTCACTCATCCCTTTTTCAAAGACACATCAAGTATATTATTTTATCTAAAACACTTGCATACTTCTTAATGCTGTATTGATAAAACACCATAGAACACTAAAATGTCATCAATCACAAACACACACACACACACACACACACACACACACACACACACACACACACACACACACACACACACACACACACACACACACTCAAGTATTCATTCCCTCATGTACTCATCCACATAAACATGTGCTCACAAATGCACACATACATGTGCACATATTGTACACAAACACTCAGTCATCACAATAGTCCTTAACATATTTTATCTTTCACCTTCTTGCAAGATAAGAGATAAATTTTCAAGTTTTCTTCTCTTTCTTTTTCTTTTTAATGGCTATCAACATCATCCATTTTTTTGCATTTTCTCTGTCTATAGACATGCTAGTATGAGTAATGTATGTGTTAACAGGTTAAAAGATTATGTTATTTTTCTCTTTTTTGTTGTTAACCCAGTCACAACGGGGGCATTCCACCCTTGCATGTTACAATGCCGGGGCTCTCAAACGCATAGGCCTAAATCAGTTAAATAAACGACGCCGTATGATGTCCCTCAGCGAACGGGCCTTGAATGCGCGGTACCGTAGTGTACCACCCGTCCAGAGAGGGTTAATATTGGAAACAATGTCATTTTACCAAACATACATTACATCACAATAACAAACAGAATAACCCATCTTTGTTACTTATTTCCCCCCTCTAACAAGGTTAGTGATGTCTATCAATGAGTGCACATTTGGTATTCCTAAAATTTTCTGCTACAGGTATTTTCCTGGGGTCAGATCACTTCCACACTGCATTTTTATTTTTCAAAATGTAGACTATCTATTCCTTCAGTTGTGTACCAAATGCATCATACTAAATGCTTATTAAAATCACCCTGCTAATATATCATATATTGCTTCATAAAATCATACCATAAGTCAAGAAAATAATAGAAAACATCTTAACCTGCCCACCCCAGGCCAAACATTTTCAGATGTGACCCATTTTAGAATGATTAAGCTTGCATATTCCAAACCCATAAATGTTGTGTTATATTCTTTAAATACGCCCAGTCGTTTCTCCTTATAACTGATTCTAAAAAATAATTTCCTTGAAAACAAAATGCCCAAAGACAACAAAATAAAATCATAAAAACAAAACTATGAAATCTCAGTTTTATTATCAAACTGTATTAATAGCAAACAGCATACAAAATATCTGAACAAAGCAATTGAAAATATGCAATACTTTAGAAAGAAAGAAAAAAAAATTATGTAACAAAATGTAAAAAATATTTTTCATTCCATTCATGAAAAATTGCATTTACAAAAATGTATCTAGCAAATTAACATTTTCAGGAAGGGAATCAGTGCTATAACAAATAAACTTATATTAATGGACAAACTGATACAAATAAAGTTTCTCATTTAACAGTATGTTTCATAACTCCAGATCTATATGATTAACTCTTAAAGTTTTCCATTATCTAAATATCTTCAAATGGTAGTCTAGTTATCTATCTATTTTTAGCATAAGTAGATATTCTTGAAATTTTCTGTCAAATAATATATTCTAGAAAATTCCCTTACACTGCTGGAGTATGAGACATACATCATAGTAACATACTTTCACAAGAAGCACAGCACAAGCATACAAAACTTTGTCATTTAGGATTAACAGCATTAAATATCTACCACTGATTATATTGCATTTTATGACATCAGTTATTAACAATAACAAGAACACAATTTTGTATAAATAAAGACCTTACTATGTTTGCCAAGTTTTTGTATGTACATGAACAGGACAATATTGAGAATTATATTATTTCTATATAAGAACACCACTTTCATAATTTAACTAATAAATTATTCTTATCACAGATATACAAGATTTTAAATGTTGCAGGAGAGCTAAGAGGAATGTTTAAAGCAGTTGTCTGTAACAAAATACAAACAAAAAACATTCAAACAAACAAACAAAAATACTTAAAAAAAAAAAAAAAAAAAAAAATATATATATATATATATATATATATACATATATATATATATATATGTATGTATGTATGTATGTATGTATGTATATATATATATATATATATATATATATATATATATATATATATATATATATGTATATATGTATATATGTATGTATGTATATATGTATATATGTATATATGTATATATGCATATATGCATATATATATATATTATATATTATATATATATATATATATATATATATATATATATATATATTATATATATTAATATATATATATATAATATATATATGTATATATGTATATATGTATATCTGTATATATGTATATATGTATATGTGTATATATGTATATGTGTATATATGTGTGTATATATGTGTGTATATATGTGTGTATATATGTGTGTATATATGTGTGTATATATGTATATGTGTGTGTGTGTATATATATATATATATATATATATATATATATATATATATATATATATATATATATTATATATATAAATAAATATATATATAAAAAAACACTTGTTCAAAACAATTTCAAGACTTCCTATACGTAAAAGTAATGTAACAATAATACAAAAAAATACTCAAATACTCAAAAAATGTGTTTCCAACAACTTTTCAGCATATTTCTGCCAATTACCAGACATCCACTGTAAAAAAAAACATTTCTATAACTCTCTATTCTAGTTCATTTCAAACACTGAAATGGCATGTTGCCCATATCGGTGAGATTGTAAAATAAAAGAACAAAAGAAAAATAAATAAATAAACAAACTTAAAATTAAGATATTAATAACCCACTTGACCATAAATCATGTATGACATTAGCATCCTTCACAGCCAATAGTGAACAGACACTAGCCTAAGACCTATTTTTGAGTGACAGTATTTTACACTTTATATTTAAACAATATCAGATATAAATAATATTCAAGAATCATTCCATACTATCACTTATATATACATATCACCATATAAACCACAGAGGTAATACAAGACCTAAACAAAAATAGAGAAAAAAGATATATCATCTCTTAGAAACTTTTAACACACCATTAAGGCACTGGAGCAATACAGATCACAATTAAATATGTAATTGGAAGAATTAATTCTCCTGGAGACAATTTACAATGCACTATACCCTACCCTAAAAGCTATCATCCTTTTCAACTAGACTGTAGAAATAAGACACTGAATAAAAGATGACGGCTAATAAATACTGAACACAGTGCTTGTGCTTAAACATGTGGCCTCATCAACGCCACTACACTTGCAATGTTATAAAACATTCAATTAACATCTAAGTCAGTCAATCATTCATCTCTGACATGACATGCATCTTTGTAAATGCAATCCTGAAAGATAATTCAGGATTTGTGACCTTCAGGTGACAAAACGGGACGGGAGCAGATCTACTAGGAAGTTTACTGATCAAAATATCTCTATAATATTAAA
>NW_028234406.1:18880055-18885055 GCF_977035675.1 Penaeus japonicus | reverse complement strand
TGGATGTTCAAGTTTTCCGCTTTTCTCTGCTTTTCTTCTATTTTGGGGGTTAAATGAATCCCGTTACATTAACCATTGTGGACAGGTTGCATTACATACATGACGCAGTAGCCTTGACCTGACGATGGGCGTAATGACGTACATGACGTTCGGGGATTTTGGATCACTATGCTGTTTTATTGTTCAATGAATAAGGAGTGAGTGATGATGACAATTACAGTCATAGTCACTACAGATGGCACTACTTTCTTCTAGCACCAGCAGGAGAGAGAGCTTTGAATGGCACCCATCCACGGTCTCTAGTAAGCACTATCTTCATATAGCGATGACACACAGCAAGTTACCAACCTCTTGCCAGTAGGGATGACTTTTACTGCGGCACTCACAGTCATAAGCACAGATTTCCTTCCTTTTCCCTACCCCTTCATGTTTTCTTCATTGTTGATGGTTATGTGTTTCGTATTTGTTCATAACAGTACATAAATACGAAAAAATAAAGTTGTTTTTTGTACTCCCATCAAACAGTGATACTTCTATAACATTGAGTATAAAGAAAATAATGAGCTGATATGGATCCTATACTACAATTTCAGTCAACTACAGCATTGGCAGAGCCTGTCATATGACAAATAGAAGTCTCTAAGCAAAATAAAACACAAAAATGAGCGACTGAAAGAGAGCGGGGAAAGTCAAATTATGTTGCGTGAAGCTGTCTCGCTCTGAAATAAAACCCATCCTGGAAACTGGGCAAGCGAATCTATTCCCCGTCCGTAGTGGGTTAATTTCCATGTAGAAAACATGACTCTATTAAGAACAATCGGATAATCTATAAACTGGACTGCGATACATCATGTATATATATAGCGAACGAAATTTAAAGTCTGCGTAACTACACTTTCATTAGAATTATTGTTATTCATATGCTTGGCTTGCTTGTGTGTGGATATGTGACAAAGCAACGCCGGAAAAATAAATTACTGAGTCTCCCTGTTGGATGTACACATATAAAAACACCTGGTACAATTGATGTGGGATGCGACAAAACACTCACAAAGTGGTAGCTAAGATTTCTAGAACTAAACTCTCTGACAATTTTAGAGAAGTAGTGTTTATATCATTCCATATTTTTACTATAATCCCGAAAGCAAACAGTTGCGGTTATAAAATGTATAATACAGATCTGGGAGTATATTATTCGAATTACTATGGTCATCCATCTTTTTTCATCATTTATTTGTTATCAATAGATATTTTCAGACATTGATAAGAAAACATGGCTGTATTTAACCGTAGAGTATATTCACCTGCAAGAAAATGCATCCAGAGTCTGCCTGCTTCAATTAAATAATTGAATTATCTATTAATCGCCCAGATAACCTTGGCAGCCTAGACACAAGGATAAAAAAGAATATTTCATACTTAATTGCATGGAAAATAATCCAGCTCTCTGCACATGACGAAATACACATTTTTTTTCTTTTCATATATCCTAGCACAGAAGTGGACTTCATAAGGAATGACTGCCATGCAACAGGTTTTTGTCAGAATCTTCAATTGCTTTCTTTCTTCTAGCGAATGTAAAGTGTCTATTTCGAGTAAGTTTACAGTAATAACAGATCCATGAAATGTGGTTTCCCTTTAAACAAACCGAAGATTAATTCTCTCTTCATCTCAATGAGGAATTGGAAAGCTTTTTTCCGATTTCTGGGTCTATTGCCTTTGCTTTGATACACGGAGAAAATATTTGCATTATGATTTACTGGAAAATGCTCTGTCGGATTGCCTTCAGAAAGTATATGACAGAAAACATATTCACTATCATGTATTCCAATAAACAATTATATTTGTATTACTTTTTTTTTACAATATCCCTAGTCACTTGGTTCCGGGCGGGGCCGTTGTGACGTGCTGGAACGTCAGCAATAGAACGCTAGATTGTTTTTAAATATGATCATTTTTCTTAATTTCTTGTTACTTTGGTTTAGGTGTTGAATGTCATAAAATGTGATAAAAAGTAAAAAAAAATGACGTCAGAGAAAACTACGCAATAAAGATAACGTCATGGTAATTTCTGCTCCTAATCGTTTGAATAAAAATATCTGAATCGAAAAACTATTGTAAAATCAAATGTGATTGGCCGAAAATAAAAATAAATAAATTACCAATGTAATACTATTTCTAATATGTCGATTACCCGTAATGTCACGTCACGTCACGAGATACATGTACATACTAGTATGTACGTGTATGATTGTTTATACAGTTCTTTTCGTTTTGGAAAAAAGTATAAAACATCATTTTTAACACCTCACTAAAAGAATGCTTCCATTTTCCGTTGGCATTGTCACACAGAAGTGAATAATATAGGCAAATTTAAATAAAATAGCTGTAATATGTTTTCCAACTAAAATATCTACTCTGATCATGGCAATACTTTTATATGCCTTTACAATGTAGACGTAATCATGCGAACCATAAGAATAGAATGGGTGAAAAACACTCTGAGGTTCAGCACGGCCTCTAGCAGCGGGAAAACACCTCGGAACGAAGCGTTGCCCGCTCGTAATCATCCAGTGGGAAGCGGGAGTAGGCGAAAATACGCCGTCGCGATTTGGATTTAATTCATGTTGAAAATATTCCCGGAAGACGATTGGAAAAATCCCCTTTTTTTTCTTTTTTCTTTTTTAGGATTTGATGGGTTTCTTACATATCAAATATCTACGTGAATCATCATTTTCCTATAATCATTTAATCATTTTCATTCTATCATTCTATCTGAATTCATATCGTGTAGTCAATATGTTTTGGTTGCACCAAGCATTTTTAATTTCATCAAAGAGAAATTAATTTTACCAGAATTTCCATATAAAGTATGCCTAAATTCTACTCTCAATAAGAAATCTTTCATCCAATTAGCATTGTATCATTCATAAAACAATCATTTATAGATCATTAATAAACCCTAATGATTAGTAAACAAAAAATCTCTCTTCATAATTGAATTATTTTCCCCTTTCCTTAGGACCTAAACAAATGTTTTAAAATCCAATCTTAATCAACTTAGTATTCTGTAGTAAAATAATATATACATAATGCAGAATCACACATTTTTTGTATCGTTCTTGTGTTTATATGTAAATTTTTCATTTGCATACTCGAAAATTATATAACTGATTGGATAAATACATATCTTGATCCCTGTGCAAGACGTACCAATGATTTTCGATACTTAATATTTTCATTTTTTCAAAGCGGATGCTTTGAAAGGTCTCTAAAGCAAACATATATAATTGAATAAGACATTCTTTTAATACAAAACCCTGAATACATGTATAACATGCGGTACAGGCAAAATTAACTCAAAACAGTATTATGGGTGATTAAAATGCTGTTCCACTGTGACACTGTTTATTGATGAGTCAGAGAGGTCCCTGCAATGATCGGGGCCTGAGTACGCAGCAAGCATCTGCTGGAGGGGGAGATTGGGGGGACTGGGGTAATGGGGGAGGGGGAGCGGAAGGGGGGGGGGGGAGGGAATTCACACAAGGACAGTTTAGGGAGTTGCCTTTGAGAAATTGACACTGGGAAAAGGAGGACACACGGGACTATTCACGGAAGCATCGTTGGGTCATTAAGCTTTTAGACATTAAACAGTTCGCGCGCGCGTGTGTTTGTGTGTGTGTGCGTGTGCCCCTATGTAGCTGTGTCTGTGTCCCTATGTAGGTGTAGGAGTCCCTATGTAGGTGTAGGTGTTCCCATGTAGGTGTCCCCATGTAGGTGTAGGTGTCCCCATGTAGGTGTCTGTGTACCCATGTAGGTGTAGGTGTCCCCATGTAGGTGTAGGTGTCCCCATGTAGGTGTAGGTGTCCCCATGTAGGTGTATGTGTCCCCATGTAGGTGTGTGTGCCCCTATGTAGGTGTGTGTGCCCCTATGTAGGTGTGTGCCCCTATGTAGGTGTGTGTGCCCCTATGTGGGTGTGTGTGCCCTTATGTAGGTGTGTGTACGCCATTATATGTGTACGTGTACATGTTTATGTTCCTGTGTATGTCCCTACATGTACATACATGCTTACCAGTATGTGTGTGTGTGCTTACCTGTGTGTGTGCGTCCCTCTGTGTATGTGCGTCCTAGTGTGTGTGCGTGTGTGTGTGTCCCTATGTGTGTGTGTGTGTCCCTATGTGTGTGTGTGTGTCCCTATGTGTGTGTCCCTGTGTGTGTCCCTGTGAGTGAGTGAGTGTGTGTGTGAGTGTGTGTGTGTGTGTGTGTGTGTGTGTGTGTGTGTGTGTGTGTGTGTGTGTGTGTGTGTGTGTGTGTGTGTGTGTGTGTGTGTGTGTGTGTGTGTGTGTGTGTGTGTGTGTGTGTGTGTGTGTGTGTGTGTGTGTGTGTGTGTGTGTGTGTGTGTGTGTGTGTGTGTGTGTGTGTGTGTCCCTGTGTATGTGTGTGTGTCCCTGTGTATGTGTGTCCCTGTGTATGAGTCCCTGTGTATGTGTGTGTATGAGTCCCTGTGTATGTGTGTGTGAGTCCCTGTGTATGTGTGTGTGAGTCCCTGTGTATGTGTGTGTGAGTCCCTATGTATGTGTGAGTCCCTGTGTATGTGTGTGTGAGTCCCTGTGTATGTGTTTGTGTGTGTCCCTGTGTATGTGTTTGTCCCTGTGTATGTGTGTTTGTCCCTGTGTATGTGTGAGTCCCTGTGTATGTGTGTCCCTGTGTATGCGTGTGTGTGAGTCCCTGGGTATGTGTGTGAGTCCCTGTGTATGTGTGTGTGAGTCTCTGTGTATGTGTGTGAGTCTCTGTGTATGTGTGTGTGTCCCTGTGTATGTGTGTGTGTCCCTGTGTATGTGTGTGTGTCCCTGTGTATGTATGTGTGTGTGTGTGTGTGTGTGTGTGTGTGTGTGTGTGTGTGTGTGTGTGTGTGTGTGTGTGTGTGTGTGTGTGTGTGTGTGTGTGTGTGTCCCCGTGTGTGTGTGTCCCCGTGTGTGTGTGTCCCCGTGTGTGTGTG
>NW_028234406.1:18870055-18875055 GCF_977035675.1 Penaeus japonicus | reverse complement strand
ATGACCACCCTATATATGCCTTGTGAGAAAGGTATCAAAACTTCTCAAAGACAAATACATAAAATGGCTATACTTTGATTTCTACCATACCATAGATACTGGGTGCGTTCAGAGAGCATGAGATATTTTTTACTCTAAACAATTCTCAGCAGATGTAGAACCTTAGACACAAGGTCCTGAGCAGAGTCAGAGTACAAACACCTCATTCTTCTGGAGCATGGCTACTGTCCTTAAGTTAAGCACAACTGTTCTGGGGCTGGGCAACAACTGGTCGGCTAGCACTATGCGTCACAACTAGCAAGGGTGTGGGGTCATAACAGTGGGCCCAAGTCAATATGGGAGACATTTCCATCTCATATAGATACACCTAAATAAGAGTTTCCAAATTTGATCGCATTCTTTTCTGTAAACATTTGGAAAGGCTCTAATTGTATGGGACTAAATCAAATGGTGGCTCCAATACATTCCTTGGATAACAAAAAGTAGGCAATGAACATGGATTTAACAGGTGCAGAAAAAACTATTAAACATTCCTTAGCATAATGCACTCACATTTCCTTAAACGTGGAGATCTCTCCAAAAATGATATGTAAAAATCTGCACTATGGAACAAATTGCACATTATAATGTTAATTGTTCAGTTGATAAAAAGAAAAAGACAATTTTTGATGCTTCAAAAAGACCTCCAAATATCATTAACCTACATTAACAAACTACATCACTATAAGGACATGGTTTCAAATAAAGATAATAAGGACAACATATACCAAAAAAATAGAAATAAATATAACTTAACTTCATACTAAAAATACACTGTAATTGAATGTAATCCATTTATACATAAATCCTTACCACTTACTCCACCTTAAACCTTTTATCAATGTAAGTACCATACACCACACATAAGAAATCTTTAACATTACACATACACTAGACACAATATACACAAATTGGCACAAAAAGTGGATACGTTTTGTATCCAAAATTTTCAATAAATTACATATATGAAAAATAAAGGGAATCACAAAAATAGTTTCCAACCAAACCTTTTTTCTGAAATCTTGTATATTACTAAATGGCAAGCATGACCATCTCCTTCAGCCTTATTAAGTACATCATAATTCTCCAGTATAAGAGGACATTACTATATATGGGCTGCAACTTGCAGGCAGTCTTAGACACCTCCTTGAACAGCCAAATATAACCCTGTGTTGTTTGGTTGGAGGTTTTAAACCATCCAAGCAACTGAGAAAAATATTAATTTCTATAATTTCATTTTGTTTCTTACTTTGAGTATTATCTAAAATTATTCAATTCTTGAATAAACTGATGTTGATGAAACCAATGATCTGAATGTCAACTCTTCTGACCCCAGATGGTTGATTCCCATTTACACTGGGTATACGTTACTCTAACAATAAGAGTAAAAAATACAAACAGATGAAAAAAAAAAGAGGGAGGGGGAAAAAAAGAAGGAATATGTCTTACAAAATAAAGTTGTCGCTCAAAGAGGTAGTCATACTTGCTGATATGGAAACAAGAGACACAGTGAGGAAGGGGGAAGGGGTTTTGAGCAATGGGTAACACTGGGTGTGAGCGTCTCATGCATATCGCTGTACAAGCCTCGTCCTCACTGATTGTTCATCACATGATTTCATTCCATCTGGAATGTCTCTGATTCAAGAGAGCTTATTGTCCATGATTGTGTTCAAAAAACTCTTAAATTTGGAGAACTTATGATAAAGCCATTAAACTGATTGAAAATACACTGGATTGTCCAATTAGTCATGAGCAAACAGCATCACTTACCAACATGATCCAGAAAACATTTCTTGAACACAACCAGTACCTCCCCATCACGGTGACTTTACAACTAAAACTCTCTCAGAGGAGGTATGCTTTTATCACTTAACAACTTCCTTCAACACAGCATAGCAATAAGCTATGCAAGTTGAAAATTAATATCTACCTGTCATGGAAATGCTCACAGAACTCTGCTCCTTCTGCTGTCACTATCCTCAGATCAAATAACCAACGGAAAAATATACTGTCATGGTTGTTACAATTGGCATTGGCATAGTCATCACTGAATATACGTTTTTTTAAACAACTTTTAAATTATAACAAGACTTTCCCTATAAAACATGTCTGTAATACAAATATATATGTATATATAAATATATATAGAATAATAAAAAATAATGTGCTCCCTAGTCATGATTTTATCTCTGCAGATAATGATAATCTACCAAAATACAACCTGCATATGAGTAAATATATAACTGGAGAGAAACTGGAGGTAGAGCCGAAGAAAAGGGAGGGAGGTAGGTAGTACTTTTGTCTTTGTTACTATGTACCAATTCTTTGTGTATGGATTCTCACTGGTTACTGAAAATGAGTATAAAAATGTGTTAATGCCTATGTGCCTAAATATAGTTAATTTTGCCTTCAGTTGAAAAAAAGGTAATTGCAAACAAACCAAACATTTCCATAATCAAACAATACAAATTTCAGCACATAAACATTATTTGTGACTATGCCAAGTTTGCCAAAATACAGGAAGAGAAGCGTTGGCTAGCTGGACTTTGAGAAGAGCAATACTTTTGCTGGGGGGGTAATCCCACTGAACACTAACAACCACTTGATTAATTTGTTGAGGTATTTCAAAATCTCACAAACAACAGCTACCTCTATAGTCATACACATGAACATACTGGTTAGGTATTGTCGTAGCCTTTGGAAGACATAGAAGTTATGAATTAAGTGGCACAGAATCTTTGCACTGGAGATAATGTGATTTTCTACTTTGTTTGTACACTTTAGGAGTCTGCATAATCTAAGTCTCAAAAAGCAGGTGTCCCTGACATCACATCATCTCAAACTTGCACAAATTTCTTGGAAGTAAAAGATACTGATTGCCCAATGCTTCCAAATATTGATAAGTGTTACTTATTTCCTGATCATTAGCTAATGGAAGAGAAGGAAGTTAATTTTCTTTTTGGCACAAATTAGGTACAAGAGGAAATACAGGGGTACAAAATTCTTCCCAGTTTCACTGGTTCAGAGAAAATAAAGAGGTTCATTGTAAAGCATCTGTTTCAAGGTAATCATATGCAGCTTGCTTCCTGTAGCTTTTCTACTGACAAAGAGCTGCATTGACTTCCTAACAACTTAGTTAATTAGTCTAAGAAGTGGTAAAAGGTCCACATATTCATTACAGACACACTGGAAACACCGACCATCCACTCACCATGAACCAACACATTACCAATACTCAATACTCATATGGGCTATTCTCCTTGTATGCCATCCAAAGCTGTGACACTTATGTACCTTTCTAACTATATATACTGTAAAGTTGAGCACTTATGTTATTACTTTATGCCTGAGAATGAAAACTGAGGGCATTGCAAAGACTTGGTCAGCTTAAAATAGCTGAAAATCTAAGTTACATATGATCAGCCTCTTTGGGGGTTGTGTACTTGGTCCAGCTATTTATAAGCTGTGTCAGGGTGAAAACATTACCCATAAAAAATCTGTTACTCAACAGACATAACAACTTTGGATTAGATGCTTCAAAATAACCAACCAAGATACACTTGATATGTTTCTGCTGAGTTAGAGCAGTAGGGCCTGAATCCTCCTGCAGTCTAACACACACAGAGATCAGGTGAGTTCTTACTCGGACGTAGTGTCCTTGGTTCCCTGATCATTTTCATCATTGACGTACTGCTCCATGGTGTAGTTGCGGTTTCGTTTAAGAGGCGCCCCGTGATGAGTCACCTGATGGCGACGCAAGTACCACTTGTTTTTGCATTTTTTGTGGCACAAGTCGCACTCCACCCCCTCGCCCTTGGTGTGAATATTGATAATGTGCTGTTTCAGATTGAATTTGTTGCTGAAGACGCGGTTACATATGGGACAGATGCCTGGCTGACGGCTGTTCCAAAGCTTGGGAACGCATGTCCGCACCAGATATTCAGCGTCTGCAAGGGAAGAAGAAATGTCCTCTCAGTATGGCTGTCTCTGGGGACATCCAAGTCCACTTAGCTTACTTAAGGGAGTTATAGCTATCAGGATTCTCTGATCAGGGGAACGACAGGTGGACAAATGGAGTTTTGTTTGAGTTTAAATCAGAAGGCTTTTTTTTCTAGCCTCTAACCCATGGTTAATTCATTCCTTACCATGAATGCCCCACATTTCTGCCAATTAACCTCCTGAAAGTGACATTAATCATTTTAGCCAATGAAATACTATCTTAGCAAATTAATTTTAAATCTAGCCAATTAATAAGTTATGATGAGGAAGGAGCCTACTCAACCTTCCATAGACTGGGTAAAGGACTGAAGAGATTGTCAGTAACTATTGAGAGTCTACAAGAACACTACTTGGACAGGGTCATGCTTAGTAGAGTCTGGCTACATGCTACTTGTTATTTACGGGACAACTTGGGGAAGCTCATGTCATTGAGGACCATATATTAATGTTGGGTGTCAGATCTCAAAAATTATATCAAATAAATAAATAAATAAAACATTTAACAAAAAAAAAGCAAAGATCTATGTATTTCTTAAGAGTTCCCCATCCCAAGAATTTTGTCCATGTCCACCTGTTGTTGTCTTGTATCATAGCCCAAATGTAACTGACAGGACATTTTTCTGTAACAGATGGTTCATCTCGTTTTACGAGACCAGCATTTATACTCATTTGAATCATCTGTATTTCATTTCAATCTTCAACTGCAGAACATACTATAGAAATTAAGGAGGGGCAATTCAGCACATGCGATCCATTTGTTTCTTTGTGAAGACCTCTTGTGGTTGGGTTGTCTCCGTTTGATGGCTGGTGGGTGCTAGCGCTAGGCTTAAGTCGTTGGCCAAATCCTTGCTAGGCAGTTGACTGGCCAAAGTGTTGACAGACTTGGAGTCAGCACTGCCTTTGGAGCGTCGTAGGGGAGCACCATGTGCAGTCACATGATGTTTGCGCAAGTACCACTTGTT
>NW_028234406.1:18842555-18847555 GCF_977035675.1 Penaeus japonicus | reverse complement strand
CTGAGATACATAAACCTCCCCTTGATACACAAAACTGAGAAGCGCAGACATGTCCACAAATGCCACATCTCGCAAGATTATTATTGGGTGCTGGCAAGGATTTTGCTGAAAAGAAAAAAAAAAAAAAAATTACCATTTGACCATTTATCTTATATATTACCATGAAATAACATCAGTCATATACTAAATATTTGACATAAGACAAAGAAGTATAACCTTAACTCTTATCAGAGTAGGGCTGAGGTGATATGTATATAGGTGTGTAAGTTTCAGTGTACATATGTGTCTTTTCATGTGCCTTTGTATGTGTATATTAGCGTGGGTGCATGTCTGGTGTGCATGATAGTGCTTGAGCAAACTTGTGGATGTGTGCCTATACCTATGCATGTGTGCATGCCTGTGTGTGTGTGAGTGCATGGCCTGTCTGTGTGTGTGATTGCATACCTGTGTGTGTGAGTACATGCCAGTGAGTGTGAGTGTTAATGTGAATGTGAAATTAAAAATGTGTGCATGTGTACGTTCATGTGTGTGTGTATGCGTACCTATCTTTCAACGTGTGCGTTTGTGTATGTACATGGATGTGTGTGCTTCCTCCCATATGTGTCTGTTTGTGTGCATCCTCGCATGTGTGTGTAGGTGCGTGTACGTCCTCGCATATGTGTGTCTGTGTGTGTGCGCACCTGTGTGTGTGTGTGCCTGTGAGTGTGAGTGTGAGTGTGTGTGTGTGTACCTGTGAGTGTGTGTTTGTGCTTGTGAGTGTGTGTGTGTGCCTGTGAGTGTGTGTGTGTGTGCCTGTGAGTGTGTGTGTGTGCCTGTGAGTGTGTGTGTGTGTGCTTGTGAGTGTGCCTGTGAGTGTGTGTGCCTGTGAGTGTGTGTGTGTGCTTGTGAGTGTGCCTGTGAGTGTGTGTGCCTGTGAGTGTGTGTGTGTGTGCCTGTGAGTGTGTGTGTGCCTGTGAGTGTGAGTGTGCGTGTGCCTGTGAGTGTGCGTGTGCCTGTGAGTGTGCGTGTGCCTGTGCCTGTGCCTCTGAGTGTGAGTGTAAGTGTGCCTGTGAGTGTGAGTGTGTGTGCGCCTGTGAGCATGTGTGAGTGTGTGTGCCTGTGAGTGCGTGTGTGCCTGTGAGTGTGTGTGTGCCTGTGAGTGTGTGTGTCTGTGAGTGTGTGTGTGTGTGCCTGTGAGTGTGGGTGTGGGTGTGTGTGCCTGTGCCTGTGAGTGTGAGTGTGTGTGCCTATGAGTGTGAGTGTGTGTGTGTGTGTGGGTGTGTGTGCTGTGTGTGTGTGTGCCTGAGTGTGTGTGTGCCTTGTGTGTGTGCCTGTGGGTGTGTGTGTGTGGTGCTGTGTGTGTGTGTGTGTGAGTGTGTGCATGTGTGTGTGTGCCTGTGTATGTGTTTGCCAGTGTGTGTGTGCCTGTGTGTGTATGTTTGTGTATGTGCCTGTGTGTGTGTGTTTGTGTATTTGTTTGTGTGTGTGTGTGTGTGTGTGCCTATATGTGTGCCTGTGTGCGTGTGTTGCCTGTGTGTGTGTGTGTGTGTGTGTGTGTGTGCCTGTTGTGTGTGTGTGTTTTGTGTGCCTGTTTTGTGTGTGCTTGTGTGTGTGACTGTGTGTGACTATGTGCCTGTGTGACTGTGTGTGTGGTGTGCCTGTGTTGTCTGTGTGTGTGTGTGTGTCGTTTATGTGTCGTTTGTGTGTGTGTGTGTCTGTGTGTGTGTGTGTTGTGTGTGTGTGTGTGTTGTGTGTGTTTGTGTGCTGTGTGATGTGAATGTGTGTGTGTGTGTGATGTGTCCCACGATGTGTGTGTGTGTGTGTGTGTGTGTGTGTGTGTGTGTGTGTGTGTGTGTGTGTGTGTGTGTGTGTGTGTGTGTGTGTATACGTGTGTGTGTGTGTATACGTGTGTGCCTGTTTGTGTATGTGTGCCTGTGTGTGTGTGTGCGTGTGTGTGCTCGATTGTGTGTGTGTGTGATTCCTGTGTGTGTGTTGTGTGTATGTGTGTGTTGCCTGTGTTGTGCAGTGCCTGCTTGTGTGTGCCTGTGTGTATGTGTGTGCCTTGTGTGTGTGTGTGCCCCATGTGTGGTGTTGGCCTCTGTGTGTGTGTGCCTGTGTGGTGTGTTGTGTGTGTGTGTTTGTGCCTGTGTGTGTCCTGTGTGTGCTGTGTGTTTGTGTGTGTGTGTGTGTGTGTGTTGTAGTGTGGTGTGTGTTGTGTGTGTGTGTGTTGTGTGCCTGTGGTGTGGTGTGTGTGTGTGTGTGTGTGTGCCGTGTTGTGTGTGTGTGCCTGTGTGTGTGTGTGTTGTGCCTTGTGTGTGGTGTGCCTGTGTGTGTTTGTGTGCCTGTGTGTGTGTGTGTTTGTGTGTTTGTGTTGTGTGTGTGTGTTGTTGTGTGTGTGTTTTGCCTGGTGTGTGGTGTGTGTTGTGTGTGTGTGTGTGTGTGTGTGTGTGTGTGTGTGTGTTCCCGGTGGTGTGGTGTGTGTTGTGTGGGTGTTGTGTGTGTGCGTGTTTGTGTGTGTGTGTGTGTGTGCCTGTGTGGTGGTGTGTGTGTGCCTGTGTGTGTGTGTGTTGTGTGTGTGTTTGTGGGTTTTTGTGTGTGTGTGTGTTGGTGTGTTGTGTGCCTGGTGTGTTGTGTGGACACTGTGTGTGTTGTGTGTGTGTGTGTGTGTGTGTGTGTGTGTGTGTGCCTGTGTGTGTGGCCTCCTGTTGATGGTGTGTGTGTGTGTTGCCTGTGTGTTGTGTGTGTGTGTGTGTGCCGTTGTGTGTGTGTGTGTGTGTGTGTGGTCCTTGCCTGTGTGATCATGTGTGGAGCTGTGTGTTGCCTGTGTGTGTTGGTCGATGTGTGTGGTTGTGTCCTATTTGTGTTGTGCCTGTGGCTTGTGTGTCCCTTGTGGCCTGTGTGTCTTGTCTGGTCTCGTCTTCCCCTCCTGGCACTGTGTGTGGTTGTTTGTGTGTGCCTGTGTGCCTGTGTGTGTTGTGTGCCCTGCCTGTGGTTGTGTTGTGTTGCCATTGTTTGTGGTCCAGTACCTGTTGTGTTGTGTGTGTGTGCCTGTGGTGTTGTGTGTGGTGCCTGAGTGTGGTGTGTGTGTGCCTGGTTGTGTGTGGTGGTTGTCCCCCTGTGTGTTCGTGTGTGTGCCTGTGTGAGTGCCTGCCTTTGGTGTTGTGCCTTTGAGTGTGTGTGTCTGTGGTGTCTTTTTGTGTGACTTTTGTGTGTGCTGTTGTGCCTGTGTGTATGTGTTTGCATTGTTATGTTAGCTTGTCCTTGTGTAATTGTGTGCATGTATGTGCCTGTGTTGGTGTGTAAGTGGTTTTTGTGCAATTGTGCCTGTGCCGTTGGTGTGTTGTAATGCTGGTGTGGCCTGTGTGTATGTGTGGTGACATTGTGTGTGTGCCTGTTATGTGCGCATGGTGTGTGTGTGTGTGTGCCTGTGTGTTTTGTGGCCTGTGTGTGTGTGTGCTGTGTGTGTGTGCTGTGTGTCAGGGAGAGGAGAGGAGGATGAGAGAGGAGAGAGAGAGGAGAGAGTGGAGAGAGGAGAGGCGAGGAGAGGTGAGAGAGAGAGAGAGAGAGAGGTAGAGAGGAGAGAGAGAAGGAGAGAGAGAGAGGAGGAGGAGAGAGAGGAGAGGAGAGGGAAGAGAGGGAAAGAGAGGGAAAGAGAGAGGGAGAGAGAGAGAGACGAGAGAGCGGAGGGAGGAGGAGAGCGACGGAGAGAGTTAGAGAGGAGAGAGAGAGAGGAGAGAGGAGGGGGAGGCCAGGGAGAGAGAGAGAGGAGCAGGTGGAGAGAGAGAGAGAGGGAGGGAGGGAGGAGAGAGGAGAGAGAGAGAGAGAGAGCGAGGCAGAGAGAGAGGGGAGAGAGAGTGAGAGAGAGCGAGGAGGAGGAGAGGAAGAGAGCAAGAGGACGAGGAGAGAGGGATGAAGAGGAGAGGGAGAGAGAGGAGACGAGGAGGACTGGTGAGAGAGGAGGGAGAGAAGAGGATATTGAGACTGCGAGTTGGCGGAGAGAGGAAGAGAGAGAGAGATAAGGAGAGGGCGGCGGATGCGAGCAGAGAGAGGGGAGAGAGGAAGAGCGAGAGGGGCGAGGGGAGCGGGTGGGAGAGGGGTGAGGGGGAGGAGGAAGGAGGGAGCGAGAGAGGCGAGAGGAGAGGAGATGAGAGGAGAGAGAGGAGAGCCAGGGAGAGAGGAGATGAGTCAGAGGGAGCGAGAGAGAGAGGAGGAGAGGAGGAGAGAGAGAGAGAGAGGGAGAGAGGAGAGGGTTAGATGACGAGGAGAGAGAGAGAGGAGTGAGAGAGAGAGGTGAGCAAAAGAGAGAGAGAGAGGAAAGAAGAGAGATGATACGGAGCAAAAGAGTAAGATGCGGACGTAGAGTAAAAGGAGAGAAGATGAGAGAGCGATGATGGAGAGAGAGAGAGAGAGGAGGCCGAGAGAGAGAGAGAGAGAGAGGAGGAGGAGAGAGAGGGGAGCAGGAGAGGAGAGAGAGAGGAGATGAGAGACAAGAGAAGGAGAGAGAGAGAGCGAGCAGAGAGAGAGAGGAGAGGAGGAGCGCGCAAGAGAGAGTCGAGGAGGTGAGAGCCAGAGGCGAGGAGAGAGAGAGAGCAGAAGGAGAGCGGAGAGGAGGAGGAGCAACAGAGAGATGCGGGAGAGAGAGCGAAGAGAGAGGGAGAGAGAGGTGTACTCAGAGCGACGGCGAGAAGAGAGAGAGCAGAGAGAGATGAGAGAGAGAAGTTATGAGACGAGTGAGGATGGAGGAGAATAGAGGAGAGCGTAGAGACGAGAGAGAGGAGGGCGAGGGGAGAACGGGAGGAGGAAGAGGGAGAGGACGGCGAGAGGGAGCTGAGAGAGGAGAGGAGAGAGAGGAGAGGGAGAGAGAGCGAGAGAGGGAGAGAGGAGAGGGAGGAGAGAACGAGGAGAGAGCGAGTGAGAGAGGAGAGAGAGAGAGTGGTGAGGAAGCGGAAGAGTATGAGGAGAGAGGAGAGAGAGAGAGGAGAGAGAGAAGAGAGCGGAGAGCGAGAGAGAGGAAGGAGAGA
>NW_028234406.1:18827555-18837555 GCF_977035675.1 Penaeus japonicus | reverse complement strand
TTCGACAAGATTGTTTTTTGCCTTTGTCAAGACCCAGAGGACCAGCTTTCTATCCCTTTTGTCACTTTCTCTTGGGAAATCTGCCTCACAACACTTCTGGATTCCTTGGGTTGCCCTTTTTTGAAGCTCATTCTCTATCTCCTTGCCATTCTTACTTTTTATCTTATTAATAATGCTTTCCATTTACTGATGACAATTATTCCTCTATTGAACATTTTCTTTTCTTTCCCTTGAACCTCAGCTGATTGATACACATACTGTAATACTATAGTAAGGTTATGTCTCTAATTCTGCATATCTTTAGAGAATTAGCATGTAACCATCCTTAATCCAAAACTGGTATCTCCATCACATAATTCCTTGGCAATGTAATCCAAGGTTATCTAAAATACTTTTCTGGTACAACTTTTGGTTAGCCACATTTGAAACAGGTTAACAAGACTATAAACAAAGGAAGACACCTACTTGCACTGTTATGTCTCAATTCTGAATCTCAAACACATTCTCTGGTAAATAAAAATGATGGAAATCTAATAAAAATGTGGCATACAAACTGATGATCCAACCATGCAAAAGTAATTCAATTATCTGATTTTATTCTCCAGAAAAACCCTATTTTCAGATTAATAGAATCCACGTATCTGTCCTACCTACTTGTATCACAACTGATAATATTTTTCTTTACTCCTCTGCATTGCCCCCTTCCCTATATCTGACAAATTACAATTGGAGATCACTACCATTAAATCAAATAATGAAATTGTCAAACATTTTTTCAATGAAAGTATATTAACAATGGTAAGAGTGTGCACATAACAAATGCTAAGTGTAAGTTGTAGCCAGACTGCACAAAAGATGAAATAATTGACAAGTGAAAGAGACAGTGATGAGGGTGTATCATAGGTGACCAACACTCATGTAGTAGAAAAAAAAACAGGTATAGAAGAAGGATGGACTTTGTGTGGTTATATTCTCAAATTGTGCTATCATTCTATAAAAATGCCAAAATGCAAAAAGAAGTTACCCTGAAAAATGCTTAACTCAGTGGTCTTGGTGTAAAATATCTGCAACATCTTTATTTTCTCCTTTCCAAAAAGCAATTTAATATATGCTTGAGGCATCCTACTTATTCCATATAACACCACTTGTATTTTCATTTTTCACCATCACAAAATGTTTCAATTGTTTGTACAAATAACATTCTCTTCATTTTCACAGATATAGATATTTTAAAACATCCTTTTAATTACTGAATCAAAGTTGTTTTTTCTGTCAACCAGGTGCCGTCTACATGAAAAACTTAATTTCCAGTGCCTCTGAATAGTATTGCTAGATTTTCAGGGGTACATGTAAGCTTGTGCTAGGTACCTTCTGAAACTTTTTCAAGCTACATTAACCCTATCCCGACGGGCCCAGCGATAAGTGGAAACCCCCTACGCCAGGCCTATGCAATATTGCATCAGGAACGTCACACTGGTGCGTCGCCGTCATTGGCCATTTAGCCGTGTCACACGGGTGTGACGCACCATCATCAAAGGGTTAAGTTTAGAGCAACATTCAATCTCATAAACAAGTAAGTAAAAATGCCAAGCAGATAAAAACTTTTGTCCGAGTAGTATAGAATCATTTTCAAATAAAATGATTAATAAAAGACAGTGGCATTCTGAGTGAATGCTGGAAAATGAGGCAGTGTTGTGGTCCTAGTTTGACTTTCTCTATGGGATTATGTTAAATTTCTTTCAAGTAGAATTAAAAGCGATAAAAGTCCTACAAATGCCTGTTTTCTTTTAAAGAAATACAAATCATATTTAAGTAATATCATATCAAAAGCACAATGAAATATTAACAAATTATTGGTTATCTCTGCATCCAAAACAGATATCAAAGTTTTTTTTCTCTAAAGCAAAATCAATCTTGCCATTGTCTACTATAAAGACAATATGTATTATATCATAGTAAAACAACAGAATGGTTCTGCTCATCACATTCCTAAAATAAAAAAAGCGGCTACAATATATAAGAAATCATATGAGAGAGAGAGAGAGAGAGAGAGAGAGAGAGAGAGAGAGAGAGAGAGAGAGAGAGAGAGAGAGAGAGAGAGAGAGAGAGAGAGAGAGAGAGAGAGAGAGAGAGAGAGAGAGAGAGAGAGAGAGAGAGAGAGAGAGAGAGAGAGAGACAGAGAGAGTGTGGTTCTGCTCAGCACATTTCTAAAATAAAAAGTGGCTGCAATATATAACAAATCATATGAGAGAGAGAGAGAGAGAGAACAGAGACAGAATGGTTCTGCTCAGCACATTTCTAAAATAAAAAGTGGCTGCAATATATAACAAATCATATGAGAGAGAGAGAGAGAGAGAGAGAGAGAGAGAGAGAGAGAGAGAGAGAGAGAGAGAGAGAGAGAGAGAGAGAGAGAGAGAGAGAGAGAGGGAGAGAGAGAGAGAGAGAGAGAGAGAGAGAGATACATAAAAGTTACATATTCACCATCTTCCTGAGAAATTCACTTGTATCTATTTCTCCCCTCTTGTGACATTAACTCAATTCCTCTTTTTTATAATATTTGAGAGAATATATATAAAATTAATAAGTAAAAAAAAGACTAACAGACAAGTGAAAGTGTTTGTTCAACAGATCAAAAATAGAAAATCATGGAAGTCTATGTGAATTCTATCCTTAATTACCTTAGAATGTTGTAAATCAGGTCCTATATATGCTATGCATAAACAGAATACATCTACCACAAGTTGTAGGATTTGAATCATTGAAGGTTTGAAACTTTAAAGGAACACGTTGACTTTTAATCAGTGCCAAAACACTCATGATACTAGTTAAACATCTACATCCTTCATAACGTAAGAATTTTACGGCGATTTAATATGTCATTACAGTTACCACATCTACACCAAATGAATGTGGCACATGTTTTCTCTTCCGTATCAAGTGCATGAAATACAAAACACACTGTTCAGACTCTTGGCCTAAAGAAGCAAAAAGCCAAAAAGTGTTTGGTACATCTTCAGTGTCATAACTGAAGCAAATTAAACAAGACAATAAACAAACATTTCAAAAACAAATACCTATACCCCCCCCACCCAACATTTCAAAAACAAATACCCCCCCCCCCCCCAACCATGTACAAACCTAATCCTCAACAGCAGGGGTGTTCATTCACTCACTTAATTGGCAACTCTCCAAAAGAGATTTCATAAATAAATTATTCCCAAAATCCTAGTCTCGAGATCAAAACAAGTTCATAAATTACTAACAAGCCCTTAGCCTTGAAAGGTATTCTTAATTGTACAACAACAACAACAAAGCCATAATAGTGGAATTTCAATTTACATTGGCAGCTACTAATTCTTATTTATGATAAGACTCTCAATCAAAATTTTGTAAATATCACTATTCTATTCGGTGATTGTCACAAACTATCCATGGCAGAATACACTTGTGGCAAACATGCAGCTAAAAAAACCTTATAACCCTCTTTTCGGAAGCCATTAGAATCTAACAAATATCTCTTGATAGGGAATCACCCATGTCTGTCATTAGATTTACAGTGATACTGGCATTTCCAAGTGTACAAGTATAAATCCCTTCTTTGACCGAATCATTTTTATCATATACATTATCATTACATTGGTACTCTGTAACCAAGAAATCTTTTAGAATAGAATAACACCTGACAGAGATGAATATACTATACTTAAATTGTGATTTTAATAAACTGAAAATTTAACTTATTTGATTCACAGGTCAACCTTCCAACTTCTTCCTAGTTCACATCCAGACTCAATCAATTAATCAATGAAAAAGAAGATAATAAAGATAAGGAAATCCATGGCAAAAATGTATTTCAAAATTTAATAACGTAATATCATAATGTTCCTTTCATTTTCATCTTCTTCAAAATTGTGCTTTTTAATAACAATAATATAAATGATATAAACATATTCTGACTGGGTGAAAGTAGCTATGCTATATAACAAGTGACTGATAATAAACTTTGTATCAAATGTTTAATACTGAAACTCAATTTCATATTATCAATCATAACATCAAAATATATTAAATTAAAATTCAATGGTCTATCTTTCACCAAATAATAATACTCAATATATAAACATGCTACTTGAAGTTTTCAATGTTATAATTTCCTGAATTATTCCATTCTGTAAAATGAATAAGACACAGCTCATCAAATTTACTTATATTCAAATGATGCATATACCAACATATATAAACAATACTACCTACTGATGGACTTCTATGGCACCACATCCAACATTCCCCCAATGCCTCTCAAGACATAATTCAAGGTTGTTCCACAGCCCTTGGACTGAACCAAGGTCACAGAATTCCTCCTCCTAATTCTCTCAATCTTTTGCCCTTTTAACACTACTTAAGATAACCTTTAATTTATTACTTTGTATCTCCTCTTCCTTTGTAATATCAAAAATACACAACCCAAAATTGACTTATAACATTTCCTCACTTCCCCAGCACTAAACCCATATACTGACTTTAACTGATTTCTGTGAGGTCATTAAATTACCATAACTAAATTTTTAGACACTAAGAACTACATTACAGAAAAGCAAACTTTGTACTGGAATAATACTAGTCATATCAATAAGTATATCAAATGAGATTTTTATCTTACTTCCCATCTCACAAACAGATTTTATAATCAAATTAATTTGTAACTATAATTCACAAATATTTATAACAAACTGAATCAATTCAAAATTCAAAAAATATATTCATAGTATCCAACAAGAATAACATTATTCTGCATAAATAATACTAATTTCTATAAAATTATGCTCGTGTTAATAACTAAATATTACATTTACTAAACTACAGAAACTCAATGATCTAACAACTTCCCACTAATAGAGTGCCATCTATAGCAATGTCCTTCAGATCACAATAATTTCTTACTTAGATATTCCACATTTCACTTTAAATTAGTTAGAAAGCAATTGTCATGAACAAAAAAAGTTTCATAATATTCGAAAGTTATCACGTCTATCATGTACCGCACGTGACAACAGAACTAAAATCTTGAATCATATACCTATTCCTCTATTCAATAACTACTATCTAAGATACACTGTCCACTAATCAGAAATATGCAAGAAATAAAAAACACTAAATGCATTTCAATATCTGGAACAAAATTAGTATCATATGAATACATCTGCACAGAACTGGATATCAAACCAACTCCAAAAAAAAGTCAATGCAATAAGTTGCAGATAATAATGAAGTTGTTAATGTACAATAATTAAATGTAAATCAAATTAACACTGATCTTAGAAACCTTAAAATTCTTAGATCTCTAGACTTAGTCAATGCCCCTAGTTACTAAGTCTGTTCTTCCTGGATCCCATACAAATATCACCCTAGTCTATCTTAGGGCTTCTTTAAAACCTTTTTAAACTTTTTAATATAATGCTGACTCATTCCTGTACACTCAATAGTGTTTCAATTATAAAGAAGATGTTCTAATATACAATCCCATTCATGACATAACTGTCAATCTCTTTATCATGCAGAACCATTCAGTTACTAGGGACTGTCACTTCTCTGTTCAGCCTTTAAAAAGTTATGATAAAATGTCTATAAGACTGTCAAACTTTTTTGATAAGTTGTTTCCAGGCAATTCAATTAAACAAGAGAAAGTACTTGAAATCATCAATTTTTAATGGAGTTTGGATCATCCTCTAGAAGTATTTGTATACTTTTGTTTACAGTAACATAACCATGTGTTATCCACGCACTGTCACTGAAACTCTTTTCCAATGCCACAAAGTATCATACTTCCCAGTAAGGAGATGGCTTAGTGTGAGGCCTAGCAACACCATAAGCATATGCCTATAGAAGGCAACAAAACAGGCCTATCCAACCTATGATCATGTGTCATGTTTCAAAGGACCTATGGAAGGTAAATCTTAACTCACCTTTGAGAAAGCCAAAGTTGATAATGCACTGCTGTGTTGAGCACATACTTCTCCACCCAGTCCTACATGGTTTGTGCAGGACCAGGGACCATTCAGCCTCCCCTTTGTTCTGAGCCTCGCCAGGGATGCAACATGCCTAAAAATCAATAGCCACCACTCCAACCAGAGAGAGCCATTCCTCGATCCTCATATTATAGGCCTATTTCCTCCGTTAATCACACTAAACTTCGATAAACTATTATCTTGTCACCTTCAGGGTACACTCTGACATGCTACAAACACAAAACTAAGAATGCGAACGCAAGAAATCTACCTGTGTGATGCATGGTGTTGCAGCGCGTTGCAGGGTAGGCCTGGTAGCGGGGGAGCGGCTGGCTGGCTGGCTGTGGCAGGCAGCAGCAGGCCCACTTACACGGCCAACTTAATCAATAATTTCCCTCCCTCCCGCTTCTCTCTCCCCCCAACTCCCCTCTATACCTCTCTCTACTGCTACTAATATGCCTTATGCACACGTATTTTCCATAGATGACCAGTGGGCAACCTGACGATGTTTAATTGAAATTGGTTGTTGCGAAACTGGCATCGCCCTCACATTCTGCGTTTCTCCTTCTCGGTGACGCATTCAACCCAAATAAACACTGACACCTTTTTGTTTGTAAACACTTCCCTCTACATCTCTACAGCATTCCTTCCCTTTTAACTTACTCTACGGAACTTCAACAACATGCCGACTTACCTTAAATCTACATGCGCCCAGTATTTTAAGCGGAGGCGCTGAAAATATCACAAAAGTCGCACTAAAGCCACTCATGACATGTTTTCGAGACGGTCAATGAACTCATTGCGTCTTTGTTAGTTGAGGTTCCAACAATGTACTCGGAGTCGGAGGAAAGCCTATAGACGACAGAATCTTCTTGTGTATAGAGATTCTGATCCTTTATAATATTTTTTGTTTGATACTAAATCCTACTAAAGTTTGAAATATAAGGATTTCGATTCTATAGATATGGCTAGTAATCGTACCCTTAACTTCGAATATTTCTTTTGAAGTTTTCTCCATGGTGAACTAGTATCACCTTCTTAGTCGAGGTTTGTTTATTATCTACTGAAATATCTAATTTTTTTCACGTGTTTACAGATGTTTATTGTTGTGAAGGTACTGGTGAAAGCATATATTTAGAAGACTTTACTTTGCACATAGTAAAGTATTATTAGGTCTTGTTTACAACTTTTCTACCTGTCCCACGCATGCAGTATGCCAAATAACGTTCATTTATATAGTTAATATGAAATAATCATTTGTCAAACTTTCAGAGGACATTGAGAATAAATCCCTTATGCTTTTAAGCTCGAACATGTCGCTCAAAATGAATGACGAGATGGAGAATACGGCGCTGATTGAAGGTGTAATTTGCTAGAGGCTTACGTGCAACCTCGCCTCACATGCATCCAGCGGTCGATACGAATGCAGAGCGACCGCCAAGTTTGAAAATGGAATAAAGGTGTGATTGTTATTTGTTAACGGCGCTTCACAATACGGTTTTTTTCTTGTATGCCATCAATGATTATCAATATACTTATCTTAACAGAGAAATCACAAGACGCGGCACTTTCAGACAGAGTAATTTTAGTAAAACAACACTGATTAATTATGTTATCCACGCAAGAAATATGTATGTATGTGCAGGTGTTACCTTGCCGTTAAAAGTTTTCATACACGAGTTATCTTTGGTTTTAAGAATAGGTAGAACACATGATGACTCATTGAGCTTTAAAATTAACTTGTAATTATATTCTGCAGTGTTGTCATTGCATATTGTTTTGTGTAGGAAGTCTTATGAATTGACTTATTACATTACTTTTTAGGGTTATTATTTACAGATAGTTTAATGCGATTTTTTAGAAATTGTGTTTCATTATACTTTATCATACAATATTGTTTTTGTGGTAATCAGTCACTGTCACTGATATATTTATTTTAACATTTTTATTATTATTACCACTCTTGTTTTCTTTTCCATATTGTTTTGGATCTTGCTATTGGTATTGATGTTATTATTTATATTATTGTTATTATCATTACCACTGTTAGCATTGAATTAATGTTTATATCTTTATCATTATCATCATGATTATCATCTTTATAAATTGTATCACTGCTGCAGTTGTAGTTTTTTACTTCATTTTTATCGTCATCCTTATTATCATCATTTTTATTAATGGTATCATTATCAATTTTGTTGTTGTAACCACATTACACTCATTATGATATTTGTTGTTGTTTTATAATCATCATATTTATTGCTATTGGAGTCATATACACAGCTTATTTTAGTTGCCATTTATACTTTAATGACTGTTGTCATTATTACTATCCAGATTTATGTTTGTCATTAGCATCATCACCATTATATATTTTATCATTATCATTGGTATAGATATTAATAATCTTAGTTGGTTTTATATTTACTTTTGTTATTGTGATCATCATCATCGGTCCGTTAGTACCATAATTATGTGTTATTACCATCACTATTATCACTGTCATTATCTGTATTATCATTATTTTTATTATAATTTTTGTCATAAATTTTCATTGTTATTTGGTAGTAATTGTTTTTTTAGATGTAATTACAATTATTATTTGATCGTCACAATTATCATTATCAAGAATATAATTGCAGTTACATTAATCAGTATCAGTATCAACATTAGTATTGATGTATATTTGTTATGTATGTTATTACTATCATAATTAACATCATTTTTCTTTATTAACATGATCATGATCATGGTTATTGCTCTAACAGTGACCAGTTATAATGATCATGATTATTTTTGTTAGTATTTTTTTCTTAATTAGAACTCATTATTATTATTATGATTATTATTTCATTAATCACCATCATCTTCATAACCTTAATTATTACTGTTATGATATGTGTTATCAGTACTACCGTTGGGTAATTAGTATCTTCACTACTACTGTTACTACAACAATTATAATGATTATCATCATAAATGCAATTACTGTTATTGAATTCATTATCAATTTATTATAAACTTTATGTTTTATGGGCTCTATTATAAATGCCATTCTCATTGTTTTGTCAATATTAGGCCTATTACTATGGAATTTATGATCATTGTGTCGATATCAATTCGCTTTTTTCAGTAATCTCATTTTGCTGTTACTACTGCTTTTGTTCCAGTGGTTTCCACAATTACTACGTCACGTAGAACATCCATTCTAAATATTCCGCGCTCAATTTAATGAGTCGCGCTCTGAAGAGAATCGGCGGCCGCTAGTCCGTTTAGTCGATACCCAAGAGAAAGGGATATTCCGGTCACTACATTTACTACTGCTACTACTACATTAAGGTTATAAGAGTAATATTTCAGTTATCATTTCTAGTAATTATATTGCTGTCAAAAGTTATCCCTAGAGTAATGTCATTTTTATCATCCTTATGATCATTGTAACCGTCATTATCATCAATAGTGCTAGTTGTGGTATTTTAGTATAATTGCGTTTGCTATCATCATCTCTCATTCCTATTCTAATCCTGTCTCATCATGACACCGATTAAGGTCATCAATATTTACATATATGGCTTTATAGTAATTGTAGATCCTTATATTTAATCAATGACAGAAATTATAATAATCAACTCTAACATTCGACGGAAATTATAATAATCAACTCTAACATTCGACGGAAATTATAATAATCAACTCTAACATTGACCATTTTGGTAAACAACGTAATCCTCTTCAAATATATGTTTTGCTGATAGCGTTTTATGCATCATTTTGCTTTCATTAATTTAGAAGTTGATGAAGTGTAAATCATATTTCAGATTTATTTAGTATCAGTATTTTTTGTCTATCATATTACTAGATCTGTTATATTTTTGTGTGGTTAATTCTATTATCCTCGAAGTTTTTACGAGTTTATCTAGAATCCAAGTGTAAGTGGGGAACAAATCAGCTCAGGATTAAGATGCCTCAAGAACATAAATGCTCAAACATGCCAA
>NW_028234406.1:18812555-18815055 GCF_977035675.1 Penaeus japonicus | reverse complement strand
GCGTATATATGGTATTCCTGTTATATATTTTTGCATTTTTGAATTATTGTAAGACTGTATATGAATTATTTATATTCATATTCTTTACTTATATTAAATCATATATTATATACTGGCTGCTTTTCTCTTAATATTAAAAGTTTTTGTTATTACCGAAGATGCCTTAGGTTGTTGTCATCACCGATCAGTTGACCAAGGCAGACATACTCTGATACTTATGCCATGATTTTCTCATTCTGTTTTTTTCTTTATTTTCGCAATTATTGTTTTAGGGTACTTGAGTTCTTAGCAAATATTCCGATGTCATCAGAAAATTGTAAAGGAGGGAGATAGCTTCCTCAGTGTTTATACCCCCTTTTGTTTCAAAAAGACAAGTACCAAAACTTTACTTTCATAAAAATAGTAAAATTTGTGTTTTATTTTTTATACTCATATTGCAACCAAATAAAACATACAGATAACTGTCCATATAGCCATATTCAGCATTTCGCACAGCATCCTGATTAGTTAGCCTATGTGACGTCATTTAGCACCACCCCCTTTTTCCATAGGGTCAAATTGTGTAGAATTTTTTTAGTAAACTGTTGATATATGATCTGTTTCGTTAATAGTTAAACATAAAGGAAACAAGACAGCAGACAAATATGCCAGTAAAGGATTTTTTTTATCTTCATTAATTGTGACTCAAAAGGAAGGGGCGGGGTCAGTTACCAACTAGGATTTCTATCGAGACGACATGGCGCTACCTGTTTCTATCTACCTTGATCAAAAGAAATGTTCTAGCGTTGCAATGGATAATTTGGTGAGGTGATTATGTCCCCGTCCTATTCCTCTGTTTTTCGTTAATTTTAAAGTAGATTTTTTATAACAATATTTGATAGTCTTAGGAAATGCATTCATCGGTACATGTATTCCATTGCTGTCAAATGTTTGTTCTGAATCCTGCTTACTCCTGTAGCAAGTCCCGAGCCCGATGTTTTGAGAATTGGCGATAATATAGTAATTATAGGGATGCGGATAATACTGTTATAAAAATAGTGGTTACCATCGTGACAATGATAGTAATAATAATTAGAATGATAAAAATGATATTGATGATGATAATAACAATAATGGTTATAATAACAAAGTAACTGGGGTAAGAGTAATGAGATGAAAAAAGCACATTCAAGTCATGAGCGGAATGTCGAGTAGAACAACAGATTGCTCAGACATTGCTCAGTCCATTTTTTTCTGAGCGGATCAAGATGCCTGTACGCCAGACTGCAAATATTTGGTTTCATGCCTTGCCATCCTTGTAAACTTCACCGAAAAAAACCTTTGATCTTTAAATTTCTTTCCAGAACTTCGAGAAGTTCTTCTGGGTAAGACTGTTTAAAAGAGAGAAAGCTTCAAATTTATTAAGAAATTCTCTTTTTTACTAATCATTCTAATTGCTTCGTGATGTTCTGCTTTTGTTTTATCTTTCGTCGCAAGATAAACCGCTCTAGGACAGTCCGGTTTCCTTTATGATTTTATCTAGTTTTAATTTCATAATGAAATCAGCAGTTTCTTTTATTTTCTTTGCCTCCGGAAAACTTTGTTTCTCAAGCCATTTTGAATTTTCTTCTTTCATTTTTCCACCATATTCAACTCCTTTACTTATCATAACTTTTTCACTTTCACTCAAATATTTTCCTAATCTTTATAATGGTTTCGTTCAAATACTGATTTTTTTCCTTGGTGATTAGCAGTCGTCTGAGAGGTAAATGATGCAGTTCACTTTCTACTGTATATTTTTTTCCTTTTTTCCTTTCCTCCAATTTCTATATATATAGCCTATTTCTCTATACGATAATACCATACATTTTTTACTTGTCCAGTAGTTTACATTGTTCATTTGTTATTTGTGGAAAAATACAAACAGTTGTCACAACAAAATAATTGCCCTCACACGGGCGCAATTAGTCGTGCTCAGTTAAGCATTCAGTCTATACATTTGTAAAAGTCTGCGCTAATCACTCATTCAACTAGAATAATAACTTAATGTAACCCATTGTTGTTGTTGTTTTTTTCCGTAGACAGGAAAAGGATTTAAATAATTCTCCTTAAGACACCCTTCGCCGTGACAAGTTCTTATCTCCCTATTCTCCCCAGAGACGCTGCGATAGAGGAGGTTAATGACAGCTATGAGTACTTCCTGGAGCTCGCCTATGCCAAGGAAGTAGAAGCCGACGCTTACCTACAGGATGAAGACGTAAGGAAACCAGAGTGTTAAAGCATCTGTCCAAGAGTAACATGCCCTGGCGTGGTAAAATGTTAATGAAGCTTCAGAGTTTTCGCATGTTAAGATTTGTCTCCGAAAGCAGGACTAAGAGCGATAGAGGAATGTTAATCTCAGGCGAAAAAACACTTTAGAGGGAGGACAAAGACAGGCCAGTATGTGGGATTCAGTTGCGTTGTTGGAAAATACTGTGCAGGTGCGAGGAGGTGGGAAAATCCCGATCAATAGGTAGTCAGT
>NW_028234406.1:18797555-18802555 GCF_977035675.1 Penaeus japonicus | reverse complement strand
TGAATATAAAAGACATATTAGCAAACCATCTTTTATGTAAAAAAAAATATAATAATATCCAAGACATTCTCGTACATTACGAAAGATAAGATTCTCTAAAATTACTTATTCTTTATACAATATAAGATCTGTGACCATTTATGAATTTCATGAAAGTGAATAGAACACAACACAATGATTGAAATCTAATAATAATGGGATGAATTTTGTATATATTTCACATGACTAACAACGTGGCTGTCTACGTTGTTAGTCATGTGAAATCCTACACACTCAAGTCTCAATATATTATGAAGAAGGATTACAGTTTAATAAAAATTGTCCCGAAGACAAAACAAAACAAAAATATCGGGAGAAAAAAACAGGAAAGAACGACAAAAAATCTGTCTCTTTAAACATGACGGTCAGCAAACCTATCACGTTCCCCCACCATTTTATTTCTGACCGCGGCACCACCACCGCCGCGGCCATCTCTCCCCTTCCTCGCCGGCACCTCCTGCCTGACACCTCCCGTTCTCCCAACATCGCCGCCTTTATCATCTCCTCGGGGCTTCCCAGTCCATTGGTGTAATAAATAAGGATTTCGATTTTATACAAACTTGGGTACGCGAATGATTAAAAGAAAAAAAAACGTTTTACAGCAAAGTCATCTGCAGTGTTGCTGGTCTTCCCACCAGACCCTTGCCTCACGAAACTGCTGAGTAATGGAACTATTCTCAGCATAGCAGTGCGCTCCGCCCTCTGTTTCTACCTTAACAGATTCCGAAATGCAGGGGAATTTGCCGGTTACGCTCTTGTTTTACTAATCTAATTAGGAAGAGTACTGGAAATAACTGTAAAATATATATCCATTATCAATATATGACATATAGATATAAGATTACTTTCCAGACATTTTAGTTTTACAATGTCTGTGAATGTAACTAGGCAATTAATATTTTTCGGGCTGTAAATGTATCGTAAAAAGGATTTTTAAAAATATTCAAAATACCAAAAGTGCTGTCGCCAGTACAATATAATACTATCTGGACGACAGATTGCTTTATTAGCTAATAACACTTATCAGATAGTCCTCATTGACAAAAGAACAAACATATATCTTCATCTTATAATTGTATTGTGAGGATATACACGAGCACGATGAAAAATGATAGTATATATCTTTAAATAAGCTGTAATTAACCAAGTGTTGCGAGTAGTTAGTTACCCTCCGAGCAAGAACGTCGGAAGAGTTCTGGCTGGATGCTACTGTGCAGCAAGAATTAAAGGATTTAGTTGGGACTGCTACTGTGATTAAATTTCGTTTAATGCACGTAGTTACGGCCTCTAGTAATGAAATCAACATAAATCATATAATTTTGTATATATATTATATATATATATATATATATATATATATATATATATATATATATATATGTGTGTGTGTGTGTGTGTGTGTGTGTGTGTGTGTGTGTGTGTGTGTGTGTATCTATCTATATATGTCTATATATATATGTGTGTGTGTGTGTGTGTGTATATATATATATATATATATATATATATATATATATATATAAATATATATAAAGTTCACGCATATGTACGTATGTGTTTGCAAGCTGAGTATGCATACGTACGTGTGTTCATCACATGTACCTTTAAATCCAAACTAAAACCTGATTATTCTAAAATTCCCAGACGGAATCAGAGTTAGCCTTTATTTCTTGGCTATCGCTCTTCGGACATGATCCGATACGTCTCCACCTAGGAATCCCTGCTTCTATAGCATCTTAGAATGACTATCTCGAGGCGCCATCTGGTGCAACTTCCATACCAGTGCACTGCTTTGAGAGGTTACAGGTCACAGGGTACAAACTGTGACATGCAAGTGTTGCTGCCTGCGCTTGACTCTTCGCTCTTGCATTTCTCATGACTGCCCTTTATTATTTATTTTCTTTTTTGAGTGTTATGCATTATATAAGCTGACCTAATGAAGAAGGTGAAAGAATGAATTCGGGATAGGGGGCAGATGAAGACTTGCGCGCTGGAGTCCAATGGCGGAAGACGCTGTAGTCTATTTAAACATGGGATGAGTTTGCTTGATCATGAAATTTGTTGACGACTTCATACGTACACGGTAAGATATTTCGTGCAGAATTATAAGAACTGTTATACTTATTACTTATCGGCAGCATCGTTTTTTCTCTAATCCTCTGCCTACACTATATCTGCTTGTCATGTGACTGAAAAGAAAAGTCTCTAATACGATCACCAGCTTCAAGCTCATCTACTGTTTACCATCTATCAGCACAATCCTTGTATAACATTCATGGACAGTGCCATATTATCTTATACATATCAACTATACCACGTTACCTTTTACGCAAATATGATAACAAAGCCATGTAACGCCACCTTACCTTCACCTCACCGACCCAGTTGGAGAAACATCACTATCTACTACGTAACTGAAAGCACCATCATAGAATCAGGCACGCTGTTACCATTGCACACAATTGCTAATAAGGACAGAACACTATATGCAACATAACACTATGTCGAATATCCTCTGTTATTCAAAGGCCTTTGAAATTTAGGATGTAAACAGACGAAAAATAATCATGATGTACTGAATTGCCAACTATTATTTCAACAACAAAAGCAAGGGAAAATTTAATGAAACCACAATTGTTAAAACTGAATTTGATAAAAGGGACAGATAGTTCTCTTCTCAGTAGTGAAAAAACGAGATTCATATTGCAGGAGAGCAGATATCCAGTTTTCCATTGTTCATAATAAAATGCAGCCACAATCAATAGCTGGGGCTATATCCGCCGACCACTTGGAGGTACTCTGGACACAAGAGCCTTGTGACCCACTTGGAACATGCGAAGCCAAGATGACTGCCGCCGGCTGGCTCAGCGGCCGCGGTTGATTCAGCCGGCCGCTTGTCTGCTGCCCCGGATTTTTGGATCTGTGCCGTTTACCTTATTTGTATTCTTTGGGGACAATTTATGTGCACTGAAACAGTACATTAAGCTCATTCGCGTTTTAGATACCAACAAAATAACATCGAATTAATTTTCGGTATGTGTAGCTTCCTTGATAATAGACCATTTCGATATTATAGAGAATCTTAAATCAGATGACATCTTCAAACTGATTTAATTTTTCCTTATGACACTCCGAACTGATGTACGATGAAGAGAGCGACGTCGCATCGTTGTTAAACAAAGGTTGATGTTCCTTGAATTTTGCTGACATCTGAGGAATGAAAGAATCTCTCAAAACCTCCATTGTTATGTGTCCCTATCATCTTAAAAAGCGATTTGGCAGAGCTATCTCCAGCCAGAACCTCCCGACGACCTAAGCCCGTATCCGCGGCCCCCACTCATGACCTGAGTCAACGACGCAGTTTGAGAGCGCGTTTACCAGAACGTGAGGCGAGCGACCCGCGTTCCTGGAAAGAGTAATCGATGTCTCCGGGTTTCAGGCGCTGGAGGCTGCTTAGCGTGGGCTGCATTTGCTTGGTTCTTCAAACGAATAAAGGAATCGGATTATTGGTGGAGTTTTGTTGTGCGAAGTAACAAGGGATCATTGTTGTTATTGCCCTTTATTTTTATCGTTATTATTATGATTATTATAATTTTCATTATCATTATCAATATCACCATTGCTATTACTATTATCATTATTATTATTGTTATATAATTTCTCTTATTATTCTTATTATTGCCATGATTATTACCACAATTAATGTATCATCATGATTGTTATCATTATTGTAGAGGGTAATCATTAACTCCGTAGAGTTTAATGCTGTTATTGGGTAGAGTGTCAACTGGTTGATTCATAAAGGCAACATAAAATAGGGAACACCTATATCATACATCTATTAGCACAACTATTCGAACAAAGAACGGAGTGCGGGAGAAACAGCCAGCCAGGTAAATATCCAAATTATCTAAAGATCGTCTGTTCACAACACACGCCCAAGAACCCTCCCTCTTAATCGCCCTGGCTTGACCCTTTACACTGGCAGTTTACCGCGCTTGTGGTGACCTTTTACTCACACTTTAATCAACTTGTATATAAAAGGGTCTAAGGGTGTGTTTAACATTAAGATTGAACATATATAGGATAAAAAAAAACATGCAACAATTGACACATAAAGGTAATAAGATTAGGAAAGCAGGGAAAAAAGTAAAATAAGAAATCGGTGTGGGGAAAGAGAATCACGAAGAGATAAACAGACGAAAATTAAGATCAGATGTTTTAATCGAAGGAAAGAAATGGGATTAGAGTAAGGTAAAAAAAAAACCACATACACTAAGAAAAGCAAAGCCATGTCATCTTGCAGGGCGGAGAAATCCGTAGATTTGGTGACGTCAGAGGAACAGGCGGTCCGAAGTCTGCGGGATGACCCGCCTGAAACCAGGGGAAAATTCACTACAAATATCATTATTATCATCATTGATATGAAGATGATGGTGATGATTATCATGATTATCATTATAATTATTATTAATACTACTATCAGTATTATCATAATTGTTGTTAACATTACCATTATTATTGTTATTATTATTGCTATTGTTATAACTATCCTTATTGTTATTATCATCATCATGATTATCATTGTAATGATTATTTCTAGTTCTTACTAATGTTATTATTATTACTATTATCATTATCACTATTATCATTATTATCATAATTTTTATTAACATTGCTATCATCATTATCATCATCATCACTATTATTACTGTTTTTGCAAAAAAAAGATAAAAATATTTAATGAATTCCAAATCAGAATAACGAGACAATTCCCGATTATATATAAGTCTAATTCGTAGATTGTTGTAATTTAATATTTAGTTCTTTTTACGCGATATTTAACACGCAGACGTTACACATATATTTTTTTCTGTTCACATGTAGATATAGATATTGATAGATAGACAGATATGTGTATGTGTGTGAGTGCGTGGCTCCGTCGATCAGGTTGATATATCTTT
>NW_028234406.1:18757555-18765055 GCF_977035675.1 Penaeus japonicus | reverse complement strand
TATACAAATATTTTCTTCAACCTTTAATGCATCACTCACAATATATTAGCGACAGTATTGGTCCTTACACTTGGGAAGGGTAATAGGGATATTATATGGTAAAAGCAGAAACAGATTAGAAAAACACTGGCATACTGAGAAGTAAGATATTCATTCTTTATCTTTAAACTTCATTCAGCAAAATAGTCCAGATCACACTTTTGGGATATTTTAGTGAAGAATCTGTGTTCTGTATGTGTTTGACCCAAAAAAATGTTATACATTTGACTACAGCTCACACAGTCATATTGTTTAGGTTCTCAGTATCATCATAGTGGGTCTGTCTTTAGAATTAGGATTTTCAAAAGAAAAAACAAGTTCATGTAACAGCTCATATATCATGTCAAGCAAACTGCTTAGGAAGCATAACAAGGAAGTAAATTATTAAGTAAATTCTGTAGTGTATTGAGTAGGATTCAATCTTTTTAGTGATTGATGTTAGAAGGAAGGGAAAAAATGTTTTGATGTTTGATATTTTTGGACTTAAAGATTACTGATTTTTAAAACATATTTTTTCAGAAATGGAGGACAGGACAAAAGAAGACTTATTGGAGGATCTCAGAAAAAAGGAACTTGAGATCCAAGCTTTAAAGGAGCAACTTAAGAACCAAAGTAAAAATTTAGCTGAAGTATGTACAGTGAAAGATCTTGCTAGTCACCCCATTTTGCCAAGGACAAATATAGAACTTGATAATAAAAGTATTGCCAGATATTCTCGGCAGTTGATCCTACCAGAACTTGGACCAAAGGGACAAAAGAAATTACTAAGTTCATCTGCTCTAATTGTTGGTTGTGGTGGATTAGGTTGCCCAGCTGCTATCTATCTTGCTGCAGCTGGTATTGGGTGCATTGGATTACTTGATTATGATGTTATAGAAATAAGCAACCTTCATAGGCAAGTGTTACACACAGAGGAACGGATTGGTGTACCCAAAGCTGTTTCTATAGCACAAGCTATTACAGCATTAAATAAAGATGTTGAAGTGGTACCTTATGACTTTGTACTAACAAGTGAAGTAGCACTACAGTTAGTATCAAAGTATGATCTTGTTCTTGATTGCACAGACAATGTTGCAACACGATACCTACTCAATGATGCATGTGTCATGGCAGACAAACCTCTTGTGTCTGGATCAGCCTTAAGATATGAAGGACAACTGACGGTTTATCACTACCAAGATGGCCCATGTTATCGTTGCCTCCATCCAAAACCACCCCCACCTGAAACTGTAACCAATTGTTCAGATGGAGGAGTTCTAGGTGCAGTGCCAGGAACAATAGGTTGTCTGCAGGCCCTTGAAGCTCTTAAGATTATTACCAACATTGGATCTCCATTAGCTCAGAGTCTCCTCCTCTTTGATGGCTTGTATGGAACATTCAGGACTGTAAAGCTTCGTGGTCATAAAAGTACTTGTGAAGTGTGTGGTGATAATCCTTCCATCACTAAACTCATAGACTATGAACAGTTTTGTGGAGCAGCAGCAACAGATAAGGATACAGGCCTGAGCCTTCTTGGTAGAGAAAAGAGAATTACAGTAGAGGAATACAAATCCATCAGAGATTCTAAAACACCACACATACTTGTTGACACAAGATTACCAGTTGAACAAGAAATTTGTGCATTACCAAATAGCATCAACATTCCAATGAAACAAATAGACAAGGAGAAGAGCCGTGACATCATCCAGAGCAATTTGCTAAGTCAGGGAAGCAAGCAAGTCTTTTGTATATGTCGTCGTGGGAATGATTCACAAAAGGCGGTTTTAGAGCTGTCACAATTGTTAGGAGAAGAATATGAAGTCAAAGATATCATAGGAGGGCTGACAGCTTGGGCTAACAAGATAGACTCTTCATACCCAGTTTATTAATGACATTAATATGAACTATTGTCCATACACTTAACAAGGAAGTGAATGTGATTTTTATTGATTTATGTTTAAAGTAGTTTATTGCAGGTTTATGTAAAACAAATTTTAGTAAGAAATTACAATAAATTTTTGATAATAAGGCTCGTTATTTGATTGATCATTATTTATTCAAAAGATCTTGGTTTTGCAACTCTATTAGTAAATAGTGTTTTATTCACTGAAAATTGGTAAAACCCTTGAAAAGAAAGAAAAAATGTATTCAGCCATGTGAAAAATGCTGTATTTGTGATTTTAGTGCCTGTCTATTTGTAAGCAATGGGAGAATTCATGATGTTAAGATTTTTGCTTAGATTTTAACAGCAAAGTGTTTCTTCTAAATGGAAAAGCGAGTGTAAATATGAATGTTTGTGTTAAAGTTCTTTAAGCCATTGGAATAGATTTGCTATCATGGTCATTTTTCCATTTTTTACTATATTTTGAGGCTTACATTAGCCATCTAATAGGCTCTATCTATGTTTTAAGAGACAAACAGGCTCTATCAATATTTTAAGAGATGACCAAAGTCCATATCAACAACTCATTATGTTCTGTACACTCATTAACAATGAAAAAAAGTGATGAGAATAGGAAGGTAACCTGTGCATACAGTGCCACAGCTCAAAGTAACTGCACAGGCATAGGGCACATTGTAACCACTGGTTCTCTGTCACATTGGCCCATGAAGCTGGTGCCTTTGATAGCATGCTTTACTGCTGGTGCTTGGAGTGAGTTGTGTCATCTATGTTTGTGATTTTATATTAAACATAATTAGTAAATGCTGTGGCATTTATAGTAATTTACAAATTGATGCCCTATCAAAATAAAGCTAAAAGTATGTTCTTTTCTGTGCAACTTGTTTATATAAATTGAGTTCTTTATATTCCAAATATGAAGAAAATGTAAAAGAAATACATTCCAGATACCCATGATGTACATGTTTTTACTGTTTCTTCTATGTATGCATTAAAAACAGACGTGTGTGTGTATCTAATGTGAGGAGGTTATTTCTTTTTAAAATACCATGCAAACTTTTAGGATAGGCTGAATGAAAACTAAGAATTTAAAAAAGAGGTGAAGTTACCCCCTTGTTGCATTAGGTATGATTCAGATTTTATCCCCCACCTCCCACTGGGAAAGCCCCCAAATCTTAATTGATGCAAAAGTTTTGTTTTCTTGTGGCCAGAAAATGTATCAAAAATATATATTTCATTCTTCATTATGATACTCATCTTCGAATGGTAATGGTAGCTGAATAAATGTGTTCATGATTCATATAAAGATTAATTACTCCTGTGATCTCACTGAACCCACTGATGCCAGAAGTGCATTTATACATGAATCATGTATTAATGCATTTTTGGCATCCCTGTCTATAGTTTTCTTTATTTTTTTTTCTCCTTTATACATAGGTTCTTAAAGTGTTTAACCTCCAAGGTATTGATTAGCAGGCTTGCCTGACTTCATCTGTTAACTACATTCTTTTAAATTTGTCAAAAAAAAGGAAAATCTTTATTAGTTTTATAATTATTATTAATATTATAATAATAATAATGATGGTTACAGTAACAGAAACTATAATAATGGTAATAAACATAACTTCAAAGACTGAGTAAACAAATTCAGATAGGTCTGCTAGAAAACTCCTTCTTGAGTGACCACTTAAGGAACCATAGGTGTGAAAAAAAAATCATAAAACAAAACAGGTGAACATTGCATCTCCCCGATGTCCGAGGGTTTTTACTTAATTTTCTTCTCCTTAGCATAAAGACTCATTTACATCAACATACACAGTCTGTGCCTTACATTCCCATTTTTTATGAAAGGTGGACATTTTGAATATTGATAAATAAAACAGCAAATTGAATTATATATTGCGTCCAAAACACAAATGAGACTATTTTGCACAATAAATGTCTTTGTATAGAGTGAATATGAATATTGATGTACTAGTAATAATGTCAATGTAATAATGAGAGTGCTAATTAAAAAGAAACAAAATAAACAAGAATGGAAAATTATTAGTATCACTTATTATCCTATGCTTATATTTGTTGAATTAACTGATTTATTCATTTTTGTTTTTTTTCTCAATAATTATTTAACTTATGAGTTTAGATATTATTATTATTATTTTTATATATATTTTTTTACATAGCAGGTGAGGTTTAATTTTCCTCTCTAGCATCTGACTTGTTCAGGGGTAACTAGGGTCGGTATGACGTAAAATCAAGCTATTTAACACTTGATTTAAATCTATAATTTTTTACATTAACCCACTCACGACGGGGGCATTCCAGCCTTGATTGTCACAACTGTCCGGGCTTTTCGAGCTCAAGCCAAAATCAATAATGGCTGGCATATTTATGCCGCCCGGCCACTGGCCTTTTGAATGAGCGGTACAGTAGTGTACCACCCGTCCAGAAAGGGTTAACTGCTATAAAATGAAATACCTGTAGTTTAAGTCAGTTCTATTTTACTTATTCATCTAATAAAAAATAATGTTTAATTACTAATATGTAACAGTAACAGAAAGATATGTGTATGAAGAATTACGCACCTTAATTTGATTTGATTTTTAAAATCGAGGATTATCACCAATTTTTTTTTTTTCTTTCTTTCTTTTTGCTTGCTTGCTCTATAAATCAAGAATATCATATATGATTTCTCCCAGTCAGTGTGTACTGAATTCTTGGTCTTATAAAAACTTTATACATTCCATTTTTATTTGTTATTATCTGACACACCAGCTACAGTCACATGGAAAATTTTGAAATAGAGCTGAATGTACTGGTAATTTTTTTTTTTAATAAACAATATTTTGTATTTATTCTTGTAAATTTGACATTTATGAAGTCAACTACACTTATGGCTATTCAGATCATATATAGAACGCTTTTTTCAAACTGGATGTAATGCAGACCTTCCATTCAGTTAGCACACATTCCCATTCAGCATATGGCATGTTGCTATGAATGGGGGGGTGGGAGACTTGTCAGTCTCCTTACCGCATTCATATCCTGGACTGACTCAGCCATGTTGGTAAAGAGGAGTCTTGGGCTATGTACCATTTGCTATGCTCCTTAGTAGCTGCATTGCCTCTCTGCTCTATCCCTCATTGGCAACTTTTAAACCTTCACAAACATTTGTCCTTACTAAATAGGTGATTTTTGTTTTTTTGGTTTGTTTTTGCCATCATTTTCTTTATTGCTGCTAATTATTGTGGTAGTATGTTAAATTACTTTAAAAAATAAATAGTTTAAGTGTTGTACACCATTTTACTGGCTTTTTTGCAGCAACATCAGCAGTAATATTTAATGGTGTTTAATGCCACTGAACTTTTATATATCAACTGAGTGTTAAGAGAATGTATGTAGGTATCAAATGTTGATTTATAAGCCTAAACCAGTGGTCTGATAACTCACATGTTAAATTTGAATAAAAAGTAAAACTAATTTACACCTGAAGGACTCAGAAGCATATTCTCATCATTTAAAGTTTTTAATCAGTTGATATCCTGTCCACAATTTTCTATTACAAAATGTTGAAATATAGGTTTTATCATTAGCATGCACTTTTTTTCATCTGTTTAGAGAGTATATTAACCCATTGGAGCTGGTTGACGTGATGACACGTTTTGTGGTTTTTGCATTAGACGCCAGGGACGAGATATGAGGGCAAGACCGGCGCTCAGGGTGAGCGAGCTGGCAGCCCAGCCTCGCGGCTTGTGCGTTCGAAAATCCCAGTATTGCGACCATGCAAAGAACGGCCCTGGCGTGAATGAGTTAAAAAAAATAAATATAAAAAAAAGAAAGAAAAAAAAATGAATACAGCTTTGCAAGAAAGTAGGGAAGAAATAACACACATAGGTACTGAAATTTAGTACTACTGTACTTCAGAACAAAGTGATGTATAAAAATCATTATATTCAGTTTTTAATAAAAGTATTCCAAAGTAAAGAAAAAAACAAAATTATAAAAATCATCATATTCAGTTTTTAATGGAAGTATTTCAAAGTAAAGAAATGAAAAAAAATATATATATATATATGATGCAAACATAAAAATGTTAAACTTTTAGGGCAGCTGCACCCCTTTATCTATTACAGTCCATTCTGATCTTTGCAATTTTTGACATGTGGTTAATTGACATACTTGCATATGCACTAGTTCTTATCAAGAAAGGAATATTTTTTCCAACAAGATACATTTTGTTGTTTTCTTCACTAAGACCTAAATTGTCAGCTGTATAACAGACATCTTTAGTATCTAACACTCCCTTTTCTGCTACATATGATGCAAATATGAATCCAGTCATGAAGGCATCATAACCAGCTTTATGGCTTCCAGCCTTTTTGCTATTTTGGTTACTATTTCTACTGGATTTTGAGTCGCTGTTATTTTCCTGACATGATGATTCACTTCTGTTTCCTGTTTTGATACTGGAGATTTTATTTTTTTTCCTGTCTGGTTCTAGGTCTTCTGTTGTTCTTTTATTGGTTTCCATTTCTTCTCTTTTTGCAGCCTGCTGTATTATGTACACCAGTGACCCTGTCTTTGGCCCACTGTATTTTTTCCCAGTTGAACTACTCTTCTTGGCAGCCTTTGGTTGAAGTTGTTTGACAATCTTGTTGATATTGTGACTGTTTCCACATTCAGCACCCTTTGAGCACCATCCATGATACTGGAAATATATGCATATATTAAACAACAAAATACTGCAGCTTTTCAGATGTAATATGTATATCAATAATGATAAACTGTGCTGCTTATATAGTCTCAGGAGATGCATAGATGTGAGTGAGTGTGTGTGCGTGCGTGAGTGTGTGCATGTGTGTGTGTGTGTGTGTGTGTGTGTGTGTGTGTGTGTGTGTGTGTGTGTGTGTGTGTGTGTGTGTGTGTGTGTGTGTGTGTGTGTGTGTGTGTGTGTGTGTGTGTGTGTGTGTGTGTGTGTGTGTGTGTGTGTGTGTGTGTGTGTGTGTGTGTGTGTGTGTGTGTGTGTGTGTGGTTTTATGTGTGTGTGATTTTGTGTGTGTGGTTCTGTATGTGGATTTGTGTGTGTGTGTGGTTGGTTTTGTGTGTGTGTAGTTTTGTATGTGTGTGTTTGTGTGGTTATGTGTGTGTATGTATGGTTGTTTGTGTGGTTATGTGTGTATATCTGTGGTTTTGTGTGTGCATGGTTTTGTATGTGTGTATGGTTTTGTGTGTGCATGACTTTGTGTGTGTGCAGTTTTGTGTGTGTGTGGTTTTGTGTGTGCATGGTTTTGTGTGTGTGTGGTTTTGTGTGTGCAGTTGTGTGTGTGTGGTTTTGTGTGTTTGGTTTTGTGTTTGGTTTTGAGTGCATGTGTGTTTTGTGTGTGTGTGTTTTGTGTGTGTATGTAGTTTTGTGTGTGTGTGTGTGTGTGGATTTGTGTGTATGTGGTTTTGTGTGTGTGTGGTTTTGTGTTTATGTAGTTTTGTGATTGTGTGGTTTTGTGTGTATGTTTTGTGTGTGTCTGTGTGGTTTTGTGTATGTCTGTGTGGTGTTGTGTGTGTGTGTGTGGTTTTGTGAGTGTACG
>NW_028234406.1:18745055-18747555 GCF_977035675.1 Penaeus japonicus | reverse complement strand
CTGCTCCAGTATGGTTGACAATACGTGACGAATATTTGGATTCTCCTCTTTCTGAAAAAATAGAAAATGTTGAAGACCTTTGATTCTTGATAAGTAATATAAAGATCAACTAATGATGAAAAAGTAGCATGCTGAAATTATACCCATGCATGATCTAATAGTAGTTGTGCAGTGCAATATCATTTTTTAACTTAAGATAAACAGATACCAGTATTAGGCTCATATACAATACAAAAATAACAAAGTTCTAAATACCTCTCTATTGTTTCCTTTGTAATACTGCAATCCTTTGGCATACAACTTGTTGAAATCAAAGCCATGTCTTTCAAGAAATTTGAAGGAATTGCACTCTACAGTAAAGTCATCAGAACATAATGTGATGAAATTAAAAGTCTGCACTAGATAGTTATGGCTAAGGACTTGTCCACATCCACCTGTAAATAAAGCATAAATGTTAACAGACATGACTATTTAGTTCCTTTTATTTTTATCTTCTTTGCATGCATTAACCTTTAATGAAACACATCTACCCAAGAGCAAAATAAGATCAACTGGCATGCAAAAGATAATGAATAGGTTTTATTTATATATAAATATATTTCTACTATAAGTTGACCATTATTCATGATACAAAGTAAGTAAGTAAGTAGTATATAAAAAAACATTTTTTCATATCCATGAAAACAAAATTCATAACCTGTGGCATGATGTTTTAATTGGAAACAAAGTATCAAACAACAAAAATTGCTAAATTAACAAATAGCAAAACTATAAACAATAAATACCTTCTTTATTCTCTATTTTCAGGTTGCTCACTGACTTGCAGGTAAAACAAGATAAACCCAAAGACACAATTGCATATGTGCGTGCTACTTCAGCCATATATTGATAGCGAAAATCTATCTCTGGATAATTTATCTTCTTTCGTTGTCCAAGACCACTGAGTTCCTGAAATAAATTAAAGAACTTTTAAAAAATACTTCAGTTTCTTTGCAAAGTAATTACTCAGACAGTAAAATAATGTCTGTACTTCATTGTAAGTACATGCATGAGGGTATCTATCTTGAAATCCATCAACTACCTTGTTCCCAATCTGTAATGTAATCTGTTTGTATGTTCAGACCCCAGACAAAGACACAAGATTGTTAACATTAAGGTTAATGCCAAAGAATGAATCTACTAGACTGTCTGCTTATGCAATGTAATTATTCATTAAAAAACCTGGAAATCCATTAACATTACAGAAAAATCACATCAAACTTTGGGGAGAGACTGTACTAATGAGTAATATATATCAAAAGATGTCATAAACTTCAATCTAGAATTACAGATATACCCCTTCATTAGTTACAATCCAGAATGGAATATAGCTTAGACTCAGAATTTAATATTTTGAAGCTGGTTGTTATATGCAAATTTTATCAATATGTTGGTGTCACTAAAGCACTGGAGACCAACCCCCTCAGAAATACAGCACCAGCATACTCGAAAGGTATCTGGTAAAAAGAGCTACATATTATAAAAAGGTATTAATATTCAATGATAACCTTTTCATCTATCCAACAACTACATCTCTTGTGACATTCTTAATTGAAGATGTATATCAAAGTTCCATGAAAGCTTCTAGACCTTCAACTGATGGCTGTTTCCATGAAAGTGATGCATCAGCAACTGATCACTGTTGCCTCCATGTCTATGGTGTTCATGGAAGGGCAAGCAAACCTCCATCACATATATTCTGGCATGACATAGTTTGGACTGGTTTCTTATTTGATGATGAATTTGTTCTTTTTAGTTGTAGTTGTAAACACTACAATAAAGTAATTTCTATTAAAGGACATCATAATACCTGACAGTACACAATAAATTCTAGCCACTCTGGTCCATACTAAAGGATCATTATCCAAGTTGTTACAATGGTTATTACATTCCTTTAAATTGTATTCTGCAGCTAAATTATTGTACTTCAGTGTTATATACTTGACAAAGCATAGAAAATAATTTATAAGCTAACAAGAAACAATTGAAGTTAGCACAGCATATCCTGTTTGAATGATAACAGCACTTAACCCACACTGGACGGGTGGTACAGTACTGTACCGCGCATTCAAAAGCCCAGTGGCCGGGCGGCACAGTATTGTGCCAGCCATTCAATTGATTTAGGCCTAATAATTCGAACGCCCCGGCATTGGGATATTCAAGGCTAGAATTCCCCCGTCGTGGATGGGTTAATATAGAGTAATTGTAACAACAGGATAATCTTTTGAATTGTATTATCATTGGTGAAAAATTAAATATGAATACATAACAAGTAGCTATAATAGCTATTATGCAGGTGAACTGTTGTATATAAACATATGTATGAAAAAATAAATAAGATTACTGCTAAACACATTAGTGCAAATCTTTAAGAAAACTTTTACTTTTGTACTAGTTCCTTTCTCCTGTGATCAGTTTAACACTAGAAATTTCTGGTGTGCTGGGGCAAATTCTCTGATGT
>NW_028234406.1:18720055-18735055 GCF_977035675.1 Penaeus japonicus | reverse complement strand
TGTCTTAATAAGGCTTTCTAAGTACTAGATTTTGCTATGTTGATTTAAGAAAATAGATATAGGGATATAGATATTATGTTTGATATACATTTCAAAAACATTTCATGTGTTTTCATTTTCACAGAGAAATAGTAAAGAGATTGGTATACTCCATGGTGCAGTTTCTCCAGTCACAGCTGGAAAGTGGTGCCAATGGGGGCGGACTGACAGAGGAGGGAGTAGAGAGTGTAGAGGTTGCCGTACAGTGCCTTGAAACTGCCTATGGGGTATCTTTAGCACAGAATGACTTAGCTGTGCCTAAAAGTCTCTATCAAATTTTCTCTGAGGCTGTTAGAGGGGAAATGGTAAGTAGTAAGACATTTAACTGGATGGAACTTAAGACTACAGTGAGCCTGAAAGCAGATATTGGTTTGAAATGAAACATAGATATTTCACAACTGTTTTATACTGACATTATATTCCATCATACTGTTCTTATTTGCCTACTTAAATCATGGATACATGTTTTCAGATATCTCAGTTGTATTTAATATTTTCAGGATACGTTTTCAAGTAGCAGAGCACCCCAGACAGAATCAGCACCAAGGGAAGCTTCAGCTGAAGAAAAAGGTGAAGCTGAACAGCTTAAAAATGAAGGCAACCAACTTATGCGAGATGAAAAGTACACAGAAGCTCTCGACTGTTACACAAAGTGAGTTGGTATTAGCTTTAGAGTCATAGCTGAAATTGATATTATGAATATTTCAATGGTATATACCCTTTTGATTAGTCATTTGGATATGTGTAAAGCTGATACTATCCAATTATATATTAATTTTGTTATCTATGTCTTCATATTACAAACCTGATGTAATATATGATATATCATAACTTTTCATTAATTCACTGTCTTTCCCAAAAGAGACTAGAATGGAAAGTGATAGTACATAGAAGAAATTTGCATTGAAACCTATAGGCCACATTCAAAATCTGCTACATTGATGTAGGGGGGAGGTTATTCATTGATTGTTTTCAGGAATATTCTTTTATTCAAAATATCATTTTTTTTGTTTTTTGTTTTCATTATTATTATTATTATTATTATTATTATTATTATTATTATTGGTACTATTATATTATTAACCCCATCATAACTTGCATTTTTGCTGTTAGATCACTTTCACTCTGCATTTTTCCTCTTGAAATTACAAGCCATGTATTCCTTCAGCAATTAAGACATATACCAGATACTAATTAGTATCACTTTACTAATGTGTCATATATAGACTCATATTTCATACCATAAATCTAGAAAATCATAGAAAACACACATCTTAGAATGCCCAACCCAGGTTGAACATCTCAAGATGCAGCCTGCCTCAGGAGAAGTGATAGTATTGTTGTAATCACTGATATTATTGTTTCAGCTATATATCAGTCTCACCCTTCTCTTTTTCTCCCATGAATAGAGCAATAAGCAAGGACTGTAGAAATGCAGTATATTATTGCAACAGAGCAGCAGCACACAGCAAGTTGAATAATCACAAGGAGGCCATCGATGACTGCAAGCGAGCCCTTGAGATTGAGCCACAGTACAGTAAAGCATATGGAAGAATGGGGTAAGAGTCACTGAAGTTTATGGTGCATGTTTTTTTTCATATTTCATAGTTACAAAATTATATTTTGGGTGGGATTAGGATTTGATAAAAACAATGGTATATTACTAATACATTGCTTGTAGTGGTCTAAGCTGAATCACATGTATTTAGTCAGGTCATTAGTGGTGGCAGTCATAAAAAAGATTATTAGGTTGTATTAATACGAATATCTGTTTGAAATATGCTATTGGTATCAGTTACACAAATCTCATTATATTTGCCATCATAATTTATTTTGCCAGCTATGTTTTGCCTTATTTGACAGTTATGATTAAATTTTCTTATGCAATATTTAATTATTTGATTTTCTTTTTGTTATCTTTTCTTTCCTTTCTTCATATATGATTATCATGTGTGTAATTAGGAGTGTAAGTAGGTGTGTATTTGTTTTTTCATACTGTTTGTGTATATGAGAACATCCCACAGGGGGACATCAAAGTAGAGTGTAAAGGGCTGAGAAATTTTATCAGTATATATAGCCATATAACCACTTGCTATTAATTTTAGAGTTCATTGCATTTATACTATAGGCGTTTAAAGTACATTTCACTTATCTATTAAGTATTGAGTTTTTAATTAGTACAAGGTTTAAGTAAGACAAATCTTTTTGTGACAGCTTGGCATTCTCGAGTCTAAATGATCACCGGAAAGCAAAGGAGTGCTACCAAAAGGCCTTAGAGCTTGAGCCAGATAATGAGAGTTACAGAGGAAATCTGTCTATTGCTGAAGAAAAGCTTCGTGCAGAACCGCAAGCTCCACCAAACCCATTTGCAGGACTTGGTATGGATTTCTTTTTCATTTTTCTCCCCCCCTCCCCCCTTTTTCTTTTGCATTTTTTACTTTTGCAAAAGTGTGCTTTTCCCAGACTATAGTTGGAGTCTGTGTAGTGTTTTATATATATAGATTTTTTCTTTTTCTTTTTTTTTAGATGATTAATAGTTAGATTTAGATGTTCTTTTTAAACAAATTTGTTTACCTCTTGTTTGCTGTTCCATTTTATTTTATTATTTTTTTGCAATTTACTATAGTTTTTATTATTATGAATGTAACAAATCTGTAATTTGTAGAAAAGGGAGTTTTGACTGTGTTATTTTTGCTTCTTGTAGTTTCTTATGTTCCTTGAGGGACTTGCTACTTTTAGGAAAATGAATTATTAATGTGCTTAGGTCTGGAAATCAGTTAGTAAAAAAGGATGAAATAGACAATAAATTAGAAGACTTTTTGTCATTTATGTAAGACCAATATTAAGCCTGGGGTAAATGTTTGTCTTTTTAAATTAGTTTTTGGCTCATTTGTGATAATTTATATCCTTCAGAATTCCTTCATACTGTCAATGACTCTGGAGACTTTTATGGTACATTGCATTGATTACATGTGTTTCTTTGAGTTGTAGAATATGTGAAGATTGTATAAAAAAGAGCTTTACAAAATTATGGAAGTTAAAGCTTAAGTAATTGATTGGTCTGTTGTTTTTTTGTTGTTGTTTTTTAATCATTTTTTGTTGTTATTATTGTTGTTAATTGTGCAATGCAATGATTGCTTGTCATGGTATTGCATGCATGTAAAAGTGTGTGAGTATAAGTGTAGATATGTTCCATGATTGTTTTTTGTGTCATTTAGGTGGCTGTTACTTTATTGGGGGAGATTTGATTCCTGGTAAAATCAAGGAGGGAATGACCATTTCTTTTGTGTTACATGTTTTTTCGTGGTTCAGGAGAAGATATAAGAATTTTGTTGCAAATAGTAGGTGGTGTATCATTCCACGTGTTAACCCATTCACGCTGGGGCTATTCCGGCTCTAAATAGTCGGAATGCCATGGTTTTAGAACGCATAAGCCTAATGCCTCGGAATTCTTGGGCGCATTAGTCGCGAGCCTGGGCTATCCGCTCACTCACCCGGCGCGCCGGCCTTGACTAAATATCTCATTGCCGGCATCTGACCCAAAAACCGCTTAATGTGACAGCACGTTAGCCGGTGCAAATGGGTTGAAGTTGTTGTAAGATGTGTTTTAAGGACCCTAAGACATAGTTACTGTGGCGATATACAAGGAAAATTAAGATAAAATTTTTGTTTTTATTTTGTAGAAAGACCCACTACTCTGAAAGTATAAGGAAAAAATGGAAATTAATATTCTTCATATATTATTAAATTCAGCAATTTATATGTATATAAAAGATATTAAGAACCAATCACCACATCTAAAACCCATGTTATGGTGCAATATTATCTGAGATAGACAAGTCCCCCATTTTATGAATTGAAAACTTACTGATAGTGTGTTATTTATCCAGATGCCATTATTTTTCAGCAGAAACTCAAATAAACATAGAATTTTATGTTCGTAAATTCTCACTTTTAAAATCCAAGACCCACAAAATGCTTTGAAATTGAAGATGATTGGAAGGATTTCATCATTTTTGATCAGTTATGACATATTTCTCCTTATTCCATCATTTTCGTCTTTGTCAATATATATGAGTTCAGATATCAAAGTTAACAAGTAACTGCAAGCAAGTGAAAAGGAATTGTGAACAGCTTGTTGGATACTTTCACAAACAAGCTCATGGTGCAGAAAAGGAGTCTTAGTTTTATCTTGTATTTATTAATAGAGGTAACAGGTGGAAATTCTGTTCCTGATACTACGTTATCTGTTTATGCTATGTATCTTTTTTATTGATATTCATCTCCTTACAAAATTGACTTTTTCTTTCTAGCTGCATACAAAATTTACAATTAAAACTAAGATGTTTTTAGAAATACACTGCTTGTTTTAATTACAGAACATATAATTTGTTTACATATGCACCATTTTTTTCCTCTATTATTGATATTTATTTTTTGTCTTAGCATGTTATTAGCTGACTCATTTTTTAGTTGTTTCTATGGGTCACTTGCACTGGAGTTTAAGTGCTTAAAATTTTGGAACTTTCATGTGAGTTTATTTGCAAAAAGTACAGTGCTCTCATTTAAGTCATGATAAAATTATTGTATATTATAGGGAAATGCTCTAATGATAATGGATTAGTGCATAAAAAGTAATTTATTAATTCAGTGCTGTACTAAAGCTAATTTTAACTGTCAGGTGTGATATAGGTTTTTTTTTTAGCTGGGTATTTGTGTAATTGTCAGAAAGTCAGATTAGATAAAATTAGAGCTTGGAATGCAGTTCTTAGTATTGTTTTTCTTAGCTGTATATATTTGCTCTAAATCTTTTTCAGTTGGAAAGCTAGTTCATACTTCTAATGAACTCTATCACTCTATTTTGTTGCATAGTCCACAGTTTTATTAGGAGAGATAAAACTTTATATTTTTTTTGTTGTTTGCTAGCCAGTTTGGAAGTTGTTTTTAACCTTTTAACAATGGATGATGTGATATCAGGTTATGGCCCTGCTGGTCTTCCTGCCAGGGACGGGATATCACATCATGGCTTTTTGTATTGCTAGCACAAAAGGTGATTAGACAATTTGTGTCTGGCTGCTGCCTCATCAGACAAATAGCATGTGGTGTTAGGACTGTGCATTTTGAAATACCTCAGTGTAATATTCAGGTGGAGCCAAAACAGCCCCACCATTAGCCCATTTGTGCCTGGGCTTATATTTGCCAAATGACGTACCTGCTGGCAAGATAACAAGTGCAAGATCTCTCCCAGTGCAAAGCCACAATGCGCCTCTTTGAGCACTTTCACCCGCCCAATTCAACAGGGTGATAAAAGGAGGTTTTTATATTTTTTTACATTATTTTCACAAGTGAAGAAAAATATATATATTTTGTAACCCGTTAACAATGGGGCCAATTTGGCTGTATCTGGTCATCTCACTGAGATATTTCGCAGTGCATGGGCCTAATGCCTTGGGCTTTTTGTTTTATGCTATTAATTTGTACCAGATATGTTAAAGGGTTTATGTTTATTTGATTGATACTCTGCAAGAGTTTTCTTTATATGGATATTCACCATTGGCATATGTTTCTAGCTGTAATGTGGAATGTGGATATATTTAAGGAAAAAGAGATGAAATATAATACTCATTTTTTATTTCAGAAATTGACTTATGATTACTATTTGTAAACTTAATGTAGATCTATAAGAATTGAATGGGTTATTTACAGGTGGTCTAGGCAGCTTAGCAGGCCTGGGTGGTCCAGGTGGGCCCGATTTGTCTAACTTGCTGAACAACCCAGCCCTAATGAACATGGCAACACAACTTATGTCAGACCCTAATATGCAGAACATGTAAGTGATTGGATTTTTGTATCTGTCTTTATATGTGTGTTTGATTAATTGTGGATTTAACCCATTCCGGATGTGTGTCATGACATACATGATGGCATCAGTTAGGCCTAAAAGATGAGTGTCAGTGTGTACATGATGCAACATCGAAATCTGCTCACCGTTGAAGCGCCCTCACAGTCATGAAATATTATGATTGTAATGGTGTTATAGAGTTATAGGTTTCCAAAGTCAGCCTAAACCCTTGTTTTCTGATGGACTTGTGGAAAAATATTCATTAGGCAAGTTTTCTCTGCCCAAAGGGCAGAGAAAACATTATCCCTGTCCCTCTAATTTTTTGCTGTTGCCTGTGTCATCAAAGACTGCCTGTCCTGACTACCAAGTTTGTTGTTAGGTGCCCCATCTGCAGTGGGTTAAGGTACTTGCTTACAGTGTTATGCTGATAGCTAGTTTTATATTGTTTGGCACAAAGTATACAGATTTTAATCCCAGAAGTTGTTTAACCCACTCACACCGGGGCTGTTCCAGCTTTGCACGGTTGCAATACCGGGGTTTTCGAACGCATAAGCCTAATGCCTCAAGATTCTCGTACACACAAGCCGCAAGCCTGGGCTGCCCACTCGCTCAACTCAAGAGCCGGGCTTGCGCTAATATCCCGGGCATCTGACTCAAAAACCACAAAACATGTCATCACGTCAACCGGCTCCAATGGGTTAATACATCTAGCAGGGAGATAATCTCCTTTTAACCCTTCCAAGACAGGACACATCTTAAGATGTTGAGCCTGGGCTGGGCATCTTATGATGTGTGTGTTTCCTATTATTTTCTAGACTTGTAGTATGAAATGTCTGTCTATTTATGATATATTAGCAAAGTGATGCTAATTAGCATTTGTAGGAATAGATAGCTTAATTTCAACAAAAGGAAAAATACAGTTTGAAAGTGATCTGCCTCATAAAAGGCCTGTCATTGAAGGGTTAAGTTGTTACCAGTGATTAACCCTATCCCGACGGGCCCAGCGATAAGTGGAAACCCCCTACGCTGGGCCTATGCAATATTGCATCGGGAACATCACACTGGTGCGTCTCCCCGTCATCGGGCATTTAGCCGTGTCACACGGGTGTGACGCACCATCATCAAAGGGTTTATAGTAAGTGATGGTATCAAGCAGGTGTTCAGTGCTGTGTTTTGCTGCTAATACACTGTAGCTGACAGATATTCAGTTATGGACTAAAGGCAAACTTCATGAAATGATGGATCCTGTGTAATCACTCTTTTCAAAGCAGAATTTCATTTGCCAGATATATGGAAAGAAAACTGATGTTCCTCTTCACACAGTTCAGAGAGTGGATAAGATCTGAGATGAAGTAGAGTAAGGCTTTCCCATCCCTTTATATCAATCTGGAAGGCTAAAGATCACTTTTCTTGACTGCTGCCATAACACCCTTGTTGTACTGGTGGATCTTATTTTTGGCCTTCCAGACTGGAATCTGGAGATAGGTATTGGTTGTTCTCTAAAGTATTTAACCTGTCATGTTTGCAAAGTGCATGACCATCTCTCCAGGCAACACTGGTAGCTACATTGTCTACCCTCAGACATTGTTTTCAACCTCAGTCTGTCCCATATGACAAGTCATATGCCCTATTTGCAATAGATATTTTCTTTAGAAGTCTGTTGACCTTTTTGGATAATGCATGATTTTATTGTTTTACCATAATTAGACTGATATTTATTGTACAGACTCTACATTAACTCATTCTCTAGTTTAAGAGTATAAGGGAAGTAATTTGTTTTTATGGGTTGACATAAATATTTTTTTATTGAAGTTTCCTCATTTTTATTTTTAGAGAAAACTTGTTTCAGAGCAGCAGGTATACCGACAAATAGGTAATCTATACCCTGAGTTCGTAGCCTGGGTTATCTTCCTCACACCATGGTTGTAGCAGACCTTGCATTATTATAGCAGTCTTTGTCTGTTCTTATTTAATAGTGTGTAAGTTGCCCTTGAGATGGCATTCTTGTGTAAACAACTAAATGGCTTCAGTTGTTACCAGCACCAGCACCTGTTGCAAACAGCTAGGTGCCCTGGTTGTGACCCGTTCTCTTGCTGCAGCACTTTATTTGGGTGGCCTGATAGTTCACACTTGCCTCCAGCTAGCAGGCTGGATGTCAGAGCTGTGTGCTCTGCTGTTCTGTTCTGATCTCTGCCTGTCTTCCTTTTCTCTCTTTTTCTTTCTGCCATGTCTGCCTTCTCTAGTGTTCTTCTCTAGTGTTTCCGGCTAGCAAACACAGCCGCAGCCAGAAGCAGAAAAGGATAAAGGAAGCAGGAAATATGAGGTCATGAAAAAATGCCAGCTGCACAATATTTAATTGATAAAATAGGTCTTAATGCATATCAATCATTGGCTTAATTCACAATAAATCAGTTGGCTAGATGGTGTCATGCTGGAGGAATGGACCTGCCCCGAGTATTGACCTCCCTACTCGTGTGGATATACCAGTCTAGCCAGGCCGTTTAAATCATAACATGGCATACGTGGCCTCTGGAGATATGACCACTGATGCCATGGCATATACATCTTGCCACCCAGAGTTATTGAGTTAACCAGTAAATTTTGCAGTAGAATACTGGTTTTCTTTTATATTTTTGACTAATTAAACTCTGCTTTGAATTGCAAAGATCCACATTTGGAAAGACTGAGGAGGCACCTTTGGAGCTATTACATTGTATTAAGATTAAGATTGATGGCATCTAAACATCTAAACAATGACTGATGCTACAGAATGTTGAGATTGTTCAGCAGTTACAAATGAAAGTTGATTATTTGTCTATACTCCTTTGTATATTATTTGATTTCTAGTTTTTTATTGATTTTATTTTTGTTTCTCTGTTTCTTATAAAACAAAATCACCTAATTTTTCTCTTTTTTTTTTCATTCTGTCCATATTTTTATTGTCTTTTTTTTTCATTTCCAGGATGAGTAGTTTTATGGGTGGTATGGGAGGAGGTATGCCTGGAGGTATGCCAGGAGGTATGCCAGGAGGTATTCCAGGAGCACCTCAGGGTGTTCCACCAGGCCCTGGGGCTGGAGCTGGAGCTGGAGCTGGAGCTGGAGCTGGAGCTGGAGCTGGAGGCATGGAAGCTCTTCTAAATGCGTACGTATACAGGCTCATTATATCCTACCTATAAAATTTTGAAGTTCAATAATTAATGGATTTTATACTTTTACAAGTAATAGATGTGCATTATTTTATCATGCTTCAGTCTCAGTGACTACATCAAGATGGATATTTTTTGGATGAAGCACATTAAAACAAGAGGCGAGGGTTTTTTTTTATTACAGTATCAAATCTTAAGATTTTGAATTGCAGCCAAAGCTGTAATAACATGTAGAAAGTGATGTGTCTGAATTCCATATCAATATTTGTCTCCAGGGGGCGGCAGTTGGCAGAACAAATGCAGAATCAAAACCCAGAGTTAGTCGAGCAAATCCGCCGGCAAATGAATCGCAATGCAGGAGGAGGAGCAGATGACCCATCTGGGGGTAATAACCAAAACCCTCCTCAAAGTTAATTTTTTTTCTTCCTTTCTGTTTTTCTTTTTCTTCCATTTTTTGGTACATGGAACCACTTTGTTGTTTCTTTTTTTCTTTTTTTTGTATTTCTTTAGATTTTTTTATGGGTGTGTTTCTTTGTTTTGTTTTTGCTATTCAGAATTTACAAAAGAAAAAACAGATTCACTATGAAACATGCTTTAGTAAACTAGTAGAGGGACCTCACATGTTGGTTAAAAAAAACAAATCCAATGGCAGGGATAAAAATCTTTTAAGATGAGATATGCATTTTTATCATTATAGTTATTGATATTCATTACTCTTCAGGGTAAATAGAATATTCATTTACAAATGTTGTGGGTTATATTCAATTTCTGTTGGACTTCAAAGTGTTTGAAAGTGTGACACTTCTTTGGAATTATGTGGCTGCATCTATTTGCCAGTGCAAGTATATGAAACACTGACAGTGATTGTTGCAATGATTATCATTTTCATACTACTTTACTGCATTATGCCATTATAGACATATATATTTAAACCAAAACCATTAACAGAGTTGTAAATAATCTTATTTAAAAATGAGGGAGGGGGTTACATAAAATAATTAAACAGTTATATTATTTTCATTTAAGATTTAATCATGCTCACATTATAAGGTAGACAATAAGAATATGGATTTTTGACCCAATATTCAGGGGTTTATTATGTAGTTTCAGTTGTTTTTTTTTTTTTTGTTTTTTTGCAAAACAGATGTCACATTGAAGAAGGTTTCTTTGTAACAAGCATTATATCTATTTTTACATAGATATGCATTAAGACAATGTTTGAAGTCATTTAGCATGTGTAACACTTATTGGAGGTTTGGTCAGCATTCAGTCTTTCATAGTTTACAGTGATTAAAAAAGTTACTGTAGAAATTACAGGTTCAATGCTGTAGTTGTTTTTAAGATCTTATGATCATAGGTTGCAGATTAATGCTTTTATGTTGTTCCATGTTATCAAAGCAATGTTTGTTGAGACCAAAGTTACTGATAATTGATTAAAGTAGCTTTCTATCATTGAGGAAAAGACTGAGTAATCATTTGAAATCAGTGTAATGAGAATTTTGCTGATATATCTTATATTCTTATCCTTTATGGCATTGTCTATTTGTATTTCCTTAAACCAGGATAAGATTATGTAGCATTTAACTTTTTTCAGACTACATTAGGTGAAACATGTAAATTTGTGTTTCATGTAAATTTGAGATGTTCAAGCTGCCTTAGGCTTTGTAAACTTTAAAATGTTAGGGTGCTCATATTTGCCTGTTATACAACTGTATGTTAGAACTTGTGTCATCATTTTAATCTCCTTCTATTTTTTATTGTTTTTATTTCACCTTTTTCAAATTTATATGGTCTTTTGTAAACTTGATTAATTATTGAATTTCATTAATGGTTGCAGAGTGAAGTCTGCTGGTTTAGTGGAAGAGTTGGAAATTACATTTATCTTATTAGAAAAGGCTTAATGGCATAGATGGAAGTATTTCTTACTAAAGGAAAATGTTTGTTGATCTGAAATAAAATGCAGTAGAAAGTATGTGTTATTTCCACCCTGTAACATCTGAAACATGTAAAAATTGAAAGAAGTAAGGTGACACTGCTATAAGGTGGTACTGCATCTACCTGCATCTGCTTTTGTTTTGAGTTAATTTTATTTTTTATGGGTGAGAACAAATTAGTAGGTATGTATGGTTATGCACACACATTTTCATGTATTGATCAACATTGCATGTGCAGGTTTGTGTACTCTTTATTCTACTTGCTTCTACTCAGAAACACACACACACACACACACACACACACACACACACACACACACACACACACACACACACACACACACACACACACACACACACACACACACACACACACACACACACACACACACACACACACACACACACACACACACACACACACAATCACACACACACACACACACACACAATCACACTCACTCACTCTCTCACTCTCTCTTTCTTTTTTCTTTTTTCTTTCCACCCCATATGACGTTGTGTACATACATATATGGAACCTATGATATGTTTGTTTATCTCCTTGGCAAATTATGGATAAATAGAGAAATGTGGTTGTTGATAAAATGACCATCATGTGTCAATTAGAATCATGAGATATTTTAAAGTTTGTATCCTTTACAAATGTAAAATGCTTGAATTTGGTAAGTTGAAGACCGCTGGAAAGATTCAATGATTTATAAAATGACAGTGAAAATTGATCTTCTCTTAATTGCATTTGAGGCTAGAAAAATAAGGTTGAACCTAAAGTTAATGACAAGTGTGGAACTGGCTATTAGTTGTGTTTTATTGTGGAAATTGTGATGCTGCATAAATGTTAAGTTACTAAGATACATTTCCTATGCTAAGAAATTCTTTTGGCCTCCCAGATCTTTATCGATCCCACCACGGAAATTATTCAGCTTCAATAAGATTTGAGTTGAGAGAGTTGTATTTTGTGAAATTTGGTTTTTTATTTTAATTGAAAGATCTGTCTGCGTGTATTAAAACAAAGTCGCTAGTCAATCGGAAGCATTTGATTCTTTCCACTGCCTTTGGCAAAAGCCAGTTTCTGATGACACATGCAGAAAAAAGTTAGTGGTACCTTGTGCAATTAACATATCAATAGTTACATCATCATCTGTTCATGTAATCAATTCTAAATTATTTATTCCCATTCACATTTTCAAATTGTCATAACCTTATTTCTTCAAAATATAATCTCTTCCATTTGTAGATAACATTCTTCCATCATATCTCTAGAAACTTTACCACTATACAGCACCCGAGTTCCCACAGTACATGAGACTCTGGCCCTTCTTACTGAATGATTTTACCTTTCATAGATCACCTAATAACCAGTTCCTTTCCCAGGATACTGATGAAAGTCTTATGGCAATTAAGTCAACTGAATAATGCTCCACGATTTTATGGTCACCTTCTTAACCCACTCTGGACGGGTGGTACAGTACTGTACCGCTCATTCAAAAGCCCAGTGGCCGGGCGGCACAGTATTGTGCCAGCCATTCAATTGATTTAGGCCTAATAATTCGAACGCCCCGGCATTGTGACATTCAAGGCTAGAATTCCCCCATCGTGGATGGGTTAAGACATAGATACTAGCATTTATGTTACCTTTTACCTTCATTTTTCATAGCTCAGATTTTATTGCAACAGATGTCAGTGGTATGCTGAAAATACAAAGTTTAATATTGTGCATACATCTGCAGAGCCAAATACCGCATATACTGTCAAATGAATATAACGTCACGGTTCAGATGCAGATTCAGATCCATTTAAATCAGTATCCAAAACTAGTGTTGGTCATGTTATATTTTTCAGTACCAGTTTGAAAATCTGACCTAGTGCCTCTCACTCCAGTGGTTCTCAACCTTTACCAGGCATCTGTGGAAAACTAACCTCTGCTCAGTACATGGAGTCGGTACATAACATTGAGATACTACACATTTACTAGGAGCACAGTGTAAGGGATTGAATTAAATCAATGCAAAATAACTAAATTCATGGTAGAGCCTGCTAAAATGTGAATTTGTAGGAAAGTAAATGTTATGCCATTCCATAAAGAATTACATAAAAAAAATTGTGTTGCATGTGAACGGCGGTGTGTCATGGAACAAACCCTCAAAACTGCTTTATAGAACCCTGTCCCAGACAGGGTGCCAGTGTAGACGCTATTGGTATTCTGAGAAGAGCACCCAGATACACGCCTTAAACTAATGAAGAAGATGGATAAGCCTCATACAAAACTTATTGGGTGCGGACTTATCATAGACTGTCAACCAAATCTGTTGAAGTCAACAAATCAAAGCTGTTGCTCAAAGGAAATGTAAAAAATGTGGATTTCACTTTATTCATCACGTTTGAATAATATAATCAAACTATCTGCATGCGAATGTAAATGGGCGATTATTAACTTTACTAGACATGTGATGGTGTGCACTTTTTTAAATTAAATAGCTTGGTAGTGTAGGAGGTCTTTACGAAAAATGGAAATGATGGACTCACACTTGAGGCAAAGTTTTTATTGTTTAGTATATATCAGACATAGGGGAGCTTAGCTTAATAAGGATCGTATATTCCACACAGGATTATATAGTCTAAACTCCTTTACTTAAGAAAAGTACCACACAGACATGACAAAAAGGGTTGCCGATCCATCTGCTGCTCTGCTTTTTGACTCCATCTGTCCTTACGTTGTATATGCCAAGCTCCTAACTTCGGCGTAGTCTCTGCTCCGCAAATCTGGCTTATCCTTATTTGAAACATGTTGCCCGAGAATTTGTTGGAGGCCGGCCCCGGCCCTAGAATTCTAGATTTTTGGGTCAAACCAAGTGGCTAACTGAAATCAGGGGCCCAAAAACTACATGTGTGCCAAAAATGAGCGAAAACTAAAAACCTTTTTCGCCTTCTCAGAGGTAACAGCCTAGGGCTCCTAGAAAAAAAAAACTTTGCTCTGCTCAGGGGCTCCAAAGTGCGTTTAGGAAGCACTGCACTAAAAGACTCGAATTTTTGGTCTGGATTTTTTAATCGGGTCATGGTGCTATTGTTATTTCTACGTAGTATCTAGCACCAATGTGAAAGGCAGAGATTCCACTAGGATGACTGACTCGAACTTAAAGTTATTACAAAACTCTTGAAAATTAAGTTTTGAGGGTTTTCGATGACGGCGAAACCGAAAATGTTTTCTTTTCTCACCGATTACGTCATATTCTAGAATTACGAGCAAATAAGGGGGCCATACCCGGGAGTAATTTTGTGGGAGCAAATAAGGGGGCCATACCCGGGGGTAATTTTGTGGTCACAAAAACATTTTGGAGGTTTTCGACTATGCTGGTTAAAAAAAAAGTTTCGTGGTCACCTGACCTGGTTCTAGAGTGTTCTAGAAGTCTGAACATTTTGGAAAAATAAGTTTAAAAAAAAAAAAATCGAAAAGTTTCAAGCAATTTGAAGATTTTTCCCTATTTACCCCTTTAGTTACGATCCTATCCCGACTATGCGAATGGGCGTTACAAATTACACTTAAGGGTTAAAAGGAAAAACCTTGGTCAAATAACTATTTTTAACTTCGATTTTAGCCCCACTCCCACTATTCCTATCCTGACTATGCATGCAGGATTCCCTTTACTAGGTAAAAAGGGGAAAAATCGAAAAAGTTAAATTTTCTAAATTTAAAACCGTTCCTGAGGACCAAATTAGTGACCTTGGTGGTGATGGTGGCGCTTCTGCACTTTTGGCACACTTTCTCTCTTTTTTTAATTACGATTTAAAAAAATAAATAAAAGAGATATATCGTTTTTGAGGTGACAACTGATAAAGGCTGATGCTTGACCCCCGCGCCTTTTTCGATGGGTCAGCGTTTTTTTTTTTTTTTTTTTTTTTTTTGCTCATAACTTCTAGGAACTGGAATAGACTGGGTTCAAACTTTCCGAGAATCTTTATTGATAATAGAGAAACACACTGACCAAGTGGTAAACTCATTGCAACTCGTAGCAAAAAGTTA
>NW_028234406.1:18700055-18702555 GCF_977035675.1 Penaeus japonicus | reverse complement strand
GAAGCACGGAAGCCTAGCATAAAGCAATAATACGGTAGATTTTGAAAATACAATATCAGGTATTCCCAACACAACACAGTTTATTTTATACCATAATAAGTGCACCAATAAGTCCATTGGCATGATGCCTGTCTGACCTGATAAAAGTAATTCTGATATAAGCATATAGATGGGGTTATGCAGAGGACGAAAGTTACTGGCAGGCCAGAAGGTCGTTATTCTACTTTCCTGGAGTGGAAAGTGGTGGATGGAAGTCCTCACAGTACAATATGGGGGTTTGGTTATTAGATTCCATGTTACGCTATGAACCGCACTCCTGTCCGCTGCTTGAATGATAGGGGGACCCTTGGCAAGATCATAATGGGCACCGGGGTAAGTGTTTGGAGAGAGCTGTGGTAGTCATGGTGATGGTGGGATGTAACCACAACCCACCCGAGACAGTCACTGGTATCTGTTGTAACATTTTTATTCCAAGTACATTGTTCAAAAATAAAATTAGAAGAGAAATGCTTCTCGTCTTTAGAACCAGAACAATATGATATCAGCGCGGCCGATCACTAGTGTTCCATGTTAAGTGTCCTTAGCCTCTTCATCTGCAGTTTTATTCGCGGATGCTGGTGGAATAGTGCCACATGGTTACGGTTAGGGTGAAATAATTATAGGATATCATACACAATTGAAACCCTGTACCTTGTATCTCTGTACTGGCATTGTAGTTAATACTAGTTGATAATGATGTAATACTGGACTGTCTTGCTGTTAGGAACTTCTGAATTAGATTAACATAGTGAAACTTTTCAATTTAAATATGTTCTTCGTGTCATTACACACTGATCATGTGGAATTGGTCATGTAACTAACATATGTAGGCACAGGCTAAGATTTAGCATGCTCACAGTGAATATGTCGAGATTCGCATGTTTTACTTTTGATACCATACGGAAGCTAATGGCGAAGACCATGTTATACGATTGTAGATGTGTAAATCATCAAGATACATGCATAGTGAAAGCAATGATGCACATAAACTGTTGACGCGTGAGGGCCTCCATGTACATAGTGGGGGTGGTTCGAGGGCGGGGAGAGGGGAGGGAGCGCCTGCGGCCCTGGACCAAGGACGCACGCACGCACCTCGTACCCGTCGGCGCCCACATTATATACTCTTTTATTTCTAATAAGTTGATGTTAAGAGTTGTTTGGACACGCCTGGACATATATCCGCCTGTCCATTCTATTAACTTCCTTCACTAGATAAGCACGCACGTTACCTCTGCAAACGATAGTATTTCCTTTGTTCACCTGCTTTCATCAGCCCCATTACCGGTCGCCGCTGGACAAGTCGCTCCCTCCGAAGCACGTGGTGGGAGGGATCAGACGGCCGGCTGAGGTCGACACGAGGGCTTTGGTGTCAGCTGGAGAATCGCAGACGGATGGTGGTGGAGGGAAGAATCCAGAAGAGAGAAAGGGGAGTTGAGAGGGCAAGGAGATGAATAGGTGGAACGATTGGCGTGAGGACGAGTAGACGAGGCAGATACAACTTACTGACACGAATCACAAAATAAGATATATTTCGTCGCTAAAGAAAGGGAAAGGAAAGAGTGTCGAGTCATTGTTTACTGTTAAGGCTCAAGAGAAGGCAGGTTTCTTAAGGAATGTTGAGGCAGTGAGACCTGTGTGTGTGACGCGCCTATTGTCTCTGCATTTGGAAGGAAGAAAGCCTCGCCACAACAACTGTCACCCGAGTTTAAGTCTATGGAACCTTAGTCATTCTCATAGCTATTCAGTTAGGGTATGCGGTAAATCTGTAATATAGAGGTATGTTGAAGAGAACAAATGGATATCAACAAATGCATTAAAATGTAAATGAGGGTTATAAATAGCATCACTTAAAGATACCGAAGAGGAACTAAACCATCCGGTCCTCTTATCCTCTAAATATTTAAATCCGTTTGGAATGTTAGAATTTTGGGTACTGTAAGGTAGGTTTTGCTTTAAACGTAAAGCCTGTCATTATTAAAGATGGGTTGAATCTGTATGCCAAAAGATTGGGGTTTGCTCAAACTGCATTAACGTCCACGCGATGTGAAGAGTACCGAACCACATGAGCTATGCTTTTACCTGTTGTAATAATTCACCGGTTGCTTTAGATATTCTGTCTCAATCCAAGAGGGTACTGTATGTATCACTCAAGGAGTGAAAGACCTGTCTCTCGAGAGATAGACACGCCCTATTGGATATCGCAACTATATCAGTCTTCAAGTTGAGATTTCTTCCCCTTTAAAGGTTTGGCTAGAAATACGCAGTCTCTAGATAGGTCTAGAGTAAAGCGATCAGGTGCAACAGTTATGAAGAGGTGGTGCTCGATGATATACTCCGCCCACAGTGGCACACGGCACTATGACAGCTGTGGCCGGCGCTTTGCCAAAAAGTATGCCTTGGACGGATGTGGATGTGTCAGAGAAACTTAGATGTACTTCAAAAAAGGCTAATGGCAAGTTGG
>NW_028234406.1:18687555-18692555 GCF_977035675.1 Penaeus japonicus | reverse complement strand
AGGCATCGTGACAGTAAAATCAGGGATAGTTGTCTAGGTCCCTTTCCTGAAGGTAGAGACGGTTGATTTTTTTAGATAAACGAAGTCTGATGATTTCCATACTGACATCTCAAAATACAGACGATCGACCCGGCTGCTCTGATTGGTACTAATCTAACCATGGCGGGCGAAATAATGATTTTGCGAACTATAACGAGTGGGACGAAGAACATGTGCTGACAAATACAAGAGGGCGAGTGATTACACGCGCAGAGCTTATCCCTGATGTCGGGAGCACGAATACAGATGTCCCCGTGCTTGGACACGATTTTACTCTTTAAGCTACTTACTCTCACCGACCTAGGTGTACAAGTCCAGTTTTAAAAGTTAATACGGTAAATGTAAGTACCGTTGATTATTTCAAAACTACACATGAACACATATGCTAATTTCGAAAAAAAAACGAATATTAAAGAAAAAAAATAGAACAAGCAGTATTGTTAAAGAATATTTTTGTCAGTTCTTGGACACTAGGCACCTAGAATAACATCCTGAAGTGACGCGGGGAAAGCGAGCTCGTTGCCTATATATATTGTTTTTTTTTTTTTCTTCTTTCAAGAAATATCTCAGGATTTTAGATTCGTAGTTTGCAGTAATCTCTAGTTCATGTATAGGCCTATAGGCAATGCCTTTTTAGGTATATAGCGCTACTTTGAGTGAAAGTCTATTCCGTTGCATTTACGTAATGTCATTTTTGATAAGATAAAAGAAGCTTCCTGTGAAATGCCGAGATTGCGTCCTTGGGTGCGCATGGCATGTTTATGAATCCAGAATTGTGAACTAGTGCGGTGACGTTTTATTTTTATCACCATTATTTAAGTTTTAGGGAAGTGTAGCATAATTCCTTATAAAAAGGGAAGACGATAACAAACCGTTCTATATTTCTCTTCTAACTGAATCTCCACAGGAATTTAGTGCATAGATATCTCCACTTCTGGTAGAAGTTGGCCTGTATCGCGAACGGAAGAGCGGCCACCCACTGTAGCATCTTTTTATGATCAGACCAATTTAGATTTTAAAAAAAGGAAAAACTAGAGGTGAATTCTTCTACGTGCCGTCCAATACAGTTTTTGGAAAAACTTTTTGCCCTTCTTTCGATCTTGCCTATTTGAGTATCATTGTCAAGGTTTATCGCTGATATATGTGCAGCCAGTATCTTTGTGCAAAATCTGAATGAATTTGTGTGTTGGGGAGGGGGGGGGAGTATGCATGAGCTCGCGCATGCGTACACATAGTTTAAGAAAGCGTGATGTAGAGATGTTTTTAATGCTTTAAAATAATTTGGTTCATATACAATAAAAGGGGGATTATATTTCAATACGAATAATTGCGTGAATTCGCTTATAGTCATTACTGGACAAACACTCCCCCTCCTCCGCCCATTTCCTTCGTTTCGTACATCATTAATTTATCTCTCTCCTGTATATTCATTCTTGCGTGCCCCCCCCCCCTTTTTAAATCGATTTTTTTTACGCCATTTTTTACGTTCTTTAAATCATATTTGTCTGTCGACGTGAGCGCGTGTTCGCCATCTACCCTCCTGTGTAATTTGCCTGTATGCGCAGATTAGTGTGCTCATTGTTTTTAGAGGCGTTATATGTATGTTTGCAGTTCGTTAAAACACTGCTTATCGGTTATAGCGATGCCAGATGACCGACCGAGGAATGTTGAATGCGCCACACGTTGTTGTTTAGAGCGAGAGAAGGAAAGGGGAGGAGAAAGGGCGGTAGCGGTTGTAAGGGCTCTCGCATCGTGCTTGATGTTTTCATGCGTCACAACAGGTTGATTGTGGGCCGGTTACAGGTCCCTTGGCATGGGAGACTCCCCTTTTGGTAGACGGGCGAGTAATGCAGGGAGGCTTGTCTGCATCTGGGTATCCTTCAGCACAACGGACGTGTCGGCGCTGTCGTGCTAATACCAGCCTTTGAACCATAATTTTGCACGCTCGATGCTCCCCGTCATTGGCTCCGGCGCCTGCGCTCTGGGAATTCAGCATCCACTCTACGCGAGAGCTTATCCTGTTGATAATACTGCATAATATACCGGTACATGTCGCATCCTTGGCCCGTGTACATGCCGCTTTTATTGTTTGTTTGTATTTTACCAGCACGTCATAATCTTTCTTCTATTGCTGGTTTATTTCCAATTATTTCGTAACTTTTGTCTTCAGCTTCGATCAACCCTCCCAATCCCCATGGTTTATTATTGTTCCGCGTTATCAGAAAACCTAGCTATCCATGACCCAAGGAAAACCGAGTTACAAATCTACACCAAGTTAGCTCTTACATAAACAACAATATGTAAATATCTCTTACACAAGTTGCCATGCAATCCTTCAGGCAACAGTCATTAGTCACATATTGATACCTAGTAATTTGTCCGATTTACATTAACACATTCAGAGTTTTATTTATATATTTATGAAGACATGTGCATGCTTTCAATGACATTATATGTATATGTTCGGGTTAGATGGTTATGCTTTTCAAAATTATTCTGTGACAATTAAGTTTTTTGTTTCTCCGCTCATTCCTTTCCTTTACAAGGCCCTGTCACTCTTATTATTTACCCTCATTATTATTATTATTATTGCTATTGCTATTGCTATTATTAATGTGTGTGGACACAAACAAACACGCTCACGCAGACATGATAATCATGCACAATACCACATAGTTTTTTATTTATATTCTTAAAAAGAATATAATAGTAATACAAAGTGTATGTCTAGGAAAGTTTCAGACCGATACCCGCATGCAGGAGCTGCCACCGAACCCCTTCAAGTGTACTGGACGCAGTTTCCGGGATCAATAAAGTAGTTGAGACACGGCCCCCTTTCCTTTCGGTCCCTAGTAATAAACGCGGTTGTTGGTTGTCGCGGCCGCAGTCTCGTCGTGTTTTTCTGTGACGCGACCTTGGGAAATGCATGGAGTCATTGCTGGTACCTGAAATAGGCTGATAGGACATCCGAACCTGATTATATGTTTTTCTTATATTTGTATGGAATGAATGAGGTTGAATTTTGATTGTATCGATTCCGTTCTCACGATACGAGAATAACACCGTCCATTCTATCATTTTGTAGCGATGTGTATGTAAAGATTATATATGCTATGTCTAGATCTTTTCCTTGTATGGATCTAATTAATAGGATTCAATTCGCTTAGCCTTAAGAATGTTATATTTGTGACTAAAGTCTCGAACAATATACACCGACAATTCTTGGGTATAGAGAGGCTAATAATTGTCTGCATCTTTAGTTTGTATAATTTAATATCTTATTAGACTAACACTGAAACGCACAGGCGCGCATCTGCCTACATATACATAATATATGTAAATGTAAAAACAATAGACAAACAAAGTGCGCGCGCACATACATGCAAAGAATACATACTAGCAACGCACGTATATACATACACGCATCCTCCGTCGCAAGGTTTTCCCAACAATTATGAATCCCCTCTGTGGGATTTTACTTTACAAACATTTGTTTTGTAATGAAGAAGCGAGGTATAGTATATATATTATTTGTTTAATATGTTTAACATGCACTGCTTAATTATTTTAGGCTTTACTTTGATATTGAATATACATACAAGTCAAGCCCAATAAATCACTCATGGGATTTATACTGGTGCCGTTCATGCGTAGCTCTACGTGTGTGTCTGCATATCTCTGGATGAGCAAGTACAGATCTCTCTTTTTTGTTGAGATGAGAAAACTAAGAACTAAGGACCTCCTTAGATCCCGCGAACGATTCGAATAGTTCATAAGGCAGCCAAAATGACCAAACTCCAATTATATCCTGGGAGCTATTAAGAACTTGTATTGAGTTTGACCTGCCCAACATATATTATTGTTTTCGCAATGCCCCCAAGCTGTACTGACTTTCTTCGTCGACTGATTTGCATTAAGCTGCGGGGTAAAAAGTAAGAGTTTAACTGAAACTAAGCGAATAAAGATGTTAAACAAAATTATGAATCAACATAATAGTAAGACAGAAGAGATGTCAAGGAAAGTTGAATGCCAAGGACTGTGGCACCAGAGGGGGAGGGGACGAGGGCCTAGACCGAGAGTACCGTAGACAGGGGGGGGTGCACACCTCCCCTGCTCCCTCCCTCCATGCCCCCATCCTTGCCCCCTCTTTTCCCTCCCCATTCCCTTCTCCCTCTCTCACCCTAACTCCCCGCCCCGCCCCGCCTAACCGCCCCGCCCCCTCCCCCCGTTTTATCTTTCTTTTTTCCCTTGCTGTGTCCCGCTTACTCTTGTTTTTTTTAATGTTTGCTGTTAGTACTCTTTCTAGATTTAGGCTCACGAGTTTCAAATACAAATAACTAGAGTAGGAATTGCACACAATGCTAGCTGATTTATTAAGTTTTATTGAACAGAATCGCATACATAGAAGTAGATAAAACTTTTCGTTAGACCTCCTGGTAAACATCCAGATAACTGTGAAACGAGAGAGAGCTACTGATTATTCAACAAATCCACTTTGATGAGTAATGGATCAGTGTGTTTGTCAAACTTAACCAAGATTTCATAGTAAATGGTACGAATATACACAGTATGTTTGTGTTATTTTGAAGAAAATCTTTATCCTCGTCGTAGTCTGTAATAAACATGTCCTTCGTGAACCGGGACTCGCGTACAAAGTGCCACCGTAGGCCGGTACATATACTCCCCTTTTAAGCGGTACCCCCTCCCCCCTCGTAACGACACGCCCATCACGGGAGTTCGTGCATAGGCTAGCCGTCTCCCCTCCCATCGATAGATTGTGATACGCTCGCCCGGCATTCTTTTATCGCCTTAGGTTTCCGAAAGGCTAGCCAGTATTGATCTGGTCTGGGGAGATATCGGGACCAATTTGATACACCAAGAGACGAGGTGAAGACAGGTCGAGGGCTCTAGAGGGGAAGAAGGGGTTTGGGGAGGCCTTAGCGAGGAAGCGTGGCCAGTGG
>NW_028234406.1:18680055-18682555 GCF_977035675.1 Penaeus japonicus | reverse complement strand
ATGCACACACACATGCACACACAACACACTCACATGCACACACACACACATGCACACACACACACATTCACATGCACACTCACTCACTCACTCACACATTGCGCACACATACAGGTATACACATACACATGCACACATATATACATATATGCACACAGACACATATATTCACACATACATACACACAAACACACAAACAAACACATTTGCACACACTCATATATATATATATATATTTATATATATATATATGTGTGTGTGTGTGTGTGTTTGTATATGTACATATTTATTTGTATATATTTATATATATACATATAAATATATATATATATATAAATATATATATATATATATATATATATACATATATATATATATATATATATATATATATATATATATATATATATATATATATATATATGTACATACACACATGCATACATATGTGCATACATGCACACACATGTACACATACACTCATGCATGCACAGGCACACACTCATGCATGCATAGGCACATACTCATGCATACATAGGCATACACTCATGCATAAACAGGTGCATACTCATGCATATACAGGCACACACTCATGCATAAACACATACACATTCACTCACGCACACATGCATGCACTCATGCACACACACACACACTTGCTCACTCATGTATATACACTGACTTTTGTGTAAAGGTGAGGGTCGGTTAATTATTGTGGTTTATTACTAGTATATTATATACATTTTCTTTTAGAATTAAGTATTATGTGGACTTTTGTGCTCAGGAGTAGAATATTAAAAGAAAATATAATTAATTTCTTCTACTTCGTACAAAGTTATATGATTAAGTAACTATTATTCCTTTTTTATATTTCAGATCTTCTCCACTGCACCAAGGAGCCCAATGTGTCAATCCCTCAACTAGCAAACCTCCTCATTGAACGTGCACAGATGCAGTCGTGGGTCATAGTCTTCAAAGCCCTAATAACAGTACATCACTTAATGTGTTATGGAAATGAGGTAATGCAGCCATGTTGAGTTGTTAATGAACTGTATGTAGCAAATTCCTATTGTATGTTATTAGTGCAATAATAATGCCGACAAAGTGTTGTGCACAGCTGCTCTCCCTTGAATCAAAATTGAGTTATAACTCGTTTTGAATAACTTTTACATCTAAAGATTTAGCCTCATAAATATCAGGGAAAAAAGGTACCATAAAAAGCCCTGTATCATGTCTCATTATGACTCTTAAGTGGTAGAAATGGCTTGATTATTACTTTTTTCTTATATTTATTGTGCTTAGGATATGTTTGTAATGCATAAGCAGTTTCAAGTTTGTGTCTGAAAAGGAAATGAATATGATGTTTCATTTTTCAACACCAAATTCCTCCCACATACCCTTTTGGCTGTACAGAGGCACATCACCTAACATATTTCTTTCACTTGCATCATAATCAAGGAATAGACTTGTTTCAATATTTGATATGCAAATTGCAGTTTGTCCACCATCTTCCCTCAGATAAGCTAATCCTCATTCATACCCTCAAGCTACACCTGTTCTTTGATTGGCTGTTATAGACGCATGTACATATGCTATTATTCTTCCCTTTTATCCATGTACACACGTGAACACTCAAAACATATTTTTTGTCCATGTACACATGTTAATGCATATACATGCGTACATGTACAATTGCGGTCAAAAGATACATTCCATCTTCACCAACACTGTGTCCATCCCAAATGGCCATTTCTGCATGGCAGATTGGAGAGAGTAGGAAGGTAGGGGGACAGGGAGAGGTGGGAGTTGTTGGCTGGGTTTGAGGGAATGCACTATAGTAAGGTTTGGGTTTCAAAGATAGGATCCTTTGAACTGAGTTCATTGTTACAAATGGATAAAAGTGGTATAAATGAGACTGAATAATTTCATAACACAAGAAATGTAATTTAGCGTTTCGGGTTACCCCATCTTCAGAACTACCTGCTACATCAAGTTAACCCATTCACGACGTGGGCATTCCAGCCTTGCATGTCACAACGCCGGGGCTCTCGAACGCATCGGCCTAAATCAGTTAAATAAACGACGCCATATCGCGTCCCCAGCGAACAGGCCTAATATGCGAGGTACAGTGTTGTACCACCCGTCACAAGAGGGTTAACCCATTCCCGACGGGGGAATTCTAGCCTAGAATGTCCAAATGCCGGGGCGTTCGAATTATTAGGCCTAAATCAATTGAATGGCTGGCACAATACTGTGCCGCCCGGCAACTGGGCTTTTGAATGCGCGGTACACATGCTGTACCACCCGTCCTGTGTGGGTTAATATGGCAGCGCTCCCCATCATTTGGATAAATATCTGGCTAAACCCTTTTCAAGCGCCATGGGAATTATCAGTGATTCCCACCTCAGGAACTCCGACGATCTCATCAAACGACTCCAAAGTTCTAGGTGCAAAAATAAGCTGGCTTGTTTTGACGTCAAATCCCTCTTCACTAATATTC
>NW_028234406.1:18632555-18650055 GCF_977035675.1 Penaeus japonicus | reverse complement strand
TATTATCCTTTTTAGATTCATAAATGAGGAATATTTTACAGATAACCATGACAGTTGTTTTGCCATGTTGCATCATTTTTTTAGGAATATTAAATCTGGTTGGTCTCAAAGTCTCATTCTTTTTTTTTATGTAAAATGGAAGCATAAAGTGATAGCTCATGAAACTCTGTTAAGGAAACGTAAGGATATCAATCATAATCAATAATATACTGAATTACTAGTTGGCCAAACCTCCTTTACAAATATCAAAATATTTTGGTGTGAAGTTTATCCAGAGATAGTGATTACCATGTTCTTTTGATTTTGATAGGCACCAAGCAGTCTCTTGGATGCTTTAGAAGCTCACCTAGCATCCCTTGAAGGCAAAAAACCACCTACTTCTGCAGCTTCTACTAACTCCAGGTATGTCAAGTTTTCTCTTACAGAGCTGGAGGGATTACAAGTTCTGATCTGAACTAAAAGGCAAAAAAGGCTGATGAGATTTGTCATTGGAACAATTACTTGTTGATGCCAGATGAGAGCTGGTTTAGTTGTAGGTTATTTTTGTGTGTATTATTTTTCTTAACACTTGTTTTATATTATCCATATAATTTCTTTTCTTTTTGGTAATTTATTTTTTTCTCCCTTCTCCCCCCTTCCCCCCACCATCCTTTCCTTATTCCTGTACACATGATTTCTTGATAATGCAACTTTTCATGTATTTGTTTGTTTTTTATTTTTTTATTTTGTATTTCTTATGGGATTTTGCTTGTGTGTTTTGTTTTACTTTTGTCCACTTATTAATTTTGTATTTTACTTTCCTGCTTAATGCTTTGGTTCTCTTATTTTTCCTGATATAATCTCTGTGGCTTGGGTAATTTTTTGGGATACTGTTTTTTTTTTTTTTTTTTTTTTTTTTTTTTGTAATCACATATATGGCTATTTTTCTATGTTGCTTTTGTATTTTTTGTACAATGAAAACTGTATAACCCCTAACCTATATACAATTTATCATGCCTTAACCAAATGAAAACTTGTACTTAATAATAACAAACTTGCTTACTTGGTAAATTATTTGCTTGTGCACTTCATCCTTTTACTAACTATGATTCTACTTCCTATTCAATCCAATGGGATGTATTGGCTTTCTCTATTATTGTGGTGATATTTACCTTTCACTCTCTTCTGGACTGTTCATGTTTTTATGCCATTGCACTAATACCACTGACAACACTCCCATTATGGCTTTCAATTGCTTTCCTTGGCCAACACTTACCCCTGATCTTGACCTAAACGTTCCCAACATTTTTATATCTATACACAAAACCATACCCAAAAAACCCTAGTAAAGTGAACATCAAGAGTGCTGTATCGGCCCTCAATTCGACTAGTGTTTCCTTTGGTTCGGTAAGCAGCAATGGACGTATGGGAGAGCCTGTTACCAACAACAATGGGACTGGACCTCTTGATGAGACAACAAAGAGAGCAGCACTGGCAGAGGAAGAAGCCATGTATGAGAAACTAAAGGTACGTTGTGCCTTTATTAGTGGATGATTTTATGTCTTATAATTGTGTGTGTTTATAAATACAAGGTGTCTTTTAACATTAATTGACATTATGTTACATTCAGGGATGGGGTCAGGTATGTATTTGAATTTGTATTTACAAAGAAAAAAAATATATTGATAAATGTATTTTATTTATAATTGAGAATTTTAATTTATGCATATTTGCATTTGTATATACTTTTACAGTATTTGCTTCAAATACGATCAAATACATTTAAGCAATTCATTTTATTGATTTAAAAAGCCACTGTACAGAACAATTTTCTGAATTGGCTTGCCAGTATCTAGAAGCCCCTCTGCTTTTGCCTCCATGAAAAGACATTAGTATAGCAGGAAAGGTGTCTCAGCCTGATTGATTAACTTTTTGAAATACACATGTCTGTTAAGTACTATTAGTAATTGATATATGATAGACTGTTCTAATTTACCACCTCTGCTAAAGTTGAATAGTATTAGTTTGATTTCAGGGAATTTTTATCCATAATATGACATCATCAGTCTATATGTTGATAAGAAAGTCAGTTGGTACAGGGGCCATTGCTTAGAATCATTCTGATTCAACAATGAGAGTTGGAAATTTACTTTTTGGCAGTTATACATAAGTGTCTATATTTCTGAAACTTGAAATTATAATCTCTAATATTTTTATATGGGCAAATTACAAATAACTGCATAAATTTCAGTTATTTGGAAATAACTATCTCATACTACATATGATGAGTCAGTAAAAAAAAAAAAAAATTCTTTTATTTTCTTTTATTTTCTTAACCCATTCGCACCAGGTGATGTGATATCACATCAATATGATATTTCACCCCCGCTAGGCATTTCATGTGGTTAGGTATTTCTATAATCATATGAGTTCCATTTCTATAGACACATTTTTATTCACTTATGAAAATAATGTAAATCAGTAAAAAAAAAAAAACTCATTACCACCCCATTGAATCAGGCAGGTGAAAAGTGGTCTAAGAAGCGCAGCGTGGTAGTGTGCTGGGAGAGATCCCACTCTTAGTCAATGTGTGTGCTTGTTATCTAGCCAGCAAGAGCGGCATTTTGCAAATATAATCCCTGGCATGAATGAGTTAATCTGTGTCTTAAGAACATTAATATGAGCTAATGGTAAATAACTTTCTCATGAACTTATGGAACAAATATTGAGAATTGATTTGATTCCTTTGATTATGCAGAATTATCAATTGCGTTAAGTTGCTAAATAAGACAAATTTGTTTCTCCTCCCAATAGCTGGGGATGGCCAAATGAATATTATACTTTTTTTCTTTTTTTTTTTTATAATGAAGAGGAAAGTATTTTGAAAGTGTAGTACTAATCATATTTGTGTTTTATTTGTATTTGAAGTTCCATATTTGCAAATTTGGTACCAATTGTATTAGTATTTTATTCATATTTGAAATTTCATAGTTGTATTTGCATTTGTAACTGAAGATTAAGTGAGTTGATAATTTGTATCTGTATTTTCATTCATTCTTAACAAAGTTAGTGTATTTGTGGTTATATTTGTATTTGGGCACTTGTATTTGACCCCATCCCTGATTATATTTCATGAGATAGAGTAGACAAGGAATATATGTTAACTGATAGTAACCTAGAATTGTGATACTTTTTGTAATAGATACAAGTTCACTCTCTTGTTCATGATGTGATATACTAGTGATACTTTATTTTTAAGAACAACCTTAATATTGGTGTTTTAGATAAACAAATAATGTTGATTATGTAAACATGAGGATATACTATTTAAATATTCTCCTTATTCTCTCATGTAATGTAGCTGCATAGTTTATTATTTCTTCCAGACGGATCATGCTAAAAACAACCCATTCTTAAGCTCTCCTACTACTGACGCTCCTCCAGTTCCAATAACAAATAATGGAGATTCATCTCAAATCATTGACTTATTTGGCACAGCACAGACTGCTGATCCTGCCGCTGCTGCTCAGGTATGATATGTATATATATATATATATTATATATATATATATATAGTAATATAATATATATATATAATATATATATATATATATATTTATTCTTAATGTATGTACAATGTATGTTGTATGTATAATTATAGGGTGTAATATATATATATATATATTATAAGATATATATATAATATATATATATTATATATATATATCTATATATTATATAAATACACACATATATATATATAAGATAGATAGATAAGATAGATAGATAGATAGCTATTTATTCTCTACATTCATACATACTATACATAACACACTACATAATATATATACATCCAAACATAATCCCAAAAACAATACATATATTAAAACATATATATATATATATATATATCACTCAAGATATAACTATATACATTAACTCTCTATATTTAAACATATAAATAGCATAGACATACAATCACATACATACACATTCAATATATATAAATATATATATCTAAATATCTATATATATATATATATACTATTTTTATATATACATATATAACATATATATCATATACATATACATAACATATATATATACATTTAATATATTACTATATATTAATAACATATATATAACAACATACAAATATATATATATACATATATGTAATTTAACTATATAAATATATCTCTAAAAATATATATATATATATATATATCAATTATGTATAGTGTATATGTAGTATATATAGATATAAATTATAAATATTTTATATATATATAAATATATATGTCAGGTAATATTATGTATGTATGTGTATATTACCTATAAAGTTATGTGTATATGTAATATATATATACAACATTTACACACATATATATATTATATATATATAATACATATAAGTATGTATGATGTAATGTAATATATATATACATAGCATTTACACATATATATATACATATATGTATGTTATATATATAGATATGTATAAAGTATGTAATATATATATGTATGTATATGTATATATGTATATATATATATATATATATATATATATAATATATATACAGATATAATATTTATATATATATGTAAATATACAATATATATGTTATATATAAATGTATATTATACATGTATATGTATAATATATGTATATATAACATATATATATATGGTATGTATATGTATATGTATATATATGTATGTATGTCTATATATATATATATATATTTATATATAGAATAATTATTTATATGTATATAGTTATATATTGTATATATAAATAATATATATATGTATTGTATGGTGTATATATATATTATATGTTTATATGTATATATATATTTATATATATGTAATATATATTTATATATTAATATAGTATGTAATATATATATATTTATATAATAAATATATATAATTATATATATATATATAGGTGTGTGTGTATGTATATTATGTATATGTATGTATGTATATTATATATTATGTATATATATGTAAATATGTATGTATATATATATATATATATATACAATATATATAATGTATATTATATATATATAAATATTGTATGTATGTAATATATATAAATATATGTATGTATGTATATATAATATATATATAAATATATATATTATATTATGGTATGTATGTATATTTATTTAATGTATGTATGTCTATTATATATATGTATTGTATATATATATATATATATATATATATATATATGTATGTATATAGATAATAGATATAGTGATATATATATAATATAATATGTAAATATAGTAACAATATGATATTATAATATATAGATAATATATGTATGTGATGTTATATACAACATATATATGTACATATATATGTTTTATGTATAAATATGTATATATATATATTTAGATATATTTTTAATTAATAATATGTATCTATATTTATGTATATATATTTATGTATATATGTATATACATAAATATATATAAATTTGTATATACATAATATATATATATTATATAGATAGATGTATATATATATATAAATACATATATATATATAAATAATATATAATATATAAATAAGATATTCATATATATATAATAGTATATAAATATATTTATATAAATATATTACTTATTTATATATTGAAATTTAGATATATATATTAGATATTAGAAGTATTATATATAAATATATTTAATATATATATTTGTGTGTGTGTGTGTTGGGTGTGTGTATAAATGTATTAATATTAATTTAAATTATAATTTATATATTATATTATATATATATAGATATATATAATAAGTTGTGTGTGTGTGTGATTTATATGTAGTTGATATTTATATATATAGACTTATATATATGGTATGAATATATATATATATATCAAGAATTTATATTTATAGAAATAATTCATTTTCTTGTGTACTACTCATGGAGAACTCCCAGATGAAGGCTTCATGACTGCAAGTAAGTTCAGCAAGAAAATGGTTTTGTCAAAATATGATCTTATGATTGTTGTAAAAAAATAGTTTATTATATGTTCATTATGCTGTAGTTATCCTTCTTTTTCGCTGGATGTTGTACTTTTAGATGTTGCAGAACACTCATGTCTTCATAACCCTCAAAATATTTTTGTATACCATATATACTGTTTTTTAGTTATTTTATCACAATCAGGGATATTGCCAGATCATTCATTGATTCTTAGATTTTGAAGAGTTTTAGGTGAGCATTCCTAAAATTAGGGCTTTACTAAAATGTATCTAGACGTATGTTAGTCTTTGTTGCACCATTGAAAAACACACAGATAAGCAAGCATCTTTGCTTTACATGAATACAAAATCCACAATTTCATTGTCTACATTCTTTATACTATTTAACTCATGAGAAGATGAATGTCCTATGTCTCTATTATGTAATAATAGTGATTATTATGGCGTAACATAATTGTATTATCTTCAAATTTCTGTTGATAAGTATATGTGGTGGTATGGGGTTTAAGAGTAAGAAAAATGTTAAAGCGAGGATTATAGTCAGTCAGTACATGATGGTAATAACAAGCTAATTGTTCAACTTGATGTTCTGAGACACTGCCTGAATGTAATACAATTCAAGTTAAGATATCCAATTAATTGTTTAGTGAGAAAAGGTAAGCTCTTTTTACCAAAGGTTTGTGTTCGTGCATGCCGGCTTGCATCATGCATCTGTTCCAGTGTGTGTAAGTGAGTGTGAAAGTGTGTTTTACAAGCATGATTGTGTGCGAGAGTGTGTTAGAAGTGGGGGGGGGATGTATAGCATCATATATATTTATTTATTTATTTATTTATATATATATAAAAATATATATATCTATAATATATATCTATATGTATATATACAATATATATGTAATATATATAAATATATATAATATATATATATAATATATGTATATCTATATATAATATATAGATATATATATAATAAAATATATATAAAAAAATATATAATATAATATATATATATATATATATATATCTATATTATATATATATATAATAAATATATATATATAGTCATGTAATACATGTGATCCTCTAGTAGATATGCAATGCTGACTATTGCCTTGATAGATTTTTGTCTATGTAGATTTGATGTATTAATTAGCAGTTTGAGCTTGAGCATGGTCAATTAAATATTATTTGTCTTATTCATTTTCATATCACCTATGATCTGAATGCTGTAGTGACTCTTACTTATATTCTGTGTTACATTTTTCATAAGTCTGCAACAATAAGGTTTATAAGATATACACATTCTTTGCGAAATGGCAGACATCTCAGCCAATGAATATAAATGAAACCACAATTCTTTTCTATTGACATCCCTTTCTAGAAGTGCTTGAAATATTTGTATGCTTCATGTGTTATTGAATTATGTGTTATTGGTATGCATATTTTTTCCTTTTATTATTATTTTCTTGAAATTTATTGTTTCACATCAGAGTTTGTGGTACTTAGATATTTTTCCTTTAAATGTTTGCTTTATGAAACTAGTAAAGTAGCAGAAGGAAGTTTGACTAAAGATTGTCATTAAGAAAGACTTTCCCTTATAAACCATAGAGATTTGATGAGAATATAAGAGTATTCATTAAGTATCTGTATTTTACAATTTTCCTTTAGTGTTTAAATATCTATATATATATAAATACATATATATATGCATTTACATTATATTATATATATAGATGTATATATAATATATAGATATTATATATCTCATACATCATATGTATGTAATATATATATAAATATATATTTGTATAGGTATATTACTATAGTTATTTTTAGATATATATATATAGCTATATACACCATATATATATATATTATATATATATAAATATACTTATATATATAATATATGCTATGTATATATAGATAAATATATATATGTCATATAGTATTTATATATATATATATATATATATTTTTTTATTTATAATATATATAACAATATTATATTATATAATATTTATATAACATATAACATATACATATAACTTATACATATTGAATATATATATAGACATGTATATATATATATAGTAATATATATATATCATATTTATATATATAATAGATATATATATATTATAGATAGATATTATATATTATATTTATAGATAAATAATTGATATCAATTATTATATATTAGTAGATAGATCGATAGATAGATAGTTATAATTATATTTGTTATATAATAATTTAAATATTTATGTTTATATATATGAAATATATATTATATATATTATATATATTTATTATATTATTATAAATATATTTATGCATACAATATGTATATTGTTAGTTATATATCATATATATGATAGATACATCAGATATTCTATTTGTTTATTTTATATTAACATATATATAGTCTATATCTCTGTATGTATGTGTTATATATATATATTATTATATATATTTTATATTCTATATTAATATATTATATAGTATACTATATATTTATATATATATAGATATATATTATATATATAGATTTATATATATATATATTTTTAGTGTGTGTGTGAGTGTGTGATGTGTTGTGTTTGTTTGTGTTGTCTGTGTGTGTTATATTTAGATCTATTTATATGTGTATTTAATATGTGTGTGTGTGTGCTATATATATATATATAATGTTATATTTATATTTATTTTATATATATTATTATGTATATAACTTTTACTTAACCTATTATATATATATAATATATATTTATTTACTATATAGTTATATATTATATGTATATTTATATATATAGATATATATATATATGTTTATATATATATATGTATATATATATATATATATATATATATATATGTATATATATATATGTATATATATTTATATGTATATATATATTATATATAAAAAATGTATATATATTTTAATGTATATGTATACTATATATATAGTATATTAAATTTATTGTATTAAATATTATATTATTTATTTGTTATGTATATTTTATATATATTGTATTTTATATATTAAATATTGTATATTTATATATATATATGATATATATATATATATATATATTTATATATATATATATTATATATTTTACATTCTATATATAGTATATATTATATATATATTATATATATTGTATTATATATTTATTATATTATTGATTGATATACTTGATATATATTTTTATATATATATATACACTATGTATATATATATATATATTTATATATATATATATATCGTGTGTGTGTGCGTGTGTGTATGTGTATGTGTGTGTCCTATTTGATAAATAACTTTCTTTCTATTTCCTCTTTCTAGGCTAGTAAAGCATCAGATGATCTTCTTCAGCTAGCAGGAAATCCATTTGCTGACATGATACCTGGCCCAGCTACCACTGCTCCAGCCCCTACACAGACGTACACTAATGGTAGGAACGATACATCTTTGGGCCGAAATTCCTTCCTTCCTTTCTTCCTTCCATTCCAATACTATTCCCAAATTACAGTGGCATGAATCACATTATTCTATTTACAAGTGACCATAACAGTTGCTTTATTAGTGATCTGTATCACTTTAAAAACTTGATGTTTAATGTTCTTTGCGAGTGTGTGTGCAATATTTGTAGAATACATAAAATTTTGTATTATTTTTTATCCCCAATCCTGTTGAGCCACATCTAATTGTTCTTTGATGCATGATTATTCATATCATATTCTATAAAAGTGGATATGTGTGTTATTTTTTTAATATATTTATATATATATATTTTTATTTATTTATATTTCTATATATATATATATAGAATTATATATTTATATAGTATTTATATTTAGATAATATATATATATATATTTTTATATATTATTTATATATATATAGATATATATTTATATACATTATACACATATATAAATATAAAATTGATTTTATTTTTTTTATATGTATTATATGTATATATATATATTAATATATATTTTTATAGTAATATATATATTTATATGTATATTATATGTAGTATTTTTCTATGTATATCTTATTTACATTCTTTATATATGCATATATATTTTTAAATTTGTTATATTATGTATATTCATTACTTTTTAATATTAAATGAAATTTTTTTGTATATAAAATTGTATTTATATAGTTATTTTTTTATTATATTTATATTATATTATATATTTATATATAGTATATATTTATATATATATATGTATGATTTTATGTTTTATATATTTACATACAAATATAAATGCTATTTTTTATAAATACATTATATATATAATTTTATATATATATATAGATATATATATATTTTATATATATATATTTATTTATTTACATAACACACTCACACCTTCAAACAACAGAACACACACACACACACACAAAATCTCTTAACATATTCACACTCAGACTCACACACTAAGAAATTGCATTCCACCTTTGTTAAAGACATCTGCTTTGAAGCAGAGAGGAATTTACTGTATCTTGGTATATCAATGACATCACACTCAGGAAAAAGGAAATAAAGGATGTACAAAAGGGGTTATACAAAATGAATGTGAAATAACTAGATTGTATTTCCAGTTGGATTCTTAAAATAATTTGTTTACTCTTTACTTTTCAAACCTACCAAAAGAGTGGTAATTGTAGACCAATATCACAAAGAAGTGTAATATGTAAATTACTAGAAAAGATAATAAGAAGAAAATAGCCTGTCCTAGCGAGAAGACTCGCCAAGCCATGACATGATATAACATCATCCGTTGTTAATAGGTTAACCCTCTACAGGGAGAAAAGTGACTAGTGGAATACCACTATTATCACCAGTGATGTTTGTTATTTTCCTTTATGATCTGGGGTTAAACATCAGTTCAAATAGTTAATTGAATGTGTTAGCAGATGATGCAAAAATTCTGAGAAGAGTAACGGATGAGGGTTTGTGCCAATATCTCCCAAAAGACATTGAAAGCTTGTTCAAATAGGATCGCACCTGTAATATGGAATTTAACGCCAATATATGCCATGCAATCAGGTATTCCAATAGCAAAAATTTACCTTGATACAAGTAAAAGCTAGGAGAAACAGTATTAGGTATTATGTCAAGAAAATAAAAAGTTCCCGGAATATTGTAAGAATCTGAACCCAGAGCTTCACATTGAGGATAAAGTTCAAAAATGATATCACTGATTCCAAACATGAAAAGGGTATATATGTATGTGAACAAAGATATGGTAAAAAAATTCATTGTGATTATCATAAGATAGGCTGAATCCTGACTATATATATTTATAGATATAGATATATATATATATATATTTATATATGTGTGTGTGTGTGTGCATATATGTATATGTATATATATATATATTTATATTTATATAAATACACACATCATACACACCCACTCATATATATCATATATATATATATATACGATATATATATATATATATATTTATATATATATATATTATATATTTTTTTTTTTTTTAGTTTTTATTTTTTGTTGTTTTTTTTTTGCATATATTTTATATCATATACATGTACATATCTTTACTATATATGTTTGTTTATACACACACACACACTTCATTTATATATATTTATGTATATATTATATATATATATATATATATATATATTTAATTACCGACATACATATCATATATAATAACATATGTATATTACATATATTATTTCAAATATTATATGCGACAATATATTATTTATATAGTTATTATGATATATATATATATATATATTTATATATATATATATATATATATATATATATATTATATATATATATATATATATATATTATATATATACATAACACATCAACATACATATATCTATATACACTATGTCAATCTATATGCATATTATGTCAATATATTGCATTTATTATATAGAGGATATATATATATATATATATATATAATATATATATAATCATATTATTATATATATATATATTTATATATTATTATATATAATATATATATATTTATATATATATTATATATGTATATATATACATTATGCATAAATATTTATATATTTACATATATATATATATATATATATATATATAGCATATATATATATATATATGCATATATATATATATATATTAATATATTAAATATATATATTTATTATATATAGTTACATTGGGCTGGTGAGTATATATATAAGGTATATATAGATAGTTATATATTGATATATAGTTATATATTGACAGATTTATTGAGTTAGTAGTATGTTTATATATATCGTATATATGGATATAATATATATATATAGTATATCATATTGTATATATAGTTATATATGGTATATATGAGATATATATATATAGTTATTTATATATTATATATGTATATATAGGCTATACTCTATATTGATATATATGCATAGTGAGTGAGAGAGTTATTTTGTTTGTGTGAGTTTGGTGAGGGAGTGTGAGTGTTTGTGTCGTGATGTTTTAGTTGCGTGGGTTGTTGGTTTTTGATGAAATGTGTGCTGGGTGTGGTGTGTGGGGCGTGGTGTTGTGTGGTTGGTTTATTTGGTGTGGGATAGTTGGGAGAGTGTTAAAGTTATTTATTTTTTATATAGTGATTAGGTGTGTTTATGTGTGTGTGTTTGTTGTATTTGTGATATATTGATATTTATGTATGGGTTTAGTTTATATTTATATATTATATTTATATGGGTTAGCGGGTATTATATATATATATTATGTTGATTTTTTGTGATATTTAATATTGTTGTTTTGCGTTGATGTTTTGGTTTTTGGGTTTGTTAGATTGATATTTATAAATATTAAATATTTAGTGTTGTTAGTTATTCAATTGGGTTGGTAGGTATTGATTTGGTGGGTTTGAGTTGTGAGTGTGTGTTATAGTTTGTTGTTGTGTTTGTGTGGTGAGTGAGATTGAGATTTATAGTGAGTGTGTCTGTGAGAGTTATATATATATTTGATTTTATATCGATATAGATATATAAGGTAGTGGATTTTATGATCTATATTGCTAATATACATATATTTTATATATATATATATTATATGATATGTAGAGTTATATATAAAGTTTTATATAGGTATATATATATATATACATTGATATATATATATATAGACTATATATTAAATACACATATTATGTTATGTATGATATGTAATATGTATATTATGTATTATATATTGATTTATATATATATATATATATTATATATTATATATTATATTTATATATATTTTTATTCATATATATATATTTATATATTATTGATATATATAATATTTATGATATGTATAGGTTTTATATATAGATATAGATAATATCTATTATATATATATGGAATATTTATATATATTATGTATTATATTAGATATATATGAATAGATATATATATGATATATATATATAGATATATGAATATATATTTAGTATAGTATGAATATCTTACCATGAATTATATATATATTGATTATATATGATATATTGATATATATATATTTACTGAAATATATATATATATATATATATATTATATATTTAGATATACTTGAATATTATATATATATAACATGAATATACGATATATACTATCTATTATTGATCGTATATATATATAATATATATTGTGTATATATATATCATGATATATATATATATGAATATATTTTCCTAGATATACATGATTATAGAATTGTTAGTTGATATCATTACTAGAGTTATATATAGTATACTATATCGTATATATATGTATATTTTTATTATTTACATGAATATATATATATAGTCATATATAGGATCTTATACATGGAATATATATATATATTCTTATATATTATATATATTATTGATCTGGATATACTCACCTGTTGCATTGTTATTCATATGTATATAAATATTTAAATATATATTCTTTATATATCATATATTGTATATATATTCATAGGGTATATATGTATATTATGTAGTATATATATATATTCATATAATATGTTTATTATATATATTCATATATATAATATATATATATGTTATATCTTTTTTTTCATAGATATATATTATATATATATATTTTATATATTATATAGAGATTATAATATATATATTCATATATATATTGATATATATTGTATATATATATATATATCATATATATATTATTCATATATATATTATATATATATATATATAGTATATAGAGAATATATTGATATTTATATATATATATATATCATATTATTTATTGTAGATATATATTATTGTTATATATATTATATATATATATATATAAGATATCATATATTCATATATTTTTTTTGATATATATATATATATATATGTATTCATATATTCATATATTTATGTTATATATCTTATATATATATACATATGTATATTTATATTTATATTTTATATATATTACTATATATTTATAGATATATATTTATATATATATATATATATATATATTATTATATATATATATATATAATATTCTATATATTTATATTATATTTATATAATATATGAATATATATATTTATATTATATATATTTATATATATATATATATATATATATATATATATATATATATATATATATATTTATGTATATTTTGAAATATTTATTTATAGTGTAGACATAATTAGTGATGCTAACTGTATAGATAGAAATAATTCATTTTCTTGTGTACTACTCATGGAGAACTCCCAGATGAAGGCTTCATGACTGCAAGTAAGTTCAGCAAGAAAATGGTTTTGTCAAAATATGATCTTATGATTGTTGTAAAAAAATAGTTTATTATATGTTCATTATGCTGTAGTTATCCTTCTTTTTCGCTGGATGTTGTACTTTTAGATGTTGCAGAACACTCATGTCTTCATAACCCTCAAAATATTTTTGTATACCATATATACTGTTTTTTAGTTATTTTATCACAATCAGGGATATTGCCAGATCATTCATTGATTCTTAGATTTTGAAGAGTTTTAGGTGAGCATTCCTAAAATTAGGGCTTTACTAAAATGTATCTAGACGTATGTTAGTCTTTGTTGCACCATTGAAAAACACACAGATAAGCAAGCATCTTTGCTTTACATGAATACAAAATCCACAATTTCATTGTCTACATTCTTTATACTATTTAACTCATGAGAAGATGAATGTCCTATGTCTCTATTATGTAATAATAGTGATTATTATGGCGTAACATAATTGTATTATCTTCAAATTTCTGTTGATAAGTATATGTGGTGGTATGGGGTTTAAGAGTAAGAAAAATGTTAAAGCGAGGATTATAGTCAGTCAGTACATGATGGTAATAACAAGCTAATTGTTCAACTTGATGTTCTGAGACACTGCCTGAATGTAATACAATTCAAGTTAAGATATCCAATTAATTGTTTAGTGAGAAAAGGTAAGCTCTTTTTACCAAAGGTTAGTGTGCGTGCATGCGTGCGTGCATCCATGCATCTGTTCCTGTGTGTGTATGTGTGTGTGTATGTGTGTTTACATGCATGATTGTGTGCGAGAGTGTGTTAGAAGTGGGGGGGGGATGTATAGCATCATATATATTTATTTATTTATTTATTTATTTATTTATGTATATATATAATATATATAATATATATATGTATATATACAATATATATGTAATATATATAAATATATATAAATATATATATATATATATATATATATATATATATATAAAATATATATATATATATATTATATATATATATATATATATATATATATATATATATATATATATATATATATATATATATATATATAGTCATGTAATACATGTGATCCTCTAGTAGATATGCAATGCTGACTATTGCCTTGATAGATTTTGTCTATGTAGATTTGATGTATTAATTAGCAGTTTTGAGCTTGAGCATGGTCAATTAAATATTATTTGTCTTATTCATTTTCATATCTCTATTGATTCTGAATGCTGTAGTGACTCTTACTTATATTCTGTGTTACATTTTTCATAAGTCTGCAACAATAAGGTTTATAAGATATACACATTCTTTGCGAAATGGCAGACATCTCAGCCAATGAAGATAAATGAAACCACAATTCTTTTCTATTGACATCCCTTTCTAGAAGTGCTTGAAATATTTGTATGCTTCATGTGTTATTGAATTATGTGTTATTGGTATGCATATTTTTTCCTTTTATTATTATTTTCTTGAAATTTATTGTTTCACATCAGAGTTTGTGGTACTTAGATATTTTTCCTTTAAATGTTTGCTTTATGAAACTAGTAAAGTAGCAGAAGGAAGTTTGACTAAAGATTGTCATTAAGAAAGACTTTCCCTTATAAACCATAGAGATTTGATGAGAATATAAGAGTATTCATTAAGTATCTGTATTTTACAATTTTCCTTTAGTGTTTAAATATCTATATATATACACTTTTTTTATTTTAGGTTTGATAGTATGAATCTGTTAAATGTTTCATTTGATTATTTGTTCTAGTTGAGAGAAGTAGTTCTCCATTTCTATTTTTTGGAGGGAATGCAAGATATACATATAGTTTTGTTATTCGACTCCCCATAGAGGACGGGCCCCTTTCAGTGAGAGTAGCCGTCATGCCTGGTAGTAATTTGAGCTGTTGTTCCTCGCAGGTGTCTCTCAGAGTGTCTCTCAAAACTCCACCTCCACTGGTTTTGTTTCTGATAATGCGTTTGATGCTGTCTTTGGCAACAATAGTACATCCCAGAGTAAGTTGTATTTTCTGCATGGACCTTAGTTTGATTTTACTCCGTTCTTCTATTTCTTTTAAGTTTTGCACGGTTCATTGTTGATACTCCACCTCTCACTCTGTCTCTCTCTCTCCTCTCTCTCTCTCTCTCTCTCTCTCTCTCTCTCTCTCTCTCTCTCTCTCTCTCTCTCTCTCTCTCTCTCTCTCTCTCTCTCTCTCTCTCTCTCTCTCTCTCTCTCTCTCTCTCTCTCTCTCTCTCTCTCTCTCTCTCTCTCTCTCTCTCTCTCGCAGTCTCACTCTCATTCTCTCTCTCTCTCTCTCTCTCTCTCTCTCTCTCTCTCTCTCTCTCTCTCTCTCTCTCTCTCTCTTTCTCTCTATTAATCTCAGTCTCTCTCTTTCTCTTTTGCACTCTCTCTCTCTCGCTCTCTCTTTCTCTCTCTCTCTCTCTCTCTCTCTCTCTCTCTCTCTCTCTCTCTCTCTCTCTCTCTCTCTCTCTCTCTCTCTCTCTCTCTCTCTCTCTCTCTCTCTCTCTCTCTCTCTCTTTCTCTCTCCCCCCCTCAATCTCTCCCTCTCCCCTCTCCCTCCCTCTCTCCCTCCTCCTCAATCTCTCTCCCTCCCTCTCCCCCTCTGCCTCTCTCTCTCTCTCTCCTCCTCCTCTCTGTCTCTCTCCCTCTTCCTCCCTCCCTCTCTTTCTCTCCCTCTCTCCCTCCCCCCCTCCCCACTTTCC
>NW_028234406.1:18625055-18627555 GCF_977035675.1 Penaeus japonicus | reverse complement strand
TATTAGTCCATACAGATTCAATTGCAATGAGTATATACATACATAACTATGTAAAATTTGTATTTACACGGAGAGATCGTAATATGATTGCACATCATCTGTCACGAATGGGTTAAGAACTATCTAGCATCATCATCTGTCACGAATGGGTTAAGAACTATCTAGCATTCTATTGCTGACATTCCAGCATATCACAACTGCCCCAACCAGAACTCAGTGTGAAAATACTGGATGTTTCATAACGTCATTTGGATCTGGGGATATATTTTGATCACGTGGTAGGACGTCAACCAGCGTGAATGGGTTAACGATGCAATTATGTCTCAGTATTATCCAATTTTACATTTATAGCTATTTTGAAACCAAATGGTTCGCCTTTACTGTCTAGTGTTGTTGCGTGTTAAGGACAGTATACATGAATTCAGTTAATCATATATGGCAAGAATACACATTTTTAGAAAGAATGCCATGAACCTATGGCTCTCATCTGGGAGTATATGACATCCCTATATCCCCAAGATAAGCAGTGGAAGGTGTTCCCTTGGTGATGGGAATCATCTAAGGAACTGCTATGAGCTGACAAGGACTATGTACAAATATTTACTTCAGTTGTTCACTGTGCCGCTATGGTACCAGTTTTGAAAGACATTCAAAATCATCTCTCTCTCTTTCTCTCTCTCTCTCTCTCTCCTTTTTTTTTCTTCTTCTTCTTCTTCTTCTTCTCCTCCTCTGTATATCACAAGAAGAAAATACTCACAGGATTTCTTTGGGATTCTCTATTGCCATAGAATGAATAATTATGGGGTTAAAGAAGGATCAGCCATCTGTCCTAATCTATTTTCTCTAATGTATGAGACAGATAAAACTAGTATATAAGGTTTACAGATTTATTGCAACAAATGCTTTGTTCTTGTTCAAATTACATAGTATTTTCATAAAATATTTTGATTATTGATATCTAGGATAGAAAATAATTTTTAAACCTTTTTATTAGCTGGGGGAAATTTTCAAGAACAATTTCATAGCATAAACATCAAAGTAACATTTTTTTGATTGAATTTACCTGTTCAGTGTTTTTGAACTTATACTTTTTCTTCTTTCTTTTTTTCTTTTTCTTTTTTTTAATTTTATGCTTTCTTATTATAACATTAATTTGTTTTATATATTTATTTGTTTTAAATGCAAAATTTTTATTAATATTTTTCTAAATGTTCGTTTTACTGATAGTGATCTAATTTGATTCCTGAAGTTAATGCTTCTACACTCATTTTTGACAGACAAGTTGTATTACTCAAGTTTGATTTTTCTTTCTTTTTTTCTTATTTTGGGCCATATTACTTCATCCTTGTCATGAATTTTCATTTTTGTGAAGACTAATATGAATGATGACGAATGGCATTTATAATTCAGGAAATTTGTACCCATTCCAAAGCCTTCTTTGAGAGTATGTATGTTTATTTGTAGATATGGTCTTTCTGCATTTCATAATTGATTTTATAAACCTCTCTAATATTTAGTGACTGGTGTGGTATCTTAGCATAGTGTTTGCTACAGAGAAAGATGTTTTGAAAATGCTTTGTCACCAATTTATGACCATTCAACAAACCAGAGAAGAGAATGGTTTGTGTGTGAGTGTGTGTGTGTGTGTGTGTGTGTGTGTGTGTGTGTGTGTGTGTGTGTGTGTGTGTGTGTGTGTGTGTGTGTGTGTCTCTCTCTCTCTCTCTCTCTCTCTCTCTCTCTCTCTCTCTCTCTCTCTCTCTCTCTCTCTCTCTCTCTCTCTCTCTCTCTCTTTCTCTCTTTCTCTCTCTCTGTCTGTCTGTCTGTCTGTCTGTCTGTCTGTCTGTCTGTCTGTCTGTCTGTCTCAACACCCACATCTCTCTCTCTTTCTTCTTTCCACCCCTTATTTTCTCTCAGTTATATTCTGCCTAATTGTGTAGTATGTATGCATATATGGCTTTACACACATTCCAGATGTACACACAGAAACCATCACATCACACACATCATGCACACCATACAATATGCCCAGGCATATGTATGATTATTTTTGTTTGTGGTAGATATATGTTTTATGTAATTAAAAAATGTGGATATTAATTTCAGCCAATAGGAATTTGTATGGAAATGACCTGAAAGGATATGTAGTGTTATCCTATAAATGCTATGAATATTCAGTGAGGTAGAAATAGAGTGAAAGAATTGAAGAGTACTCTTTAAATGTGGAATATATTTATTTTCTCTACTGGAGTATAGAGATTGGAAAATGGTCAAAGATTTTTTTTTACTTTGGCAAACTGTTAGCATGCATGCACCTTTTACAGAAGTGCACATTTAGTTTGCATTTTTACACATGCATTCATATATTTATAAGTATAATGACACATGAATGGAAAGGCAGTATATGTACATTCAGAACATCATACATGGTCTGTCTGTCTTCATTCTTATCTCTCCCCTAAGACCTATCTTCATACTACTCAGCACATCCCTCAGCCCATCT
>NW_028234406.1:18610055-18617555 GCF_977035675.1 Penaeus japonicus | reverse complement strand
CTGATATTTCACACCTACAGTGTTCTAACATGGTCATGTTTGCATTTCTGAAATTGATATTCCTACATTATTGACAATGTCACTTAACAATTCTAACTTATCTTGGTCTGCATCACTAACACTGGCCACTTTGCATCGGAACTATTTTACCAAAACTAAAAAAAATTATATGTAACTTTGTAAATAATTGGTTATTATCAGATTTCTTGTACGCTATTAACAGAAGTAGACCTAAAATACTCAAGGAAATGGACTTACATGACTTCTTAGTTGAAAAGAATTTTATTTTAGTATAAAGCTGTTGTCTGAATAACGTCTTGACTTGGAGTTATAATTAGATTATTTCTATTATGCATCCATTGCTAACTCATATATTCTTCAGTTGCTTACTTTAGGTGCAGACACAAAACAGATTTTAAAGCACTAATCTCTCATGAAATGCCTGTTGCTATGTTAAACACTAAGTTGTGCATCATGCTATCAGTTATGGAAGCAAAAAACTGTTTGTTTCACAACTGCACATGGCATGGGTAGTCTTGCACTCTTGCATTCTTACTCTTGCTTGAGATACAAATACCTTGCATTGTAATGGCCACATCATTCTGTATCTGTAAATCATTTCTTCAATAAGAAAACAGTAAATCATATGAAACAATATAGAAGTCACCAGATATAAACCAAAGTGAGCATAATAGTTATAGCTGGTATAAGTACAGTTGTCCTGTTTTTATTTTTTATTTTGTTTTCTGTATAATGATGCCATTTCTTGTTTCTGTAGAACTGTTCTGAGCACATGAAGGCTAATTTAACACATTGGGAACCAAAGGAATAAAACAGATAGATGACCCTCTTGGCTGTGCAAAGTTATATTTAATAATTGACCACTTCAGCCTCTCTTCCTTGCCTGAGTATCATGCATTAATGTTATTTCAGATATAGCATGTAAGGTGGTGATCTTGATAAATGTAAGAGCACATGTGTTTTAGTGGTTAGGTGCATCCAGAATAAGTTCATATGAAATTTAAGGTCGAGAGATGTAGGATGAAGAGAGGCAGAGTGTCATAGTAAGTTGTTTTCCTGTACTATTTGTATTATAACATTTGTGTTTAGTACTACAACATAGTATAGATTTTGTGCATGTCATGATCTTTGCATGTGACCTATTTTCCATATGTCTGTTCTCTGATTAATATTATCCTCTGCAGACTAAAAGAGAGATTCTCATTGTCAAGAACATTATCTTTTTTTTTCTAGCAGAAACTTGAATTGTATTTAACATGAAGTGCTTTGGAAGTAATCTAACCAGTGCCACATGATCATTCCTAAAAATATGTATAATCAGTAAAAGTATACTTACACATTTTAATGTATTTTTAGATAATAAATCAGAGTCCCAGATTTTCAGGATTTCTTTGTTACATCTGAAAATAGGTTATTGATTTTTTTAGTTGAAAAACTCATTTATGATTTTGATATAAAAAGTAGGCATATTCATGTATGTCTTATTATCAAGAGAAAATATGACATAGGAAGAGAGGTGTTCACTTTTCTAATATATTATACTTGTAACAGCATTTGATGGGTTTGGGGACATCCTGAAGCCAGAGGGGGGTAGTGTGGGTGGTGGTGCTGCTCCTGTGGCCACAGCAATGGGCACCCCAACTCAGCTTCCTGCATCAACACAGCCCAGTAAACTTATAAGTTCTGACCTTGATTTGTCCTTGACATCTTTAGTGGACAATCTTAACATCAAGGGCCCTGTGGCACCTAAGTGAGTTGCATACTTTTTGTCTGTTCTCTGTATATATTGTGTGTAAAAGTAAAGTTATTGTTTAAAGTGAGTGAGAATTGCTTATATAGTATTACCACCTGTGTCATGTTCTGCAAAATTTACTAGGGGACAGTGGAATTCCCCGAAGACCCAAAGCAAAACTGGAGGGGCTAGTTGGACTCCTGCAGCTCCAGCTTCTGCAACCGCCGGTTTTCGTCCACAAATGCCAGGCCAGCAAATGCCTGCAGCTGGGGCACCTGGACAACCAGGACAGTGGGCTGGTGGGATGCCTATGACTGGGAATTTCCCACAGCAACCTATGGTAAAATACAAAGATTTATTTATTAAAGGCCTAAGCTACATGATAATTTTCATTGCAAAATTGGAAATCATAAATTAATTTTCTGTATCATTCAGTGTAAAAGATAATTATAATTTATCACTATATAATTTTATTTTAAAATTATAGTACATTCTTGTAGGGTGTGTATATTTTGTGCGTGCGTGCGTGCACATATATATATATATATATATATATTATATATATATATATATATAATATATATATATATATATATATATATATATATATATATATATACACACAAGTTTTAATGGACATAAGAGAATAAAACTATCAATAGTATTTTGGACATCACAAACTTGTTTGTCATGCTAAAAGAGATACATATGCATGTAAATGTAAGTTCATATACATATACGTATATTTAAACACACAAATGTTAAAAGTTTACAATAGATGATGCTTTTCACTTCCAGCAGGGAATGGGCATGATGGGTCAAGCATTCCCAGGTGCTGCTGCCCCTCAGCCCGGGGCACAACCAACCCAAGCATCACAACCAGCTGGCTTTGATCCTTTTGGTGCCCTGTAACACTGCAGGTGAGTGTTTCTTCACTCTTTTCTTGTATACTTAGTCTTTAACCAAAGGATATCATCACTCTCCAACAGCAACCTCTCTTGACAAAGAATCATTCAGATGTGAAGATTTTTTTTTTTTTTTTTTTTTTTTAATGGAATCAGTTCCACAAATTAACCACTAGATTTTGAAAATAAAGAATTACAGTTTGCTAAATCTGATATATTTAGTCTTAGAATCGATAATCTTTTTAATGCATCACATTCTTTATTGTAGGTTGGGCATAATAAATGCATAATGTCGGCAGTCCTGAAAGAAAACCTTGCTCTTCGTCATGACCAACTGTTAAGTGTTGTGGCTTCTCTTTGTTACCCTTGCCTCATGTATGTTGACTGAAAGTGTGGGAAGTCGCCAACATCGTGTGCTAGTAGTGCTGATTGTCGTCATCAGGCCAAATGCATGTCATTTTCACCTTTTGAGTATAGAAGCTATGAAGTTTTAGAATGAATTGCATTGTTAATATTGTAACTTATTTAAAACAAGTACTGAGATCTTTGTTGTCCCAGACAATTCATATTTGATTAGTAGAATATATGCGAGATGATTAATTATCGTTATTGAAATATACATTTTATCAGAAATATAACCAGTAATAGGTTCCAGATGTGCACTGCCGCATATAAACATTGTCATGCCCAGTCAGCCAACACATGATTATTAATTACAGTGTATCATAGCATGGATTTGATTTAATTTTAAGGAATATACAAAGGTGTATTATATGAATTGTACATTCCAGTGTCTGTAAGCCAAAAGTTGAATCATGGGATGTAGAGAGCTGACGCTGTGTGGTGAATCTTTGTAATATATTTATTTTTTTGAGGCATCAGTATTTTAAGTGTTGACTGATAGAAAATAGATACAGATGTGCTTGAAATATATCAGCATCTCATGTTATAGCCAAATTGCAGAATGTTATATTGGTTAGCTGTAGATTATTAGTGAAATTTTAAAACGAAATGCCTTGATATATCATCAATCCAGTATGAGATGTTTGTAAAAGGAACAAGTACTCAGTAATGCAACTAGTGTCTTTATTACTGTTTTGTAATAGATGTATCGAAAAAGCAGACCCAGTAAAGTTCAATATTGTGTAGTAGTTCTGGATATATACTGTAATTTGTCCTGTTGGAAACTGTTTTAACATGTGAATGACAGTTAGACTCAAAGAAGATCACCACACACCAAGACCCTTTAGCTCTATTACTCATATCTAAATATATAGGAATAATAGTAGCTGTACATAGGAGAGGACGAGGTTTGCAGTTGATGTAGTTGTTGCAAAGATAAATTGTGTGCATTCCAATTTGTGAGATAGGCACATAGATATCATTTTTAAAGTTGTGGTGCAAGTAAATGGGTTAATTTGAACCTGAATTTGCAACCTGTGTATGTATTAGCAGTGTTGTCAAAATATATAAAATGTTACTGTGAAAATCCCAGTAGTTGGGGTTATTTTAATATAGGCTGAAGGTCAGAGGTTTGTATTTAAAAAGAGTCCTCTGTTTGCTTCTTGCCACACACACACCAAGCCTTAAGCCCACATCTCCCATGCTAATCTGAATTTCATCAAGATTTCTGTTTTTTTTATGTATTTCTTATTCTTATCATTGTTATATACTTACCTTTAGGAAAGAAATGAAAGTAATTATCATTATTATTATTATCATTATTATTATTGTTGATATATTTGTTATTATGTTTCTTTGACTAAAGGATTGTTGTATTATGTAGTAAGAAGTTATGTATTTTACTGATGTAGGTGTTTGCAAGGTTACAAATATACATTAGATGCAGTGACAAAATATGTGGGCCACATAACACCTAGAAAAGTAATCTGTGAGCAATACTCGTACTAAGACATATGTCAGCCCAGATTCCAGTACATGCTGTTGTTCATGGGGGCTGGTGTTTAGTGATTAGTGATAAGTATTATTCCATATGTAATATAGCCTTATACTGAGTATGTTATTTTTATGTATTCAGTTGTGAGGTGTGAGGAATTCTCAGGCATAATAAGATGAGTACTTGGTTTTGAAGTTGAGAAGTAAAGGTAAGAAAGGAAAAAGGAAGTGGAATACTTACTTATATAGTATAAAGTATTATGATAGTTTTTGATTGTAGTGCAGTGTATAAGGTATCAATTTTGACTGAGAGTTAACTCACATACCTAAGGATAGTGTTGGTTGTACATAAACATATGTAAACAAGGAAATTGGTTTCAGGTAATTTGGGATGATTATTATAAAATGGATCTGAAAAATAGAATGAAAATTTGCATAAGCAAAATTTCATGATGGCGTCATAATATGAACCTCCAATGTCTGGTATATCTCATTTTATACATAATGTACACAAGGAACATTGAAATTACTTTTATGTATTTCATTTCTATAGATACCATTTGTGTATTAAGTGTAGCACCAATACTTACATTTTCCTCCTTTATTTAGACTAAATTAAATAGGTTTCTTTATCACTCATATCTGAAGACACTTGGTTGACAGCATCAGATTAATAGTTCCTAAAGAAAAGAAAATTAAAACCCTATTCCTGACTCCAATTCTAAACTTTGTGAAATATAGCTTGTGTCTTACAAATCCAGGAAGATGTTAACAAACCTTTCTAAAAGTCACGAAAGCCAAACCGACTTATGCTGTTCACAGAGGTAGGGTTTCTAATTTTGTTTCTGTGCCACCAAATTATCCTTTATTCCGTAGCATCAGTGGCCGCCTCCGTGTTGTGGTAGTTGGTTGAGAACAAAAAAATAAAATAAAATAAAAATCCTAAGGTCTTGAGATTATTTATTACTTTGTTACATCATGTATTTACTGCAAGACTTAGAATAAATTGTTGACAACACTGGTCTTGTATAAAGTCATGGTCTCATACATGATGCAAATATGATGTCAAGATTTGGAACAATTATGAATAAATGTTGAAGATGGTTCTAGAGTTTTATTTCTAGACAAAAAACAAATTAGGTAAGTATAAAATTAGAATGGTAAAAAGTGTTTCTGGGTGCATGTTGAAAAGAATCCTTTAACCCATTGGTCGTGTTTTAATAAAGTATGTATACAGTCGGATGGCGGGTTTACATTGTTTGGCACGGTGCAATCTGCATCTACGACCAACTCTGCCTTGGCAGCAAATCATGCCATCCGCTGTCAGTGGGTTAAGACGCAGATCTAAAGGAAAAGAAATCCAAAATTAACAAAAGAATGGATGACCAATGATTCAAGAGCATTTGCTTGCCCAGTCTCCAAGATGGCAGCTTCACGCAACATACCTTGACATTTCCTACTCCCTTTCAGTCACTTTGTAAAACTAGAGCCAATTTTGTGTTTGTCATTTGTTTATGTTTTATTGAATTGAGAGAGATGTGTGTCATATGTTAAGATCTATCAATGCTGCAGTTGACTAAGATTGTAGTATAGGGTCCATATCAGCTCATTATTTTCTCTATATTGTGAATTAAAATGAGAAATGTAACCATCCACAGTGAAGATAACATGAGGAGGTAGGGAAGAGAACATTTGTGGTTATGACTGTGAGTGCCATAGTCCAAGGCATCCCTCCTGGCACAGCAGCACATTGTAGACACTGGGCCATGTTTTGAGTCCCCTTCCTCTTCTTGTTCATCACTGGTACTTTAGAGCAAAAGGTTGGCAACTTGCTGTGTATCATCACTCTCTAAAGATAACACTTGCTAGAGATCATGGATGGTGTCATTCAAGGCTGTCTCTCCTGCTAGTGCTAGGAGAAAGTGGTGCCATCTGGGTTATGGATTTTAGTTGAAACCTATTTTGCTCAATATTACGTCAGTTATAGTAATTATGATTGCAATTGTCATGATCACTCACTCATTACTCATAGTACAATAAAATAACAGTGATCCAAAATCCCCCTACATCATGTACGTCATGATGCCCACCAGGCCAAAGTTCCTGCGTCATGTATATCATGACACCCATCTGCAATGGGTTAACAGATAGTAGCAGCAGAAGTTTCCGCTGAAGATATTTTGGGGAACATTTCAGGTGGAAACAATAATTATTTATGGATGTAATTTTTCATGATTTTTTCTAGCAATATTGTCCCCTATACTACATTTTTATGAGAGATTTTTTAGATTTCTTCATAATTTATGTAGCTATATCTTTTTTGGCTTGGTGAAATTTCAAATTTTTCATTATAATACAGTGCTAAGAAGCATATGCTGTCATATTCTCAGTCTTTTCATTCCTTTTTAGGATAAAAAAAAAGTTCAGAATATCATCATTTTTATGTAATAATTAATGATTGTTGTCCTCCTGAACTGTAGTTTTGGGCTTCTAATATTTCCTTCATTGTCATCTTGGTGGGTGTTTCCATTTCTTTCTTAGTTCTGTTGATTCCAAGTGCCCCGAGGATATTTGGTGAGTTTTTGAATACCAGAGATAAGTAGTAATTTGCTGCAGTGTTGCCGAAATTTAAGGACTATGATTTGCACTGCAATTTTAGCCCTGTGGAGTCCATAAAATTTATCCTATGATATTTTGTGCCACACCTTAGAATGGAATCTTTATAGATTTTTTTTTTCTGCATCTGCAAGCTGCTGGCATTATTTCTGATTGCCATGCCGCAATAGAAGTGCCTGTCAGTCTCATGGTCCAACAGTTGCTTGGTGCCTCCCAGGATGCTTCTCTTCTGTTCTTTGCCAGTCTGGTGATGGTGATTTGATGCTCCTCCTTCGCCTGATGAAGCTGAATTCCTGTTCGCTTGCAGACGTGGTTGATGCACTCCTTTAT
>NW_028234406.1:18577555-18580055 GCF_977035675.1 Penaeus japonicus | reverse complement strand
GCATATATGGTTATGTGTGTGTGTGTTTATCTGCGTGTATGAATGTGTGTGTTTATCTGCGTGTATGAATGTGTGTGTTTATCTACGTGTATGAATGTGTGTGTTTATCTACGTGTATGAATGTGTGTGTCTGCGTGTATGAATGTGTGTGTCTATCTGCGTGTATGAATGCGTGTGTTTATCTATGTGTATGAATGTGTGTCTATGTGTATGAATGCGTGTTTATCAGCACGTATAATGTGCGTTTATCTGCATGTATGAATGTGTGTTTATCAGCACGTATAACGTGTGTTTATCAGCACGTATAACGTGTGTTTATCTGCATGTATGAATGTGTGTTTATCTGCATTGAATGTGTGTTTATCTGCATGTATGAATGTGTGTGTATCTGCATGTATGAATGTGTGAGTATGAATTTGTGTGTGTGTGTGTGTGTGTGTGTGTGTGTGTGTGTGTGTGTGTGTGTGTGTGTGTGTGTGTGTGTGTATGTGTGTGTGTGTGTCTGTGTTTCTGTATGTCTGTGTGTGTATGTGTTTCTGTATGTCTGTGTGTGTATGTGTGTCTGTGTTTCTGTGTGTCTGTGTTTCTGTGTGTCTGTGTGTCTGTGTTTCTGTGTTTCTGTATGTCTGTGTGTGTATGTGTTTCTGTATGTCTGTGTGTGTATGTGTGTCTGTGTTTCTGTATGTCTGTGTGTGTATGTGTGTTTCTGTATGTCTGTGTGTGTGTATGTGTGTTTCTGTATGTCTGTGTGTGTGTGTATGTGTGTTTCTGTATGTCTGTGTGTGTGTGTGTGTTTCTGTATGTCTGTGTGTGTCTATGTGTGTTTCTGTATGCCTGTGTGTGTATATGTGTTTCTGTATGTATGTGTGCGTGTACGTGTGTTTCTGTATGTCTGTGTGCGTGTGTGTGTGTACATGAGTTTCTGTATGTGTGTGCGTGTGTGTGAGAGACTGCGTGTGTGTGTGTGTGTGTGAGAGAGAGAGACTGCATGTGTGTGTGTGTGAGACTGTGTGTGTGTGTAAGACTGCCTGTGTGTGTGTGAGACTGCGTGTGTGTGTGTGTGAGACTGCGTGTGTGTGTGTGTGTGTGTATGAATGCGTGTATGTATGAATGTGTGTGTGTATGAATGTGTGTGTGTATGAATGTGTATGTGTATGTATGTGCATGATTGGCTGTGGGTGTACATGTGCATGTGTGGGTGTATATGTGTATGTGTGGGTGTATATGTGTATGTGTGGGTGTATGTGTGTATGTGTGGGTGTATATGTGTGGGTGTATATGTGTATGTGTGGGTGTACATGTACATATGTGTATGTGCATGTATGTACATTGTGTACATGTGTGCTGTGCATGTATGTACATTGTGTACATGTGTATATGTGCATGTGTGTTGTGTACATGTGTGTGTGTGTATGTGTGTGTGTGTGTGTGTGTGTGTGTGTGTGTGTGTGTGTGTGTGTGTGTGTGTGTGTGTGTGTGTGTGTGTGTGTGTGTGTGTGTGTGTGTGTGTGTGTGCGTGCGTGCATGTGCGCGACATTTTGTGAGTATGTGTGTGTGTAGAACTACACTTACTCACTCATTTATGCATATAAACAAATGTTAGATGAAGCATACGTGAATGAGTGAGAATAAGTTGGAAAGGGAGATGAAGATACCAAAGAATCAAGCAGTGGCTATATTATATCCTATTAATATTATCATAACTAAAGATAAAATACACCAAGAAACTTTAATTTAGCCCTTGTTATATTACGCAAGTACAGTTAGTCTTGTCAAAAAAGTAGTCAGGGGGAGGCGCTCCACAAGTATCACGTATCAAAAAATCAACAGAGTGGAAAATTTGTATTACCTAATGCCAATAAGAAATATCTATAACAATAGTCAATTTTCCCCAATAGTCCAATCCCACTACTGGCAAAATTTACTTTCCCAAGATTATCATTCACTTCTCTTGTATGGGAAATGTATCTTAAAAAGACGTTACAAAACAAAGTAATTTTGCTAGAGCGCACTTTCGGTATTTATAACCTATCTCACTGAAATTACTCAGTAAATCACCCTTGCCAAATCAATCTCAAACAGTAAAAAAAATCGCTTTAAAACTTGTCTCTAGGACGAGCAATAAACGGCGATATAATTCAAACTGTCGTTCTGGATAGGCCTACCTCGATCGCAAAACAGAACAAAAATAAATGACGGGAAAATCCCACTCGTTATTCCTTTTCCTGATGAATAATCTACCTTTCAATACATCGCATAAAGTCTTCCGATAATTTGAAGATTGGAGTTAATGCACTAATAAAAGTCTTCTGCGCGCTGCGAGGTCCTGTGTTCAAGTAATCCCGCGCTGAACAAGAGGGATTTAAATGGCCTGTCACGCATAGGCCAACGAGTCGGAGTTTCCCTTTTCCTTCTTCTTCTCCTCCTTCCCGCGTAATTCACTGTCACATGTCAATGGCACGCAAGCATTAAGTGCCCTGCATTTCCCCATACCTATCGA
>NW_028234406.1:18557555-18560055 GCF_977035675.1 Penaeus japonicus | reverse complement strand
AAGATGAGATTCCAAACAGACAAATATTTCTTGTAATGATATTAACAAGACAAATATATAACATACAAAAATTGTTTATTACAAACCATATGTATGTAGAGAAGAAATGGCTTGAATAAGTTTTCCACATTACCATTTAGTGCTTTATGTAATGACTTTCATCTGCTTTCTTTTAGTCCTCGTTTTGGTTCTAAACTGTAATAATTTTATTTTCAAGCATTCTGACTACATTGTTACTTTATAAAATAATCATATTAAATAACTTCAGTATATTTTCTGCATAGATTTATGTATGAATTTAAATACTTTTAAGTAATCATGAACATTTATTCTGGTATCTATAAAATAAAGTATAAAATATAAAAAATTATCTGTAAAATATATCTATCTAATTCTGATGGGATGGCACACTGTATAAACATCTTTTTAGGTCTTTACATAAAATATAAGTAAAACCTTAATTATTTAAAGTAACTTAAATTACACGACAGTCTGTTTCTAAATAAGTAAGACATCTTACAGCTTATTTAGAAGAAAAGAGAACTTCTGCTGCCTTTAAAAGCTTGGTCTCCCATAATTTAAAAACATCTTTTAAAAATCTTGGTTAACTCACAGAGAATGCATTTCAGATAATTTCTTGAAAATATCTTGGCACATGTGATCTCTAAAAGACTATGAATATGTGACTAAATAAAAAATGAAATGACAACTGTCACCCAACATACAGAAATGTTTAAATGTGGTTGCATTCAGTTTCAATCATTGCCACAAAACAATTGGGGGTGACAGCAGATGATGTAATAAACCTGTCAGTTTACAAAAATAACAAAAATATCTAATAAAATATACATGATACTAAATAAAAGATCTAAAATGTAAAATGCTAATTGTACATAAAATCTACATTTATGAATTTATGTGAATACACTAATTTGAGTCTGCTAACAGTATAAAAGTAAATGAGGTAACATCACAATACTTCCTCTGTTTATGTAAAATAACATCTTAATTTGACATATAAAGTAACAAAAAAATAAAAATCACTTGTTTGTTTTTCAAAATGGTAATAACGATTCTTTCTTAATTCTAACTAGTCTGAGCTAGCATTCACTAGTTTACAACCTATCATGACAGGTAATTAGAATTTAATCAGATCAAGTTTTACATCACAAACTACCTTATCTATTTAAGGGCTAAGACAATGTCTTTTTTCAAAGGACTTTGGATTTAGGCAGTGATGAACTGTTACCCCAAGTGGATGCCTATCCTATCATTGGACCATAACCAGGACTTGAACCAGTGTGTTTTGAGACCCTCCTATCTCCAGTTGCACACATTACCTACTACACTACAGCAGCCCCCGCAAAGAATTTGACCTACTAAGTTCAATTATCTTTCATGTCTTGATTTCCTACTTTTATCCTAGATAATAAAGATATGTTCATCACATCACATTTAACTTTATCTCCTGCCATATCCCTGAAGTAATAAGTAATTGTACTCTGTACTAGTATGAATATATTTCAAAATATCAGTTCTCAACGACAGAACCAATTCTCTTTGATCTCCTTACTGGTGACTCATGGTGCACTGCATTTATCTCTTTCATTTTCTTTGAAACCCTGTCTCTGGGTGTTCTGGTATTTTTAACAGGTTTCTTTTCCTTGACATTTGCCTGCTTAGGTGTACTGCATTTGACTTTTTGGGCTAACTTGTTGCTTAAAGTTATGGAGGTTTTGACAGCATTTTCTTCTTTGATATTTTTGTTCTTTTTGCTATTTTTCTTAGCACTTCTTTGCTTTGGCTGTTCCTTAACTTCCTGTTTTATCCCCTTCTTCGCTTCCTTCTTTATCTCCCTTTTCACTTCTTTTTTCACTTGCTTCTTTACATGTTCTTTCAACTCTTGCTTTACTTGTTTCATATCTTCCTCTTTTATTTCATCTTTAACCTCCTTCTTTACACGTTTGTTCTTATGTTCAAGGTTTGTGACATCTTCCTCGGCGACATCTTTCTTGTTTTTCTTACTCTGCTTTTTACCTCTTGAGGCTGCATCTGCAAAATAATTATTATGTATTATGCATTATTTATTAAATTGAATACATAATATAAAGCAAAATACCTCATAACCTTTGTACTAGATCTTGTGGGCCAGAAAGATGGTTGTTTTCCACAAATATTTTACCAACCCTTCAACTCTGCAGAGATCAGGATTATATACTGCTTGAAGAATGTATAAAAATACTAATTAACTACAAACAACTACAAACAAATGTCATACTAACCTTTCGGCACCATCTTCCCAGGTTTTCCACTAAACCACATAGTGCGGCCATTGTGGTCTACCATGTTGTTCATTCCATCTTGATAATAACATTGAAGCCATTCCTATAACAGATGCAAATCTGTATTTAGCTTGCAATATTTACATAACTCTTGAATAAATAAAAATAATTTTAACATCAGAATATTTTGCTAATCAATCAATTAAATCTTAAACACT
>NW_028234406.1:18547555-18550055 GCF_977035675.1 Penaeus japonicus | reverse complement strand
AATGAACTTGCATATAGACTTGTATGATTACTTACAAGAAAGTATATGTGTAAGTACAAACATAAAAAAATACAAGCCTGCAACACAAAATAACTGCTCGTTAGTTTTGTCAAGTGAGAGCTGTAATCATAACCAATGAAATATCTTTTTATTCAAAATTGAGGTGGATAATTGAAATTTCTATATATATGGGGCTGACCACAAATATTAAGGTATCTAAACAGGGTTGCCCATTTACAGTCAGATACACTTATAAAAACAATCTGTTTGAAGTCCCTAACGATTTCCATAGAAATAGAGATGGTAATCAAATTCTATTTATTCCAAATATGACTTAAATCAATGCATCTTTTGAAATACCCATGAAGACTTAAACAAAACCATTTTCAGAATTAAACTATCTCATTCCTAACCAAAGGTATGGTTGAAAGGATGATCAGTAATGTGAGAATCCTTATTACTTTTTTACATAGTGTTTTCAAATGAAAAATGGGGACAAATGGAAAATTTTGAAGTGGATATCAATCCCTTTCCATTGCGCTTGGGTCAAGTAATACACATTTTCTGGAAACATTCAGATATCAGTCAAAAGTCTGTGGAAAAAATAATTAGAGGGGAAAAGCCAAAAATTCTGGGGGTCAAAGGAAAGAAATATCCTGAAATGAAATAGTTGTTTTACTGTTTACTTTGAATGCTAATTTATGGTAGATATTTAATTCTCCATCTGACAAACATGATTCTTTCTGCTATACTATTTGAAACAGAGAATGTGCAGCAGCTTTTGACACAAATATCATATATTGGTTGTGTTTAATCAAAACCCATTTGCAACTTGCTGTAACAGATGGCCTACAAACTGAACTCCACTAAAATGGGAAGACAATATCAAGTGATTTCTGTGGCCAATACTTTAAGAAAGGTCACGAATGGATGTTCTGGTATCTTCTACATATTAAGAAAATCTTTTGCAACTATGTCTATTGGTAAATTTGCATAAAGATGCAATCAACCTTCTGGGTACAATAAAATATTTAACGGGTAGTTTTTATTGTGTTTTGCACATTTATGATATTCCTTTCTTCTGGAAACCTTTTGTGTTTGAGTTTTACCCCCTCCCTCCCATGCACCTGTGTTTACATGGTACTGAACGATTTCTGGCAGAGGATTGAAGCAAATTTTTCGATATCAAAGCCTAACCCATAGACCTAATCTTCCCTAGCCAAGGGGGGAAGGAGCTTTGCTCCCCCCCTGGTACCCCCTACTTCATGGCAGATACATATCTGCCACGAACACAGTTTTCATCATATTCATACACAACAAAACCTAACCGAAGGACCTAACCTAACCTAGCTTAGTTTTTATTTTGCCCTATCCAAGGGTTTTTTTGCCCACCTGGACTCCACCCCTTTTCATGCCACTGCGTAGCAGGTTACATTTTTAGTCCAAATGTGCGCATTACTTACTTAAATTGAAGGCATGTGAGGGGCCGGGTCATGGGTTGTCCCATAAGAGTTTAACTGTTGATAACTTAATAAAGCCCCATACCATGTATCTACAACCTGTGCACTGGATGTAATCTCTATGCTGATTTTGAAATTCGAACAAGGACCCATATCCACTATCAAATGTCTGTGATTGGTTGATAAATTTGTTGGTGCTAGTATTGTCATGTGACATTCATGCCTATAAGTGAGTATTTTTTCTATTCCCATGGGCAAGGAGGTTGGGCATGTGCATATATGTGCATGTTTTTTATATTGTTCAGTTTTACACTTAGTCAGTGCAGTGAGAAGATCTCTCTTTACTTACTTTAATAATTATTTTCAAAATAACTTATTTTACGTTTCTGGAAGCAAAAGCTTTCATAGCGTAACATCATAATTAAAACTGTATCATGCTGTAAGTTTAATTTTTCAATGCGTTTGGTTGCCTCTTTATCCAATTATACCCGTCTAGTCTATTAAATACTATATCTAATAGTGGAAATTTAAGGAATTAAGAGTCCCACCTTAAATGAGCATGCTTGGGCGTCTCATTAACTTGCGTGAACTTAAAGCTTCCAGACATTCCAAATCGTATGAGAATATCGAGAGTCTTACGATTTTTCTTCTCTTCATCCCGACCTTCGTGTAGTGTCACCTTCAGTTCCTTCCCTCGTGCTGTTGCACTGACTCTGTATTGTTCGGCAGCCCATGGTACGTCGGGATTCTTCGTAGATACCTCAGATTTCACTACTTGACCGCCATATATCCTGCTTTTGCTTATCAAGTTGATGAAACGAGATGCCAAATAAATTTCAGGTCCTTCAGGCATGGTATGTTTCGCAGAGACAACTCCTTCAGTGTTGAGTAAGGCGTGCTGCGTTTCAGTAAGAATGTTTACATCAAGCGGATTCAGAATTGGCCAATGAAATTAATGTGTGATGAATCCTCTTGAAGCTGATTGGTCAAAGCGATTTCGTCTACGTCACAGAAACGCAATCATTTTACGCGAACGAGGT
>NW_028234406.1:18515055-18532555 GCF_977035675.1 Penaeus japonicus | reverse complement strand
TTAAATGCTCCGACACACTTGAGCCCTACATTCAGGCTGTAAGTAGTTTTACAAGCATTTGAAATATAATAGAAATTGTGGACAAATATATCAAAATTATAATATTTTTAAGATATAGATACTTGTAAGGCTAGATGTTGTTACTTTTAACATGCTGTAATATATCACCTTTTAATTGTGAGAAACCTTTGCAGTTCTTCAACCATGTGCTCATATTAGGTCGTGAAGAGAAGACTTTGACCATCTCTCAGAAAGTTTATGATCTCATTTATGAACTGAATCACATTTGCCCATCAGTGCTACTTGCAGTTTTGCCACAGGTATGTATGTTTTCTTAGTGGTTTTAACATTTAACTTTGATTGCAGAAACAAATATTTGATTCTGGTGCTTATTGGCATTTGATGTATTCCTAATATTTTAATCTTCATTTATGATTTATGGATAGTACAATGTTAACTCATTGAAAATATCTTGATATTTACGAATAAGGAAAATATTTATGTGCATGATGTATGGCAATTGTCCTCTTGAATGTTTATATAATAACCTAACTAAATTCTTCAAGAGAAGATATACATACAAAACTAAAAATTTATAATTTTAGTTGGAGTTTAAACTGAAGAGTTCTGATGAAGAGGAACGGTATGGATCTGTCTCCTTGTTGGCTCGTATGTTTTCTGAGAAGGACTCAACACTGGCACTTAACCATAAACAACTATGGACGGCTTTCTTGGGAAGGTATGAACATTGAAATTTACTTTCTTAACCTGTTGATGCTTGTGACAAATTATCACGTCAAGTGGCGGTAGTACCAGCCGCCAAGGACGAGATATTTTGTCATGGCCTTCCATCTGCCCTGTGCATTGGGTGATAGGGCTCGTAACTCTTGCCAATGGCCAGAGTGGGCGAATAGCCCAGTCTACGCATTTTAAATTGCCCCAGTGTTTAGACTATTTCATGCCAAAACAGCCGTGTCGGCAATAGTTGATATATAAATGATTCTTTAAATCATTTCAGAAATCAATAATTTAATTATGCAGTATCTTAAATCATTAAATACTATTTTGTTAAGGGTGTGAAGATGGAATTTTCATTTTGGGGCACCATTCAGTTATGCAGTGTGACTTATGTATTATATGAATCTAAAAACAATAATTTATTATCATTTGTTTATCTATATACCTTGTCTTTTTTTTTTACAGATTTAATGATATTAGCATAAAGATAAGAACAAAATGTGTACAGTATTCTATGCACTTCTTATTGAATCATCCTCTCCTACGCAAAGACATCACAGACACATTAAAGTTAAGACAGCATGACTCAGAAGAGAGTGTGAGGTAAGTGGTTTGTGGACAGGTCTTGGATTTATTATTTAAAAATGTATATTTTAGTTTTGAAAAATTCTTTAAACTCATTCATGACAGGACATATTTTCGACTACTCCTGCTCCCTCCGGGAAGATAACAAACATGTGATGCTTCGTTCTCGCGGTGCGTGGCCGTGATGAACCTCTTACGAATGATTTTCACCCACTATTCATATGGTTTGCATGATTGTGTCTACAATGTAAAGGCACCTCAAAATATTGCCATGTTCAGAGGAGTTATTTTAGTCAAAAACATGTCATAGCAATGTTTTTCTAGTATTATTTTATTGAACTTTGTCTATATTCTTCACTTCTATGTGATAATACCAATGGAAAGTGGAAGCAATCTTTTAGCCTATATTCTTCACTTCTATATGATAATAATACCAATGGAAAGTGGAAGTGGGACATCAAAAAACATTTTTTATACTTTTTTTTTATACCAAAACAAAAAGAACAATATGAATAATCATACAAGTACATATAAATATGAACATGTATTTCATGACATGATTTGACGTGATGTCACGGGTAATCGACAAATTAGGAGTAGTATTACATTAGTAAATTTTTGTTATTTTATTTCTTGGCCAATCACATTTGATTTTACAATAGTTTTTTGACTCAGATCTTTTTATTCAACCAATCAAGAAGATGAAATTACCATGATGTCATCAATATCACATAGTTTTCTGTGACGTTTTTTTTTTTTTTTTTTTTTATGATATATCACATTTTATGACATTTAAATGCCTAAACTAAAGTAAGAGTAAGAAATTATGAAAAATAATTATACTTAGAACAATCTAGCGTTCTATCGCTGACGTTTCTGCACGTCACAACTGCTCCGCCCAGACCTTGGCGAGAAAATGCTTGCCTTCTCAGGGTGTCACCTGGGTCCAGGGATATTATCCTACCATGTGATAAGACATCAACTGTCGTGAATGGGTTAGATAAAGCTGTATCTTTTTATTTTTTTAGGGGCAAGGTTGATTGGATATGATTGTATAGATATTTACTAAATTTACATCTTGTTTGTTTTTGGGCTTTCAGCTGAATAGATAACTTAAAAGAGTTTCAAATTCAGATATTAAGTTCCTAAATTTTGTCAGTTAAATGTTTGACTTCAGCTATATTATAAAGTAAAATATTAGTTAAATTGATGTTAATATTATATTCATCTTCCATTTATGTGCTGTTCTTTTTTCCAGATATGAAGTTGTAATGGCCATTGTTACGACTGCAAAGAAAGATTTTAGCATTGTTTCTGACAGTGAAGATCTTCTTAATTTTGTTAAAGAGAGAACACTAGATAAAAAGGTGATTATTATTAAGTATTATTTGACTGGCAATAAAGAGTGTTCAGAGACATTTTTATTATTAGTGAAACATGGAGATAGTTTTGCAGGGGTTCTCAGTGATCAGTGATAATGTTTTTTTTTTGTTTTTTTTTCCATATTTTATTTGTGTAGAGGTTGAGATATATCACTCACATGTGTTATGGTCTTTAAATTTAGAATTATTCTTGTGATTTTTACTTTTTAATGAGGTTTGTAACTAATTTTGATATTTTAATATCAGTTCAAGATTCGAAAAGAGGCAATGTGTGGATTGGCAATGATCTACAAGAAACACCTAAATAGTCCAGATGTCCCACCAGCAACACGTCATGCTGTGACGTGGATCAAAGATAAGATTCTTCATGGGTATTATATGACAAGCATGGATGATAGGTAAGAGGGATGTTGAAAACGATTAAGATTAAGATTAATGTGGATAACTTTTAAGACGAGTGAAAGTGAAGTAAGAATTGTTTGTGTAGAAATGACTAATGTTAGCAATGGAGCTTCCATTTTGAGTAAATATTTAAGTTTTGTAAGTGTTATTGTCATTACTATAATCATTTATTATTGTTCCAATTTTTATTACCCCTATTCTTACCCATCTGATGCTTATTCTTATTCATATTATGAATGCAGTTTCAACCAAAGTTCTAAATTTTCAATATTTTCTTCCAGATTACTAGTAGAACGTCTCCTGAACACTTGTTTGGTTCCTTATCAGCTTCCTCCAGAAGACCGTATGAAGAAACTTTTCTATCTTTATGCTACCATTGATGATAATGCATCCAAGGCCTTCATAGAACTACAGAAACATCAGTTAGCTGTAAGGAAGAATGTTGCAGAGCTTATCGAGCTTCATCGGAAACCTCAGGATGAAGAGAGGGATCGTGAAATAGCATACCGTCTAGGACACCTCACCAAGTTCCTTCCAGATCCACTAAAAGTGCAAGAATTTTTAAGAAAGTTCTCACAACACCTCAATACTGATTCTCAGTTATTGTCACTGATGGAAACTGTTGTGAGCCATGATGTATCCTGCAAAGATAGTGTTGATGCTGTGGTATGTTGACACAATAATAGTTTCATTTTTTAGATGTGATTTTTTTGTTTTATCTATGGTATAGCTGATTATTTCATATTCCAATTTCTTGTCTATTATCCCAGCAATGTTTTTCATGTTACTTGAATCCTGAGTTATATGTAATTTAACCTCAAGAAGGAAAAGAAAACTTAATGCTTCTTGTATGTCTCTTGATTGCAGACGCAAATACTAAAGAAACTAGGACAGCCTGTAATGACCAACTTGTACTACAATACCATTAAGATGTTGCTAGAGCGGGTTTCAAGTGTAATGGTGGACAGGATAGCACTTGAGGCTTTAGTCAGCATGGTAGAAGGTGCACTTAATGGGGATCCTACAATTTTGGATACCCTCAACCTTACATCTGATATTGCAACAGAGAAGGGATTGAAGTTATTGTTTGTAAGTTATTTTTTTAGGTGTTGTTTTTGCTATGTACCTAGATTATAGTAGATAACACTTTTCATTACCTAGATTATAGTAGATAACACTTTTCATGATTTTTACCAAAGTTTTGTGGTGATATATATTTCTGGACCTGGATAAATTTATTCTCTGATTGAAAATTTTTCAGGTTTTGTCATTTGTGTATCCTTCACACTTCCTGCATCAGGACATCTTGACACGTCTTATTTCCCTCCTCAATGTGCCAAACACAGCCATCTCCCCACCAGTTCTAGCAGTTTTAACATGCATTGGCAAATATAAACCAATAGGTAAGTGAATTTTTCTGCCATCCTTTGACAATAAATCCATGGTCTAGTAATCCCAACCTTCTTTAGCATTTCCTTTTGTAATCCCCTTTTATAAATTCTGAAGTAAACCCATTGCAGTCAGGGATAGCTTTGCTTGCCAGGTCCCCAGGATGGGCACAAATATCACCTGCTCAACACCTCTGACGGATTTTATTTCAGAGCAAGGGAGAACTGCCTGACTTATTACAACTTTTGCATATTCTTTCATTCACTCTTAACAATACAAAGAGTTATTTTTGTGTGTGTGATTTTACTCTGTTTTTCTGTATTATGAGACTTTCATGTCGTTTTACTAAAAGGCAAGACATTCATGATGTTTTACTATATTACAAGACCTTTCATGTGTTTACTATATTGTGAAACTTTCATGCGCTATCTGGCAGACTTTATAAATGTAGGAAACTAAGATTGTAATATAGGGGTCATATCACCTCATTATGTTCTTTGTATGAAGTGTGAGATAAACATTACATTTTTATGAGAGGCCAAAGAGAACTTTTTTATCTGTGTTCATTCAGAAACAAACATGGAAGAAAAAATAATCCCCAATGAAAATAACATGAAGATGGGGAAGAGGACAGAGACCTGTGCTTATGACTGTGAGTGCCACAGCACAAAACCGCCATACTGGCGCAGAAGTACATAGCAGATGCTACATGTATTCTGGGTCACCTTCCTCTTCCCAATCTGCTTGTATATCCTGCATTGCCAGTATTTTAGAGTGGGAGGTTGGCATCTTGTTTTACTTCATCACTCTCTGAAGTTGGGGTTTGGTAAAGACCGTGGATGGATGTCCTTCAGAGCTTGCTTTCTTTCTGGTACAAGGAGAGTTGTGTCATCAATGTTTTTTATAACTAAACTAAATTTATTTTTGTGAATTTTATGGTAATTATAGAAATTTTAATTACAATTATCATCAGTCACTAAGTATAGATATTACTCATAGATTAATTAAGAAGCACATCAATCCACTCCCTTTGTGCGAAATTTGCCATGATGACTTATCATGTCCACTGTGAACCCCCATTGTCAAGCCAAAAATAAATGAACATAAAAATCCTAAACCTACCATTGTTCAGGATTATATCTTATGTGAATGATAGAATTTTCAGTTGCCTTTTTAATTCTCTTGGCTCAGGAATACATATACTAGGCAATAATCACTTGCTGTTCCTTTTCTTGAAATCTGTTTATATAAAGTGCTTTTATCGCTACCAGTATGATTGGTAATGTGTATAGTATCAAAACTATTTATATGACATGTATATTTGTGTTTCATAATTGTTGTTGCTGCATAATTATTTTATTAGAAAAGTTGATTGATAGTGTAATAAAAAACTTCTAACATTTTCAGGTGAATTGTACCCAGAGCTAGCATCAGTACTTATTCCAGTCTGTCAACAGTTTGCCTGCTCAGGCACTCCTAAACAAGCCAAGCATGCTGTACGTTGCCTTCACACAAATTGCACCTCAGATGCAGATGAAGTGTTTGAGAAAATATTAGAGGTATGCAAGGAAAAGGGTTTGAAAAGCTTTCATTTGAAGTTTTGTTCTTCGATAGTCATTCTTTACAGGAGGTTGAATGATAATCAATATTTATTTGTTTTCTTTCATTTCAGAAAATAAAGGAACAGTTAACATTTGATTCTCCACACTTCAGAACATCAGTTGTGTCTTTAGGTCACATAGCATTCAACATGCCAGATAGATTCCTAATTCCAATAAAAAATATAGTATCAAGAAAGGTAAGTTTCTTATTTTGTTACTTATTTTTTGTTTGTTTGTTTGTTTCAGTGAGTAAATGTTTATATGGAAATGTTGTGAACATTCATTTGCTCTCCTTCCCCAATATCACCCCTTCTCTCTCCCTCCTCTTCTCTTCCCTTATCCTCCCTCTCCTCTTAACTTCTCTCCTTTCTCTTTTCCTTCTGTTCTTTTCTCTGTTCTCCATTTCCATCTTTTTCTCCTTTTCCTGCCAGTTCCCCATCCCCATCCCTTTCCCCTTCCTGTTTCTTTTCCCCTTTCCCTTTCCTCTTCCTTTTCCCCTTTCCCCTTTCCTTTTCCCCTTCCTTTTCCCTTTCCTCTTCTTCCATTCCCTTCTCTTCTCCCCCCCCCCCATCTCTTCTTCCATTCCCTTCTCTTCTCCCCCCCCCATCTCTTCTTCCTTCCCCATACATTCCACTTCCCCTTACCCATCCTTTCTCTTCTATTCCTCAACCCTTTTCTCATTTCCCCCTTCCCTTCCCTTCTTTCTCTTCTTTTCTCTCTCCTTCCATATTCCCTCTTCCTTCCTTTGTCCTTTCCACCCCTTCCCTCCCCTTCCCTCCCCATGCCTACATTATTTCTCCTTCCCCTCTTTCCACCTCCTCCTCTTCCTCCTCCTCCTCTTCCTCTTTCTCCTCCTCCCCACATCCTCTTCCTCCTCCTCCTCCCCCTCCTCTCCCCTCCCCTCCTCTCCTCCCCACATCCTCTTCCTCTTCCTCCTCCTCCTCCTCCTCCTCCTCCTCCTCCTCCTCCCCCCCCACATCCTCTTCCTCCTCCTCCCCCTCGTCCCCACATCCTCTTCCTCCTCCTCCTCCTCCTCCTCCTCCTCCCCCTCCCCCTCCCCCTCCCCCTCCTCTTCTCCCCCCCCTCCCCCTCCCCCCCTTCCTTCCTCCTCCTCCTCCTCCTTCTCCTTCTCCTCTTCTTCCTCTTCTTCCTTCTCCTCTTCTTCCTCCTCTTCTTCCTCTTCCTCCTTCTCTGCTTCCTCTTCCTCCTTCTCTTCTTCCTCTTCTGCCTCTTCTGCCTCTTTCTTTTCCTTCCCTCCTCTCTTCCCACCTCTTCCTTGTATTCCTTCCCTTCTGTTTCAAGTTAGTTATTGGTTGAGTTTCATATTTTTTCAGATTGTTAAAGAGTTATTAATGCGCAACCAAACCCCTGCACACACTCCGGGCCCAGTCACCTCGGAGGAACCAGAAGAATGGGTAGAGGAAGAGGAGCTCACAGAGGAATCATCAGTAAAGATGGAGGGCATTAAAATGATGGCACGGTGGTTGCTAGGTCTTAAGTCTGATGTTATTTCTGCCCAAAAAACCTTCCGTATGCTAAATGCCTTTATTCTCCACAAGGGTGACCTTTTGGAGACAGGAAAGATGTTGTAAGTTTTTCAGTATTTAATATTCGTGAAGACTGTGCTTATTATGTTTCTGATGTTTGGTTTGAGATTCTGATACTGTGAATTCAAAAGTCAGATGTAGTGAACTTAGCTTTGGTAGCAGTGTATCCTTATAAACATTCTGTGTTAGTTATTAGTTGGTATCTTACAGAAGACTTAGAGGCATGTGAGGCAATTTAGATGATGAAATATTTAAAAATTGTAAGCATTATTTGATAATACTGTCAGAATATCACAAACAAAGCTTGTCGATTTTGATGAAGTTAAAAGTCTAATTTTGCTAATATTGCCAAGTATGACAAACAGTAATGACATATAATAATACAAAGGGTCCATAAAGTTCATATATCAAAACTATCATAGCCAACTCTAACTCAGTCTAATGGATGAAGTAAAGCAAATGGAAAATATTTTTACATTTAATTATCAACCTCCATTTTGGTTAGAGTACTGTATATTAATATATATTACTTTTTATGTTGATGTGTAATAGGATTGGAAGATTATGGATAACCTGCAAATGAATGCTAATGACTTCTTATGTCTTGCAGGAAATCTGAAATGGCTCATTTAAGACTATCTTCTGGTGCTGCAATGCTTAAAATCTGTGAACAGAAAGGAGTTGGTGACCAGTTTACCTCAGAGCAGTTTTACAACCTTTCTCTCCTGATGAATGTAAGGAAAAAATGTATTATATTTCGAGAACAATGCATCTTGATAATTAAGGATGATTTTTATTTACCATTATATGTACTTACTTGAGGTGAGATGGATAATTAATGTTTTTTGAAATGTAGATCTTGCTCTGTACTTATTTATTTTTTTAATAACACTATATTGAAATGGGAAATCTGCCTTTAGGATGAGTGCCCACAAGTCAGAGAAAGATTTGCCATCAAGCTTCACAAAGGTTTAGCAAGAGGAATTCCACACAAGTGCCTGCCTCTTGACTTTATGGGATTTTATGCCCTTGCTGGTCTTGAGTCTGACAGACAGTTGCGTGTTGCTGTAAGACAGTACATGATTGCAGATATTAACAAGAGGAGAGAATACATCAGATCTATTACCATGTCTGGGGGAAGTAAGTATTTTTATGATCTGTCAATTTTTTCTTAAACTAGTAATTCTCTCTCTCTATTGTTCAACTTAGAGTTATGCAGTACTCATTAAGAAGTTGACAAAACAGTGTCTGAAAATATTGAGTATTAAGGTTTTTGTATGGAAAAAATAATTTGTCTTTTGTTTTATTTGCAGGTGAAAAGGCATCAAGTCAACTACCACACATTATGCCTGATTACATGTTAGTGTTTGCAGTACCTTTGTTGGCACATCATCCAGAATTTACAGATCCTAGTGATGTGTCACAGCTGACACGAATTCGGTCTTGTCTTTGGTTTATTTTGGAACCTTTAATGACCAAGAATGATGCCTACTGCTTTGGATTCTACAAGGCACTGATTGAGCAAATGAAGAACCACAAAGATGCTGTTAAACCAGAAGATGAGCTAACTAATCAGGTATGATTGAATAATCCAGGGTAGAAATTTTGTTTGATAAATTTTTTGGAACAGACATGTATATAAAATAAATTTTTGTATGTGAAAATCAGTGATTTAGATATGTCTTAAAAGTTAGAATTAGCTGTTGAAATATATTTTTTTCTGTTCTTTTTTCAGAAACTATGGGCTGTATGTGATTTAGCAATGGGTCTCATTTTATCTAAAACTACTAGCTTTGAGATGAAGGAATTCCCATCAGATCCGCGAATACCTCCAATGTATTTCAAGAAGCACGAGGATCCAAACTTTGTAAATGGTGAGTAAAGAAAAACAATTTATGCTGGCTGGTTCCACAGTCCTTGATATTAATGATTTTATTAACTGGCATAGGGTCAGCTACTTTGATCTGTGTAACCAATTATTTAACAGCAAATTGTCAAGTACATATATATATTTCAGTGATGAATTTTGGGTAAATTTATAATTGAACTCTGCCAGAAGTCTGTTTTGTACTTGGAAAGAACTTTCAAAAGATATATAATTTCTATGGAAAGGAATGTTTTGTAATTGTAAACTCTTGTTTTAGTCAAATCGTACCTTCCGCTGGAGCTGCAGGTGACAGCACCTAAAGGATCCACTAAAGTGCTGACAGGCGTAACCAAAAAGGTTTCCAACTCAATGGTCGTGTTAAAACCAAACACTCAAATGCATAGTCCACAAGACAGAAGCAAGGTAAGATTGTGTGAATAATGTTCTTTAGTTTATTGTTTTAGATTTTTAATTGATTAATAAATTTGTCTCTTTTTTTGTTCATATCTTTTTTTCCCTGGTATTTTAGTATTCCAGTATTGCTAGATTTGTTCCAACAATTATATTAGTTTTTAGATATGTATGATTGAACCATTTTTTTGGTCCTAATATTTGTTTGTAGAGTTTTTTTTCAGTGCTCGAGATTAGAAAGAAAGAAGATAGGAAATTAAAATTTAAAGTTGTATACTTAGAGGGGTATAATTATCTTATACATAACCCATTGTGTACAGGTGTCATGACATACATGTCGGCACTGATTAGGCCTGAAAGATGGATTAGTTGTGAGATGTGAGAAAGTGTATAGAAATAGTCTCTTGAGTAAGAGTGATGTATGGTATGTTTTCTTATTTTATCTTTCATGCTACAAAGGATACAACAACATCCAGCAGCATAGACCTCCCTGTCCACAAGGAGGTCAAGGTAAAAATACCTGTAACATTTAAGGGAATGTAATATAGTAAAATAGCATAAAATTGATTAATACTAGGAATCTTTTTTTTTTTTTTTTAATACAAAAATATTGGTAATGATTCCTAAAGTGTCAGAGCTACTTGCCAGCAAAGAAGAAAGGTTTGCTAGGTTTGTGTATCTTGGTTCAAAGCATCCAAAGGAAATGTTGAGAAATTCATGAATATTCTATAAGGGAGGAGGAGAAGGGTTGCACTGCCTCACCATCTCCCACTTCAATGGGATAATACTCAGCTGGAGGCTGAACCTAATGGGAGGGGAAATAGTAGCCAAGGTTTTAAGTAACATTGCCTCAAATTGATATGTTACTCCTTAGATCCCTTAAAGCAGGGATGAATGTGTGGTTTGCAATCAAGATTTTCTCTCTCCTTATCTGATTTTATTATTTTTTTTTTTTTCAACAGTCCTACATATTTTTTTTAGGATACTAAATATTTATTATTATTATTTTTTCATAAAAAAAGAAAATGAGAAACATGAAAATTGCAATATGTTGAACACTATGAGTACTCTTAGCAACTTCAGCTGTTGGAAAGGGGAGGAATTGATAATGGAGGTGTAGTTTTGAAAGGTAGTTATGAGTTTTAGTAGCAAGAGTTTGAAATGATGCTTTTGTGTAATCACAGAAACATCAGACGGAATACAAGATATTATATTAGTTTTGCAATTTTTTTTTTTTTTTTTTTTATTGAACAACCCTTGAACAGTCCATGAAAGGAAGAAAAAAGGGAGAAGAAAGAATGTATGAAGAAAAGGAGAGAAAGAAAAGTATAATCAGGGATAGAGAATAAAGAAATTGGGGAACTACAAAGTGAGAGGATTGGAGAGAAGGAAGAGGTTCAGGTTGGGGGTTGGGGGAAGCAGCAAAGCTTAGCGAGTAATTTAGTGAAAGTGGGAAGGTGAGTGATTAGAAGAACAGAATTTGCACAGTAGATACTGATTGAGTCCCTTGTAAACCAATATTGATTCTCTTTTTTTTTTTCTTCTTCTTTCTCTTGTATAGGATGACAGTAGTATGATGGGAGACGATACAAATAACATAACAAATAACCGAAAACGTGGACGTAGTGGTTATGACATAGAAGATGATCTGGAGGATGAGGAGGACAGCACAACTCTCAGCAGTGTGTTGCCGACACCAAGTGCCCCATCTGCATCATCAACGGGACCTGCTAGCAAGAAAGGAAGACTTGGGGGAAATCTCACAGCTCCAGCCAATAGGATTAGTAGGTGAGAATCATGGCCTTTTTTATTTAGAGCAGACACATTTCTTTTGCTGATGTACAAATAATCCACGCTGCAAATTGCATAATTGAATTAATGTTGGTCTTTAGTTTGTATGTATTGATAGTATTGTATATTACAGATAAAATGTATATAAAACTTTTTCCTTTTTTTTCAGTTATCTTCAGAAAGAAACTAATGGGAAGACGTGAGTAACCTATCCTACAGCAAGCTTACAAAGATATTGTTACCAGGGTGCAGAATGGTTGTAGTTTTGCATAGCATACTATGGTAGGAGTGTGACAAAATCCTATATAAACTATATGCCCCTGTACTGGGGTAAGGCAGAAATAGTTTCCATACCAAAGTTTTAAGTATATACTTGGTGACAATTCAGGTGAGCGGTGTATGTTGATCTCTAGACCAGCAGAGGGGTTGGTTCACTTGGTCACAGGTATTGTACATAAGTGTTGCAGAAAGCTGCAAGACAAAACATGAGGCTGTATATGTGAATTTTGAGTGATTGGTGGGTTTTATGGTGAGAAAAGGACTATGGATCATTGCAATATCTATGATTGGGTAGGGGAGAGGAGTATAAAATTGTATTCATATTTTAAACATGGTTATGGTTATTATTTTTCACTGACATCATTTTCTGCACCTTATTAATTATTATGAAGTCCTGAATTATTCTAATTTGTGTGATATCATATATGTTCAAGTGATATTGGTTATTGATGCAAATTCTGAATTCATTTAAGGTGAATATCAATATGGTCACTCTCAATGTAATAATGATGATGAATATTATTATTATTATTATTATTATTATTATTATTATTATCGTCAGCAATGTTAGTATACTCGTTTTATTTATTATTATTATTAATGCTATTAGTGTTATCATCAATGTTATTAAGATTCTCATCCTTTTTATTATTTAAAAATTTATTTTATTGCCATTTTTATTATCAATTGTATTATTTTTCCCTTTTTTATCATCTTTATTATAATAATTATTATTATCGTTATTAAGATTTTCCTCATTATAATAATTATGTGATAGTACTGCTATTTATTATTATTTTTATCATTATTATTATCATTATTATTATTATCATTATTATTTTATTATCATCATCGTTGTCATCATTTTTATTATTATTATTATTATTATTATTAATAATATTAGTATTAGTATTATTAATCATCATCATCATCATCATCATCATCCTCATCACAATCATTATTATGATTATCATTGTTGTTGTAATATTGATGGTATGAATATCATTATTATTAACATTTCCTTATTATTATCTGCAGCATGATTATTGATTATAAGGATAACAGGTGTCCTTACTTATTCATAATAGAATTTGTATTAATTGGATTATCATCATCCACCTTGATCATTGTCTGTTATCACAGCCCATTTTATTTTTATTATTATGTTTTATTCACATTCCAGCAAAATTTCTAGTGTTGATAATTTGGAAATTTTTTCATTGATTATTCACTTATTTTTTATATATTTTATTAAAACATTTTGTATAGATAAATCTGGTAATTTTGGTATTGGAGGAAGTAAACCTTTATATATATTGTTGTTAACTCTTTCGCATAGAGAGGCACATCAGCCATCATCTTTACCACATGTGCTATCTCCCTTGCTGATGTGTTGTAACAACTTGTTTCAGATGCTGATAAGAAACTTAGCAAGTGTTGTAGTGAGCTGCTTTTGATAGACTTTTGAAAGGGGGGGGGGATTATACTTTTTGACAATAGAAAAAAACAACAACATGGAAATGTTATGCAAAAACAATGGGCTCAACTTAGCTGAAAAGTTATTCCAGTTAGTAACTAAATTCATCATAAATATGTTGGGATAATTCTAAAATGCAAAAGGGTTAATATTGATATATGAATAATACTAATACTTCTTCAATATCTTTTATACCATTAACATTATAAATATTATTGATATTAATGAGAGTGATTATACTGTAGATTTTTATTATGGTTATTGATTCTATAATTATTAAATTTTGATGATTATAATGATATTTATTATTTTTTATCATAATTATTTGCATTATTATTATCACTACTTTTTACTCATTTTCAAAAATTATCATTAGCATTAGCATTATTATGGTATTTATATCCACATCCCTTTACATCTATCATCATTGTTGCCTTTTCTGTCACAAGCATCATTCCACATTCTACTGATAGTATTTTTATTGATTAGCTGCTATTTATCATTATCAGTGTCCATATATGGTAAGAGGATGTTTTTGATGATGACAGAGTAGATGGTGAATTTTAGTGATGCAGAAAAAATTGCTGAAGTAGAAAGTAATCTTGTATGTGTTACAAATTTGTGTTATATATATGTATGATATTAGTTTCAGTTGAAAATAATTTCTATATACACAAAAATATCACTTGAGAGAATTGCTTGTTCATTTTGGACAATCATTCTAGGCAAGTGGACATTGCTGAAATTATACTTCCTGCATTTTGTTTTCTCTCCTGATTGCAATTTGTACACTTTTTAGGCTAGTGATTACTAGGAGGAATAATGATGGGAAGTGATTTGTTCCTTTTTTGAAACACAAAAAAGGCTTCCTGAATTTATATATTATTAGTAAGGTGAATTGAGGATATGTGTTATTAATGATGAGATCTAGCAAAGAATAGTACATTGTCAGTACTTCTACCTTACATTACCCATCATAAGATATTTAGATTGCAATGTGAACTGTCCTTTGAGGGCAAAGATATTGTATTGAATTGATATGATGTATTTAATAATAGAAGAAAAACAAGAGACATCAGAAACTAAACAGGAAATGTTTCCTTTTTCCACACAGTTACCTAATGCATTCACAAACTGCAACAGAATTAGGTTTTATGCATATTTGATTGTTATGGATCCAGCTAATCTCTGCCATGCTGTGTTTGTGTTTGTGGTTGTGAGTGTTGGTCATTTGCTTCTTTAGACAGTGAATTTTGAAAAGAGTAAAATCTCACTTTTTGTTTTAACATTTTTTTTTCTATAGATATATTATTTCTCTCGACATGGACTGAATATGAACTGAAATTTTCTTTATTAATTGAAAGCTGTTCAAATGAGATGCATCATAATTTTAAGATATATTATTATTAAGAATGTTTTGATTTTATGTTAGAAAGATATGATGCTTAATTGAAATACAAAGCACTGGCTTTTTGGCTGTATAAAAAGAAGAAAAAAGTTGGAGTAGTGTAAGTGAGGGATATATTTTGAGGAATTAGCATGTGTGTTGTTGCAATACATAAATGCAAGGTGGTGCAATATCAAGGCAATCATGTTTCATGTTCAATTTGTTCAAACTGGAAAGTGGATTCAGACTCCCTTTTTATTCTATTATTTTTGCTCACCAAGGTGTTTTCATTATTTTATATTGCATTAGTAATCATTTGGCATAAATTGAACATTTTCATATTTGCTCACCCAAAATTCTTGTAGAATTGTGAATAACTTTTTCATACCTGTTATTCTTGATAATTTTCCCTAAATATTACTATATCAGAAGTGAAGAATATTGTTGGTGCAGCAACAGTGATAGATGTAAAAGTAATTACATCCAAGAAAAACATAAACAAAAATAGTAAACAGTTTGAAGTATAATTTCTCTCTTTGTCATTCTCTTGTTCTGTTATTCGTTTCTCTTTTTTCTCTTTTCCTATGTACCTTTTGAGAACACCCTCACCACAGTATGCATGCTGTGCAAATGGTTTATCTATGATTTTGATTTTCAGTATGAAATGTGCACTCACTGATGATGAATTGCATTGCTGTTTTTTTTTTTTTTTTTTTTTTTATTGTGGCAAAAATATATTCATGAAGTTCATGCTAAGGCCTCATCATATTTAAGAATGTTCTGTTAATGTTTTTTATTTTTATTTTTTAATTCTTTTTGGTTTAACTTAGATTAGATTATTTACCATTGTTAGGTGGCCTTATCCTTTTTGATATTATAACCAGTGATGTGTTAGCTCAAAAACTGTGAGCCAGTACTATGTACGTAATACATACCTTATAAAAGATTATTTTAGGTTTGTAATTTGAAATAAGATAGGTAAAATATAACCATAGGTTTTGAAGCAGGAAACCTGGTAAGGGAATGAGTTTTCTAGAAAGGAAATGGTCAGTTAGAGAATGTTCACTAGTATACTTTTGTGTACAGTATTCCCAAGATGCTCACTATTTTATGTATATTAGAATTTAGGTGTATACCCTTATGGTTTCAGACATTTTTGCACTTAGTAGCAAGTGGAAATCTACGTTACAGTCCAGCATGAAGTAAGTGATTTTTATGCATTGATATGATTATATTCTGTGACAAGATGACATTCATATGCCTTTTATTTTCTTCCTTCAGACAGTCATATTTATGTATGTCTGTGTTCATGTAAATATATTGGAAAAATTTAGCTCTGTGTATGAATGATATTTTGTTGGAACGTTAGTTCAGGAAACAAGAATGTATATTCATTTTGTTAAAAGATCAAATTTGACTGGTAGAGGTCAGTCATCTATTATGGATAAAGATAATTTTGCTATTGTGATGTTTTGGTTTTCCCCTTTCACATTGTGATTTTTGTTTCACTAGTTTCATGTAATTCCTAGCTTTCTCGTATTGTTTCTGTGACTTCAATAATTTGTTTCAATACAGAGTTCTTTGATATGAAAGACAGTGACGTGTGTTTGTCGTTATCCCTTCTAACTACTTATGTTTGCTGTCCTTTTTTGTCATACCTAAACCAGTTCATATATATATTATATATATATATATATATATATAATATATATATATATATATATATATATATATATATATATATATATATATATATATATATATATATATATATATATTATATATGATTATATGATATTATAATTATGATATATATGTATATTATATTATATATATATATATTATATATATATAGTATATATATTATATATATTATATATATATATAATATATTATATATATATATAATATATATATATATATATTATATATATATTATATATATATATATATATATATATATATATATATATATATAATATATATTATATATATATATATATAAATATAATAATTTGGTTCTTTACATTTGTATATGTTACTGTGATTGATTACTGGAGAAACTTACAGAACACATTTCAGCCATTATTCCTTGTCTTTTTTCCATGGATCCAAAATATTGTAGGTCCATCTTCTTAAAATTTTCAGTGTCACTTGTTTTGATTCTTTAGTTTCATGTCTATAGAGGCAATGCTTATTTGTTAACCCAGTAATGATGGGGCTGTTTTGGCTACAAATGGTTGAAACGCTGGGATATTTCAAACGCATAAACCTAACGCCTCAGGCTATTCGCCTGCACTGGCCGAGGCGAAGCGTTATATGCCCAATCACCTGGCACGCTGGCCAGGAGGATAGCCACGATGAAATCTCTTGTTCCCAGCAGCTGATGCTGCCAATACTTGATTTGATATCTTGTCACCCGTCGTTAAGGGGTTAAAATGTTATCATGTGCATTCTGATGGTGCATCAAATAGTAGCTAACAAGTTCACATATTAAAACTGATGATTTGCTTTTCCAGAATTCACGTTTTTCATTATTGTTTTGAGGAGAATCACAATATTAATTAAAAGCCTTTACATAAGTATCAGTTATCATATTATTATCATTACCATGACCTGCAGCTTAAGGTTTTGTAGCATTAGG
>NW_028234406.1:18508986-18514955 GCF_977035675.1 Penaeus japonicus | reverse complement strand
GCCAAGTATTACGTGCCCGATCACCCAGTGCACTGGCTAGAAGGACAGCCATGACAAAATATCTCTCCCCTGGCGGCTGGTCTGCCACCACTTGACGTGATATCTTGTCACCTGGTGTTAACGGGTTAAAAAATCTTGGATCTACATGGAAAAATATCATGAAGACTTGAGCTGCAAAGAAATCATTAGACTGAAACAGGGTACATGATTTAAGAAATGTTTTGTTGACATGAAACTGCATTACCATGCCCACATCATGCAACTATGCTATTGAGTTTGGCAGTTCATCTTAGGACTGGTATCTGTACATTCACTTTCTAGGTAATTCTCACATGATTCAACATTTGGTAGATATATATCATTATTTAATTTCCTGCTTCAAAGAGTAGTAGAGTACTCTTATTCTGGAAATATAGGTAACAGTTGTGATATTGTTTGCCATAAAAGATTTTTATGTTAACTATCTCAAACAATTACAAATACACAAACAGGCACACAAATGCAAACACACTTTTAGAATCTCCTTTGAATAAAATAGATGAAATCCACCTTAATATCATGTCTGAAGTTACTAGATGGAAATACAATTCTTTTGATATCTTTTAAATAGGAAATATGACTCCAATTTCTGTTGAAGCATCATTGTACTACTGTTTTCATAGATAATTACCTCAGAAAAACAGACATTTTGATTTAAAGTCTAATTAATTACCATGAATTATTTGTAATGTAGGTACCTAAGTAAAATTCTTGCAATTCAAATACTTTTAACACCTGCTTCATCAAGTTGCAATTCCTTATTCACTGGAGTTCAGGGAGCATTCACTTTAAAAGGGGTATGTTATTATAACAAGTTTTTGAACCAAGTGAGTCATTATAAGGAGGTTTACACTCACTGGTCACATATTTATGAAGGCCTCTGGAAAAGAAAGTCTCTTGAATGATCTGAAGATTATAGAAAGACTGGTAAAATAATTGGTAAAGCTAGAGAAGCTAGTTATGAGGTTTTGAGCAGGATGCATCACTATATCAAGGTTTTAATCAATTTCCATTTGGCAGTCAGATTCCTATGAAAGCAAACTAAGTACCTTTTAAGTTAAGTATGGGTGGTAGAGAGACCTAAACTATGATTGGTGGAGCTGGTGCTGCCAGTAGAATATGCAGTCTACTAATAATCAAAAGCAGCAAGGTAATTAGGACATATGTTACCACTGACTGAGAATACGGTGTTGCCAAATAGTACAGGCTGTAACAAGGGCATAGAAGCTGTGAAAACAATCATAATGTAACTATGTACTTACTAAATTTTCTCAGTTCCTATTTGGTGTTTAGATTCAAGGCACCCAGCACCAACAAGTAATTTGATAAAGAAAGGGTTAAGGGTATCCAGTTGTCAGTGAGTTATTTATGGAATTATTCATACAAGCTTATTGCAGATTTCTATGGTAGAGTACAATCTTATAACACATTAATTGATGTGACTTTTTCTAGTTTTTTTCCTTTTCAAAATTCAAATTTGGGCATTATAGTTCTCACAAAGCCACATGGGGGATTGTTTATTGAAACCTCTATTCTTTTAACATCACACATGTCAATTATCTTATATCATTACAGTTGATGTTACTTCATTCATTTAATGTAATTAAGACTTCTCTATGAATGGAAAAAAGTAAAGTTATCATTAGAAGAGGTTTAGGTTGAATCACAACATAGAGGTTTTAATTTTTGTCTAACATTTGAATAAACCTTAGAAAATACAGTAAATTGTATTGCTGATTATATTGCATCATTGATCTGGTTTGTTTTGTTGAGCCATTATTTTATAATTCCTTTTTAAAGGAATGTATGGACTAGGCTAATATAAGGAGCATAAAAATTACCTCAGTATAAGTATATGTCAGTAGCCTAAGTGACTGGGTGTATGCAAGTTTGGTGAAAAGGAACACATCTTTTCTTTTAAAGGATCCATACCACTATTATATGAGAAATGGGCAGTACTCTTGATTGTGCACATATTTTGTTGTTTTCATGAGAAGAAAGCTTCATAAAAAAACATCTACATATATAAATGTAAAGCCTGTATAGTAGTCTTTATTTGAGAATAGTTTGCATAATTGCTCATTAAACATGTGTAAGAAATGCAAACTCCTTGGAGTCATACACCAGTGGTGAAATATGCCTTGGATTTATCATTGCATTTTCAGTCTTGTGCAGTCTTTGGAACTTATGGAAATATTCAATAGAAACAATGCATTTTCTTATGTAATTTTAATTTAGACGTGATAAGACCTTTTGAAGCTGAAGTGATCCTCTGAGAGAAAAAGAGTTAGGAATGATATATTTCTGAAAGCCTCAACAATTAGAAGTAGTCCATTGGAATTGGTAGATTTATAATAAGCTTTTGACTACATCTCTTCATAAGATGAACTTAATTCTTTATTATTATTTTTTTCTTTTTTTTTTAGTACACGATTTGTACAGTGTAGTGTTACCCTAGGCTTTATGAAATTTATGATTGCTTGGAACTTATGGAAATATTCAATAGAAACAATGCATTTTCTTATGTAATTTTAATTTAGACGTGATAAGACCTTTTGAAGCTGAAGTGATCCTCTGAGAGAAAAAGAGTTAGGAATGATATATTTCTGAAAGCCTCAACAATTAGAAGTAGTCCATTGGAATTGGTAGATTTATAATAAGCTTTTGACTACATCTCTTCATAAGATGAACTTAATTCTTTATTATTATTTTTTTCTTTTTTTTTTAGTACACGATTTGTACAGTGTAGTGTTACCCTAGGCTTTATGAAATTTATGATTGCTTGTTTTGTAGTAATAAAAGTGTTTCAGTGAACCCTTAAAGCCAGAGAACTTTAGAAAAATTATATTATTAATTATATATTAGTATCATTACTTTTGTAAGTAGAAGGGAGGTAGTAAAGTAGTAGTTAGAAACTGAAATAGAAACGATTGAAAATACTTTCACTTCTTTTGTTACTTTTTTTTTTTTTTTTTTTTTTTCTTTGGGTGTAATTAAAAAGCACAATTTTTTAAAGATGAAAGTGCAAGTATTGTAAAGAAGAGAAAAAGAAAGATACTTATAAGGAAGAAAACATAAAAGATAGCTAGATAGTTTTCACTTTTGCAGAGATTGTTAGTGCATATTTGTGTGTACCATGTCTCCAGTATACTAACAAGGCTCACAAAAGAAGCATGTGGATAGACTAAGAAGGACAAGAACTTAACACACACAGTCATCAACACATTATACAGGACTTCACCACCACCTGTTAGATAACCCCTCTTCATTAACCTAATTATAACTCACCTAGATTTCTTAGCAGTGAAGATAAGTAATGGATATGTTTAGAAAGTGTGATACAGAAAGATGACTGACTAAGGGTATACTCAGTGTAGATGTAGCATGAGTATGTGGTCAAGTTTGGTAACAGTAACTCTTAGAAGTTATTGCAGGGCACTTAGGAAGGTGAAGCATGTCTGGTGTGGTCCAATATATTTATTTATAGCTATTTCATACGTAGTTACCAGTTGAGTGTTTTGTTTATATGATCAGTTATTCCAATTTTCCAAGCCATTCACTGACAGGCACAAGAGTATGACTGTGATACACATCGTGTTGACCACGAGGTTCACTTAATAAAAATCCCACAATATGCATTCAGTGTTTTATCACCTTTTATGTTTATATATAAAACTTACATTCTCCTGCAGTATTTAAGTTAAGGCCTCATCATGCATGGGTAAATTACCCTCTACTTATAGGGCACAGATGTTATCATTGAACTCCTTCATTGCTTCCCTTTTCTTGGTGGAGAAATTAGATTTATTTTTAAAATCCATTAAACCCCGTTTTGGCTCCAATTGGCCTATACACCAGGGTATCTCAAGTGTGTAAGCATAACACCTTGGTTTTTTGTCTGCGCTGGTTGCAGCTGACCACTACGCGCATAGTCACCCAGTGTGCCAGCTATATGAAAAGCCATGACAAAATATCATGTCCCTAGGAACAGGTATTGCTACCACATGACACGATGTCTTGTCACCCAGCATTAATGGGTTAGATTAAATTGCCATGATTTTATTTAATGTAGTAGGACCATGATCATGGTAACAATATATTCAACTACATGGTTGTTTCATAATCCAATTTTTTTTCTAATGTTTACCAATTATCACCAAGTAATGGATTGGAAATGTGCCTTTGAAAAGGCCTGAGAACCTTTTTTTATTTATAATTTCTTTTATTTTAGTGAGGATTTTTATTTATATTATGTATCCATCTGTTTTTATAGAATGCATGTGAATAGCAGCAGAATTATGTGGTGCCAACAGTAGGTTGATACAAATTAGAAATATTTTTGTTGTTGTTTTACATAGATTTGCATTTACCTGTGGCTGTAGTTGTTTATTTTTATGTTTATGATGAAGGATACTAAGTTCATATAAACAGTGAAATCTAGGAATGGATTGTAATAGTTTCCTTTTTAAGAAGTAGGTGCAGTATTCTCAAACAGTGATTATTAACCCTCTCTGGACGGGTGGTACTGTACTGTACAGCTCATTCAAAAGCCCAGTGGCCGGGCGGCACAGTATTGTGCCAGCCATTTAATTGATTTAGGCCTAATAATTCGAAAGCCCCGGCATTGTGACATTCAAGGCTAGAATGCCCCCGTCGTGAGTGGGTTAAAATGATAGGGTTACCAGTATAACTAATATCATATTTTCAGGTAACCCTTCTGTAATGAGTGTGATCAGATCACTGTTTTGCTGCATTTTTCCTTTTGAAATTACAAACTATTTATTCCTTCTGTTATGATGTCCAATTAAGCCAAATACTAATGAAAAGTACTTAAGTAATAAATCATTTATAGATTCATATTTCATCCATCAGTCTATAAAATAACAAAACACACACATCTTAACCCTATGATGACATCTTTAGATGTGGCCCATCTTTGAAGGGTTAAATGATAGTTTAACATTGATTTAAATAAAAGCCAATACAAAAACTACTAAAGAGTAGTGCCTTTGAAATGATGTAATAAACATAATGACATTGACAGCTTTGTCAAACATTAGTGGCATAATTGATGATTATTTTGTTGAATAATGTAATATATTTGCTGAAATTACATGCTGTTTATACCTTCAGTTAAGATGACCTGTTACACCAAGTGATATTTTGTATCACTGCTATATATCATATATAGACTTAAATTTCATACCTTAAGTCCAGAAAATAATGGAAAACACATCTAATGATGCCCAGGCCAAACATCTTTGAGATGTGGCCTTGCACAGAATGTGGGTTTGTGTGCCATATGATATGAGACAAAAAATGACTCATAGCCAAACAGCCTGAAATCATCAGTTGAATATCAAAATCTAAAAACATTATATAAATGATGCTAGATATGTGGTTCTGATGTATAGCACATACAAACAGTTTCATTTGGAGTCTCACTGACATAAGAATTTTAAATAATAAACTGTGATGTAAATAAACCCTTTCTAAAACAATTTAACTTCCCAGCTCAATGATAGTCACTGAAGATAATGAATAGCTTCATGCTAAAGCATAGCTGTAATTTTTATCAAGAAAGTGATGTTTGCTGTCAATACTTGCTGCACATAATATGAAATATGCCTGTGAGTGTGCTACAACAACTGAAATGAAACCCAACAACCAACAATGTAAACCATTTCCAATCCACAGCTGCTTGGATCAAGACATGAATATAAAATCTCTTGCTTTCTTCTCATCAATATACTGATAGTTGGTAAAGTTTTTTGTATTTTACCTGCTTTATTCCAATATTTTTTTTGTATGGGAATACTGTAAGTCAATTTTGTTTTCATTGATATATGAAAAAAATAAATAAAACTACTAATAGGTAAGTGTAACAGATAGATAAATCGACATAGATACAGAGACTTGGGATAAGTGCA
>NW_028234406.1:18496486-18498986 GCF_977035675.1 Penaeus japonicus | reverse complement strand
CCTTAAACATATCTGAATAAAAAGCCAACGCACATCATCAATTGATATTATGGAAAACATTCAGACTCCTCATAGAACCAATGGATCGCCCGACACCTTCCTTGCGGATTCCAACCGTGATAAGAACCCTTACATCAACTGCTGGCAATTCATGACAATTAGAACGAAGGCATACAGCATGCCTGGCAAGGGGTGCGAGAGCCGTGGTCTACGTCACAGTGAATCGACCGATGAAGGAGCTACGTCCTCTGGCACCGCCCATGACCCTGTGCCCGACGCCACCGCCGATAATCATGTGCACACCCCAGGTACAACTGCCAGTGCTGATGCCAGTAACTACGAGCGGAGATACCATATATTGGGTATATTAGAAACTAATTACTTAATTTTTCAGCCTAATTATTTATTATGTAATGAGTTAACATTTAGGGAGAGTTGAAACACTGAGAGAGTATATGTCTACAGTCAGTACACAGGTGAGAGCATAACAGTTTCACAGAGTTAAAATATGTATGTGTTGAAAAGCAACACTCCTAAATCATATTCAATAACTGCCTCTCTCCGAAAGCGAATCTTGCAGGGTGTGACAAGGTGAACGCTCTATACGATGTAAAAAGCTATTTTTTTATTGTGGCGATTAGAATACTGATTTAACAATGCAAATGATAGTCCCTCGATTAATTAATTTATTTGTAAAATTCATGTTTCCAACTACAAATAGTTCCCAAACCCATTTTCCGTACTGGCATTCCTAGTACCGTTGCTCTTTATTCCACCCTTTTCTTGAACCGCACCCTATCCTACATGAATTGACATCTTCGCATATTCCACCAATTACTGCTCGAAACAAAATTGGCATTGGTTACATGCTCAGATGACAAACATCTAACACACCAGGAGAGTGAGAATAACTTCTTGCATCCGGAGATTTTATATTAGTTTAAAATCTCCCTGAGTACCGCTCATGGAACCCTAGGGGGCCGTTGATTCTTACTTTTTAGGTTTTGAGGTGAGAAATCAAATTATCCTATTCAGTAAACTTGAAAATGTTGAATGTTGCCTCTGAAAACTTCAAAAGTTACATGAAGAACAGAGAGACAACTGTATTCTGTGACAAATATAAAAATTTAAAGATCTTTATGCATTATTGATTAACTCATTTAAGATTTTGCTTCTGTTAAAAAGTATAAAATTACACGCAATGCGTGATGTCTATGAAAAATTAAGAACCACTGATGTAAATTATTTCTCTCTTTATCCTTTGAATTTTTTTCACAAATTATAGTATTCATAGTTCTGTATGTTTCATATTCCTATATTTTATTTTGTCATCGTGTCTGCTTATCTGATTATCTCAAAATAGCTCAGACCAGACATGGATCCCCGGATTTGGTGAAGAGAATAGATTCAGACTTTCAAAAAAGCCTTTCTTTAGATTTTAGCATAGAAATGTTCATAGGTTCTTATGGGATGATGGTGTAAGGTAGTGCCATACATATGGTCAGAGTATCTTTTGAAATTAAAGGTCATCGAATTGAGCTACACCATCGAAAACCATCTGCAGAAGTTTGTTCAGGAAGTATTTTGCGTTTTTTTCTTTTTCTTTTTTATGGTGAAAACAGGGATTGATTGAATGGTTATTTAAAATTATCATAAGCGTGTGCTTTGAACGTAAAACTGCTAAAACATGAAGACTTTAAAACGGATTCATATTCATGTACATTAAAATTATTTTCAAATTTTCATTGATAAGATATGAATAATATACTATATGGTTTGTTTGAAATATTAGATTATCTGAGAAAACCAGTAAAATTGGAGGCAGTAATATCTCCCAATACACTTATAGCACATATGGGGTAAACAGGTACAGAGGTCTTTGGCCTGAGAATTCCGCCCACCTTTCTATTACATAGGTGATTTCCAATGGCTCGTGGATTTGTGAGGGTATCACCTCCAACCATCAACCATCCATAAAAGGAAAAAATCCATAAATCAACTCTAAGCTTTGTAAACACGATTTCTTACCGGTTTGAATGGACACTGGGTCTCTCAACTGCCGAGGTCTTCTATAATTTCTCATAGTTTATGATTAGAAGTATATCTTCAATGCTCCCTTCATTCGTTCATTCATAAAAAAAAATGATAGGCTTTGTGTCAGTGTGTGAGAAAGGGAGACAAGCACCATAGGGATGGCGGTAGCTGCCTTGGCCCAATGATCTCTTGGTTCATTCCCATAGACACCAACATTCGCAGGCACCCATTAGTATTATCTTCTTGTGTGCTGACATTACAGCAAGCGAGTTTTGTATCTCCCTCGCGACTGGGGGACGGAGGTTTAATGAAGTCAGCACGTGAGAAGATAATTATACTGGGTGCCTGCGCATGCTGATGTCTATGGAAATGAACGAACAGGTCAGAGGGTCGAGGCAAGTGCGGTTCAGCACTGTGATACTTGTCGTCCCTCTCCCTTGTTGATGGCTTGCACTACGAGAGTCGT
>NW_028234406.1:18484992-18489992 GCF_977035675.1 Penaeus japonicus | reverse complement strand
TACTATTAAATATCAAAAGGAATCTATACAGTAGCTAATAATAGGTATAAAGGAGTGTTTTTTTTCCACTCACATTCTTAATTATTTATGGAAAATAAACCATAAACATAGCTTATATACTTAAAACAAAAAATGCCTACTGTTATCCAATAATGAACCATGCACACTGTTACTTTTGATACAATAACATATTCATTTTGTGACTTGAGAAAAAAATATGTTTAATTTTTATATTTTCCATACAAATATTTATAATGGAAAAAAGTAACAACAGCCTTTGCCAGTTACACACGAGTATAAACATCAGTAATGATAGGGAATATATATGCAGATATATGTTTAATGAAGTAGCAGATGCAACTAAAACTGATGATGTCAATATGTAGCTAATTGAAGTACAGGCATCCCTCACTGTACAAAACTATTACTTGATTATAAAATATAAATCTTCCATAATAAAACACAGCTCATTTATCAATATGGAAGTATTTTTTCTTTTCCATGAGAAATATTATGCAATATGAAAGATATAGAACACTGTTGTGGCAATTACTTGACAAAAGGATGCTGTCTGTCTTATATGCTCATCGGCATAATATAAGATGTATTCCTGATAACTAGAGCAAATTATTTCAAAATTCATACCTTCACTCGGTAAATGAAGTCAACTGATGTTAAATATTTGTACTAATATAACACACATTTCAATATATATATATTATTTTTTTTTATTTTTTTTTTTTGCACGGGGTACAAGGACAACACCCTTAACTTCGAATTCTGGATGCTTTGAGGCTGCATGTTTCCTCAGACTGCTCTCAAATCGATAGCTTATATCACACAAAGGACACTGAATTGGCTTCTCACCTGTATGAACTCTTGAGTGTACCTTTAAACTCTGAGAAGCATGAAAAGCAGCTGGACAGTACTGACACTTGTAGTGTTTTTCTTCATCGTGAATCTTTTTGTGCTTTGTCAAATTACCACAAGAATTAAAACCACGAGAGCATATTTTACACTTATATGGAGGATCTGAAGCATGAATGTTCATATGAAATTTATAGTAACCAAGGCGAGAGAATTCTTTGCCACACTGTTCACATCTGTATGGTTTGTCTGTAGTATGAACTGTCTGGTGATTTTTTAAGTGAATTTTCTGGGTAAACTTTGAATCACAAATTTTACAAGCATATGGTTTATTGCCATTATGCATTTGAATGTGCTTTTTAAGAGCCTCTTTTTGTCTGAATGACTTCAAACAAATTGAACACTTATAAGGTCTTTCCCCAGTGTGTTTTCTCATATGCCTTGTCAAGTCTGAAGAACCAGAAAACTTATGGTTACATATACTACATGGATACCATCTCTTTCCATTGATCCTGATGATCTCATGCTTCTTACGGCGGCAAATTACCTTCTTCTCTTCACGGTTAGGGTCTGGTTGTTGGAGACCCTCTCCTTGCTCTGGCCCTATTTTGACTTCATTAGTAAAGCTTTCCTGCTGATTATTACTGATCTTCCTGTTATCTCCATCATATCTCTGGTGATTCTGACCAATACCATTAACTGTATTCTTCACATCACAGCTCTGCAAGTTTACATCCTCTCTGACTTGTAAATTAGCTTCTTCCTTCCCATCAAAAGGTTCTAGTGATACTCGTAATAGCTTATTTGGGGATTCCTTATCTTTGAGTGTACTTCTCAACTTTCTTTTTTGTGGATTATTTGGGGTAGGGACTCCTGCATTATTGCCGGTCATCTCTAAAGTCCTCCTTTTGCTGTTTGTTTCTTTTAAGTTTTCTCTCCTACAATTTGCAGTAAATGATTCTATCAGTGACTGATCTTCAGTCACCAAAGTTCTATTCAACATGGTTGCATCAGTCTCTTTTGTAAGATTAACCTCAGTTTCAGTCCTTTGGCAACTGTCGGTAATAAGAATCAAATTCATATCATCTGTTCTTTCCTTTTCTTTTGTTATTGTTCCTGTGTTTTCCTGCTCTGTGCAAGAATAATTCTCTCTTTTTAAATCTAAATTATGAATTTCTTGATCATCATCATTATTTTTCTGTCTTGAATTTCTAGTTAGGTCTTCATCATTTTCTCCAGATTTGGATGCTGTCATAAGGTCTGGGGTATTAATTATTGATTTAGGAATCTCTAATTCAGAGTGTTTCTTTACCAAGATTTTTGAGAATGAACCCCTGGTATGGTAAGAAATTTCATCATTCCTAATTCCCCCATCTTTATTAGTTATCCAACTGTTTCTTTCATCTTGTTCGGTATTCAACCCCAGGAAAGGGTTATCACTACCAGAATATGTTTCATTTGTATCACTAATTACCTGAACAGATTGACTGACCTGTTCTGAGTTACACTTCCTATCAATTTTCTGTGGTATATCTTCCTTCTGAAGTTTATCAGTTTCAATCTCATTTACTGATTGTTGACTGTCCTCTGCAGGATGGTGTCTATTGTTACTTGCTCCTTCATATTTTTTTCTTCTCCTAAATGTATATCTGGGTTCTTGGATATTTGTATTCATTGGGTCTGAAGCAAGAGGCTCCAAGTTTCCATCTTGGCTTTCAGTTATTTGAACTAAATTTTGAGGTAAATCTGTATCTGAATATTTTAGTTCCTCTCCGATTTCTAATTCTGACTTGTCAAAACCATCAACAATATCTTTGTTTGTGGTTAGAAAACCTTCAAAACTTCTGTCACGAACTAGACTATTAAGATTTGTATGTGATGTGCCATTTGGTTTCTAATTGGTATTTCTTTGCCGTTTTCAATGCTGATCATCATGTAGGAATATCATCGTCCTTTTAATATTCCTTTTTTTCTACATCTTGTCAATGTCTTCAACTCTAATTGCACTCTCTCATTCTTTTAAGATAAGTTGTTATATTTCTAGTCCTGTGAGCAATAAAAGGACAACACACGGGAGTATAACTTTTACTGACTATGGATGCAGCTTGACTAAGGCCAAGGCACTGAACAAGGTTTTTTTGGTTGCTAATGGGTGAACTAAGACAGTCCTCACTAATCTGGCTTCAATGCTGCCTTTATTCCCTGCCTTGTAATTTATTTCAATTTCATCATCTTTGAAAACTGAAATATCATCATCAGATTTTTTTGCCTTACTACCATTAGAAATACATGAAAGATCTTTGCTTTTATGAAAATCCTTAGTAAAACTAAGTTCCTGAATACTGTTATCCTTATTGCCACTACAATTCTGTTTATCTACACTCTGATTTGCTTTGCATGTTATTCTTCCTGGAGTTTTTTCTTTCTTCAATATTTGATTTTTCTTCGTTTTTGTTGATTTCGCCAAAGCTCCATGAAAATCATGAAATCTTTTGCTTCTCTTTGCACTATCTTGCATTCTAGCCTGAAGTTTGTTACTAATTTTCTCTCCAACAGTATTTTTCCATTCTTGACTCAAAGCAGTATCATCAGCTACTAAACATTTGTAACTTCTTTGGTTGGCTGTTATTTCTTCCTGACCTTTTGAGGGTGTTTTTCTTATTTCATGATCCGTTTCACTCCGTTTCTGATCTTGTGCTAATTTTCTCAATTTTTGGGGTGATTGAGCCTTACACCTTGTCTTAACCGTACCTATAATCTCATGGTTATTATGAGGTATAATTCTTGGATTATTCTCAGTGACTAAAGTTTCCTTAGGAGGCTGAATATTGGTCACTCCTTCTTGATTTAGAAAAGATTTACAATTCAAATTACTACTATCAGCTATTACACCTTCATCAGTCTCTGCTCTTCTTTCTGGACCTTCCTGTTTATCTCCCATAACTATGGACTGAGTTTTATTTTCTAGAGCTCCAGCATTAGATTCATGAAATTCATTTGGCTCTATATCTGTACTGTTTCCACTATAAAAAAGGTCAAGCATAATTTGTGCTGCTTCTGTTTCACTACTAGTAAAGGCATCAAATATCTGAGCACTTTTTATGTTAGGTACTAATGTAGATGACTGACATTCCTGGGAAACATTAGCAGAAATGGTATAAGAAGGAGGATCTTTTACTGGAGAGATTTTACTGTTTGGGAGATATCTATGCTGAGGACTGGTTACTGATGAAGAACTATAATCATATTTTGAAGAGCAGTATGATGGGGCTCCATTTTCTGGTGCAAGATTCTGTCCGTCCATTTCTTCAATAGTGGCATTATCATCAACTGTATTAAGCTGGGATGATAATAATAGTGGTTGCACTTCTGGTGACATCAAAGACTGTGATGGTGTATCTGGGCATCTTGTCATGCATGAATACAGAATGGGTGAACTTTTCTCTACAGTTCTTTCTGAATTTACAAATCTGTCCACATCACACTCCTTTATTTCATAAGACTTTACAAGAGAGTTATCTGATGTTTCTCCCACATTGATAATGAAAGAAAGTTCTTTGTCTCTGTTGTTATCATTTTTCTGACTTTTATTGTGTGTACTTAAATCACAGCTTTTCTGCTGCACCTTACTATTCTTCCAAGCTATATGTGGAATTTCAAAAAGTTTTTTATGAAGGACAATCACTTTCCGTAAATACCTCCTTGGCGTGGAATGGTTGGTGTTACTGGATTCTGACTCTAGGTCACTACTGTCACACTGAATACCTCTGCTTACCTGTGTGACTAAAGTGCCAGGTGAAGATGCATTTTTTAAAGATAGTGTTGTCTGTGGAAAGCCTGTTTCTTCAATTACCTGTCTCTCTGACAAACTATCCTTTCTGGGACTAACCAATTTTGCTTCTCTATTATTTGCACTTATAGAATGTTTATCTACTTTTGTGGCTTCTACTGTTTGCAGAAGGCCTCTTTCCATGACTGTATGCCTCTGTAAATTTCTGTTCAGTTTTTTCACATATATCTTTTTGCAACTTCCAACCTTTAGTTCACTGTCTGATTCAAAGTCACTGAAGCAACTTTCTTTTTCACTTCCAAATTTATCCTCTTCATCAGAAAGATTATTGATATCAATAATG
>NW_028234406.1:18482228-18484892 GCF_977035675.1 Penaeus japonicus | reverse complement strand
TGGATATTCGATAAGTTATTATTTTTGTGTATAATTTATAGATAACATTTAGTAAGCTTCTAAGTCGATAGTGGGCTAGGTCCAGTTGTCGCCTTTATTGCACTTTTCCGATTCTCAAGAACTTTTCATTATTTTGGACACTCGGTGAAATGTCTGGCTAGGTCTTTGTGAGTTACACCTGTGTCTTTGAGGGCATCTGCTATTACATTGTCTCCTGCTTTGCTCTGACTTATTGATTCGTTGTAGAATTCTATTTCATAAGGTGTTATTTCTGGTACTTGTAAAGATGATGTTTAAGTTTTATTTTCTTCAATACGAAAATAGCTTCTTTATGTCACTGGTCCTTGTAAAATTCCATTGCTCTATCTACAGTCCTATTTCTGCTTATTATGATGCCTACATCTTTCTTTTACAGTTTCATATTTTATTTTTTATTTTATTTTATATTCTTTGTGAAATCAAGAGTTGCTTTATTCAGTTTGTTGTTCTTATCACGATTTTCTTTTCAATCTTCTTGAGTTTCAGTGTTTTGATTAGATTTATTCAGATCGCTGTCATTAGACTTTGTTGTTTTAATTTGTTTCTGCTTGTTTTTTAATGCTTGCAAAGGTGCATATATATAATTTTAGATCGTATCAATTGGATATTTTAGAGTATGGATAGCTACTCCGTCAGATATGCCGTGGAATTCTTTTTACATTTTCTTAATTTCTTTGTGAACTAGAAATCCCAAACCATTTTGTTTGATATCTCCCTCCACCCCGCACACACACTGTAAGCCACCAATTTTCCGGACTATTACAGTTATTTTATTGTAATATAATCTTTGTAATATTAATTACTTCAGAGACAATGTTCCTTAGTGACTAGCAAAGTACCATAACTGCTTCCTGCCTCGACTTTCACCTGATCACACAGACCGGAAGCACCATTAACTTCTTCTTAATTGACCCATCTATGCCTTATATGTTATAGCAGGAGGTATCTGTAGACATCTCCCTCCATCTCATCTTCATTAACCCGCTGACTGTATATTTCAATTGCTGTATAGCATGCAATAATTTGCTTCCGGTCCCTTCAGCTGTATCCGTTAGTCGAATGGCCTGAGGCAGGGAAATAGACACAAAGTTTCCAGTGTCACCATCGGGTCATGGGAACAAGGGGCGAGCAGACAGAGACACTCTCTTCCGATGGCAGAAGCACAGCTCGGGGGAGCGCCTTGACCTCGTCTCCAACGAGGACGTTGACTCTGTGATCTGAAGGGGCGAACTCCTGGACCAATAAAGTGTAAGTATATCAGCGTGTCTCCATCACCAACTCAAGCCGTGATCTCAAGGTCTAAGTCAGAACGACCATCGAGCTTATATTGCTGACAGCGCTGGTTATTACTAGGGTCCCAACGGTAGCTTTACACTGAGTAGCGAGCGGTTGCCCTATACACACACAACGCTCCGCGCGCCGCGCGCGCGCGTCGCGCACCACCGCTACGCATGCATCGGCACACACTCCAGAAAGCCCCCCACGCACGCACGCACACACGTTACACATCAGCTACACAACACACACACTACACACACACACCACATGCACATATCACACACACACGTACACACACGCACACACACACACACACACACATCGCACACAGGCGACCACCGACACCACCACACTCACACACACACACACACACACAACACTACCACACACACACCACACACCACACACACACACACACCTACACACAACTCCATCACCAATAAAAAAAGAAACAAAAAAAAATATATCTATTACTATAGACTATATATACATATATAATAAGTTGTGTGTGAGTTGTATGTATGTATACATATACTATATAATATCTAAATATATATATATAATAAATATATTATATATTTATTTATTTACTTTCAATTTATTTATATGTATGGTATGTATGCGATAAGTACATATATGTATGACTACAGTAGTATGTATGTATGTTATGTATGTACAGTATAACTATAATATATATATATATATAAATATATATATAATATATATATATACCATCATATAAAAATATATATATATACATAGATATATAAAATATATATATAGTATATATATATATAGATATAGATACTAATATAATATATATATGTAAATATATATAATATATATATATAATATATATATATAAATATATCTATAAATACAATATATATATACATATCAAATATGCTAAATATGCATAAAAATATATTGCATATGTAAATATATAAATATTATAAATATTAAAATAATATATTATATATATATATATATATATATATATATATATAATAATGTAATATTTATATACATATAAATATATAATATATACTATATATATTATTACTCTTAATATATATACCATATATATTGTATATAATATAGCTTTATATATATATATGTATGTGTGTGTGTATTAATATATATAATAAATATTAGTATATCATATCTATAATATATATATATAATATATAATATATATAAAAACTAAATTAAAAGTAACGTATAATATATAAATAATAAATATATATACTACTAATATATCTATATTATATATATAATATGATATAATTATACATAAATATATAATTATAATATATCTATATAGTAAATTCTAATATATATATTTAT
>NW_028234406.1:18474728-18477228 GCF_977035675.1 Penaeus japonicus | reverse complement strand
TGAAGCATCAACAATTTATACAGAGGAAACAAAATATAGCAAAGTGAGCATTTAAACATTCAATCTATAATCAAACCTATATAAATATTCAACATATACAATAAAATGTCAATAAATCTACAGAATTACTTGGCTTATTCATTTTCTCTGTAACAATCATGAAATCAATATATAATGTGCATGCTATTGTATTTTATTACAGTTTATATTTTTCCACTGCATAATTCAAATCATTTGATATATATATATGAAAGCAACATAACTGAACTATCCTCTACATATTCTAGATAAAAACATGCTAACAGGGCTTATCCTGAACATGGAGGTAATTTTTTCTTTGGCATTCCAATTATTGTGATTCTATACACTCATTAAAATTAGACTAAAATGCCTTAATTTATGGCATTGATAATTTATATAGAAAATAAAATTTTGGCATGTTCAGAACAGGCCTGTCCTTACGCATTTAATGCGCAAACCATCACAGAACTGTTAAATTGCATTTTTTCAAACTGTCCCTTGCACATCCTTAAAAGCTGTGCTACTATAGATTTTATCTTGCACATCATTTTCATTCTCTAACAACACCAAACATTCTTCCTCTCCAATGCCTTGCACAGATGAGTTAATTTGCTGCAGAATTTCATATCAGAATCATATCCTAGAATTTTAACAGACAAACTTTTTGATGCCAAGGAAGCAAAGCCATAAACAAAGGCCAAAATTCAGCCTACTTCTTGGGACATTATGGTAACATATCAAGTATGTGAAGATGTCGCCATGCTGCCATCTTTTAGTTCCTCTCTCTAGAACATTGTCACCATCTGATTAACCATCACATTACCCTCTAGATAATATGAACTAGGATCTGCATGTAGCAACACCATAAACATCACTACCCTGAGGACCAACTTCACAAGTGGTAATCCAGGGCAATTGTAAAGCCCAATATTAGTCAACCAATACCTTCAGCACCAACACATGAAGGTAGGAGAAAGAAAACTATTGCAGGGGAACAACACCCTAAATTAGATTTATGAATTGGAAACTGTGATGAGTTTACTATCACTTGTTTTTGGGTACATCTTATAAAAGTTGTATACTTCTACAACTGATGATTCACCATTTAAATATTTTTGGTATTTTCCCCTACAACAATTTTCTCTCACAACACAGCATAGATATAGATCATCAACTACCTGTGTGTTCCGAAGATCCTACACAAAATGCTCACAGCATCCTGAATTCCTACATAATACCATCACAGCATACAAAGCTTCTGAAGCTATTAAACTAACATGCGGCAGTGTCTGATTATTGACAGGAGGGACTGGTTTTTGTCTACGTTCACAGTACTACTATTCCAGTGCTTATAACATTCATATTCTTCACTACACAAAGAATATTCAGGCCTATTTCTTTCTACAAATAAATCATGCCAAAAAATTGAGGTACAATATACCGAGGTAGTTCAAACCCATTGAAGGGGACACAAAACCAGTCCACTCCTGCTGAAAAAGGACAACAGACTGAAAAGGAAGTTTTGCAATGAGTTGAGCCTGTCAGCAGATGCCAGTGCCAGTGTTGATGTTATAAAATTCCAAACATTCACATCATATTTTCCATTCATACATTACTGACTTTATGTTTGCCAAGAAGTCCAGTCTCATTGTTTGCATTCTCATTCAGTACTACTATTCTAAATCATGAATAGGATTTAAAGCACTCCCATTTTTCATTTATGAGATAAATGAATATGTCATCAAACGGTAAGTTGTGTGTTACCATAACTTGTAATAAACACAAGTAATGCTACAAAAAATAATAAAAATAAAAGTCTGGCCATTAAATAAATATCTTCAAATGCATTCACATTAGCAACCTGCCAATTGAGTTGTTGTGTCGTTCAAAATCAATTTCAAACATCTACATTGAATACCCATTGCCTGTCAATAATAGTTAACAAACTATCAATATAAGTTATTTTGAAGGGAAAAATTCAATATCCCTTGTTCCACTTTTAACCAATCAATATCATATTTCCTTCTCTTTTTGAGATAAAATATCTTCTGATCAAAAAGATCATGTGCAACTTGATGCTTTTGCATATACAAATTTCTCTTAAAAAAGGCAATCTAACTTTCCTTTGATTTAGAGAAATTCAAAGAATTATTACTTATGATCCCAGAAATCTGATAATAAAGGAACTTGAGTTGTAAGATTTATCACATTATGACTGCAGGTAAATTAAGTTCTTTGACTTCTTTTTCTATAATCCCATTTTCTTTACATCTGCCATTAATACTAATCCCTTAGCACCAATCTATATAGCATGTGATATATTTGGAAGCTTAGTATATCACTATTAAAAATATATTTAAAAAATAATAATATATCTGTAACTGATATCCATATCTACTTATTTAAAAGTAATATTATTCTCTCAGTGATCTCTCAAAACAAAGAAAATAGCTTTAAAAAGTACATTATAACCAAAAAT
>NW_028234406.1:18467228-18469728 GCF_977035675.1 Penaeus japonicus | reverse complement strand
GAAATCAATATGAGCATAATTGAACAACAAACACTTTCTTTTGCTAGACACGTCCACATAGAGATCCTGGGAATTCATAAGACATGTCCATGCAGAGCTGCTATGACTCTGCTACACATGTCCCCACAGTGATCCTTGGACTTTACAAGACATGTCCACACAGTGATCCTGGGACTAGTATACAAAAGATAAATTCGATGTTACCGATCATTTCGACTTACCCCGATGAGATGCTTATTTTGCCAACAGTAAGAATCCTGCCTTATTAAACAAATAAAGAAATCGGCACAGCTTTTACCAATACAGAAACTACTGTAATTCAAATATTAAAATCCTGAGAAATAAAACAGTAGAGGTACCCTGGGGCAGCAATACAGTGATCAAACACATTATCCAACAGACAACAAGAGACAAAGAACAGTAACTTTTTAAAATCTTTCACGGCATTTACCTTGAGCAAAGACGAAAATAGTCGTCCTCTCATCTAGGCAGACTGAGGTGTCGAACATCAAAATGTGGGGGTACATACAATCATAACATTCTGCCAAACATGGGACACCAATTTTTTATGACTTGTGTGAGAAGAGACTTACACTGCGCTGAGGAGTGCTTCCTTCCACAAAAAAATATAACCACTTAAAATGTATATACATATACCAAATCAAATCTTACATACAAAATGAATCACACTTGAACTCTTTGAATTCTTAATACCTTCTGCAATTGTGGTGTATCTGAGTTGTCCTTCTTTTATTTTTCTTTGAAAAGATAAATAAATAAATAAAAAAACAGGATACGTATCATATGACAAACTACAGGGGGCTCATTAAGTCTGAGTAAGTAAAAGATCAAGACACACACCAACACACATCTGATCACACAAAAAGCCAATTATATTCCGATTATTCTCAAATCACAATGCTGAATACTTCAAAGTGTAATATTCAGTCCAAATTACAAAGCCCTTCATTTTTGTTTGAAATTCCCTCATTATGTAATATTCTACCATCATGACAAACTTTCACTGGTGTACATAGTACTTGAAGATAAGAATTTAGATTCAATATGAAGCCTAAGTCTATTTTCTTTTGAAACACTAAATAAATACATGCAAGTATAATGAGGATAGATCAAAGGAGATGAAGCAGACAAGATGAACAACAGCTCTAACAATGAAGCAACAGCCATAACAAACAGAGACAAGATCTCTTCCTCAGCGCACGCTAATATCCTCATCACACAACTATATATATTACATCACCCCTACTGCATTATGTACATTAAGTTAATAAAAATACAACTCTAATAACATAAAGAAGGATAAAATAATTTAGTCAACACTAAGTTTGGTGATGATAGAATACAGTAATCAATAACAGAAAAATGCCTATTTCATAAGACATAATAATAACTGACATAGTATAGCTTTATAAGTGGTTAGCTGACAGGTTTCCCTTTAGCCACCAATTTCATACCTGAAAACTGTGGAGAAAATAATCCACTTAAAGAACATACAATTTATACATATGTGAAGAACTAAGATATATCACGGCAACTACAGTGAAATACATCATGATACTCTTTCCTAATGAAAATGGACAGTGAACTTACTATTAAAAACACATGTAAATGTAAAAATATTCCCTGTAGTATCTGATAAACTGTCTCACAACGGCACATGATAAAATACATTTCCCCAAAATGCTCGTTCAATTGCACTTTGTAAATGAGCACAGAATCCAACGAAACATTTTGGTTATTCCAGTTGATACAGTATAATTATAACTTCTGATTCCTGAGGTAGAGAAGATACCGGTATGTGTGAAGGCGGCAATCATAGGAGCGTCTTGCAAAATCATAGTACAAAGAGTTAATTTTAACTCAAACTTTGTCAAACAAAATTCATGTTTGAATTTTTTTATAATAGATAAATACCACCCTCAAACTGAGTATTACAAGCCAAGTTTAATCTTCTTTATTTGGATTATTCTTTATTCTTTTATTTCAAACAGTGATGTATAAAAATAAGTTACATGGAGTAAAGGGTGTGGGAATTCGATTAGGATAATAAATTACTTTATGGAATGTTTACATACATTCAAATCATATATATGATTCCAATTGGCTCTTTTTCTTAAAAATCAGCTTTATGAATTTACCAATATAAAACGGGAAATTGACAATGACTTCTCCCATGGTTGCCGCTTAGTTAACTATGGACTGTAACCTGCTTGGCTTTCATAAAATGCAAGAGTAAAAATGAATGTAACAAATCAGAAACTAAACATGATATTTTTTGTATAAACTACTTTCAATCAAGTAATAATAATGTACTTTAAGAGGCATTATTCAATATCTATAAACAAACTCTCGACAAAGAAACAGCAATTACACTGACATACAGCATTGACGGAGGCCGAGTCTTGCTTACTAGTGGAAAAGATGCACAGAAACTCCTGACTTTCTTCCTGATTATGACACTGTTTGTACTGAATGGATG
>NW_028234406.1:18459139-18464139 GCF_977035675.1 Penaeus japonicus | reverse complement strand
CTATAAACAACCAATATACTTCTCTAATATCTTGACTTACGCCGTGTTGACATGCACCAGTAGCTTGCTCCATTCCTTTGTTTCCTACCTCTGTGGGTGTAATGAACTTCCGGAACCAAACTTCTAAAACTTCGGCTTCGATGGTCTGTTATGTGCTGTGAACTCTACAGGTACGCCATAAAATAAGAAAAAAAGAAGAATAAAAAAAGGTGAAGAAGTAGAATGAGAAAACGTGGAGTTAATGAGGGATTGGTAGGACCTTGCCGCGTGTTGCTTATTATACTGTACTTCTGTTGGTGGGATTTTTTTTTTATTGTATATTTCTTTATTATTATGATTATTACTATCATTGTTATTACCATTATTATTATTATCATTATTGTTATTGCTATCATTCTTCTTCTTATTATTATTATCATTATTAATTTAATTACTGTTACTATTACTATTATCATCATCATTCTTCTTATTATTATTGGTATTGTTATTATTGTTGTTAATGCTATGGTTACTATTATTGTTATATTTATTATGATTATCATTGTCATCATCAGTGCTGTTATTATTATTGCTATGATTATTAGTTATTATTATTATTATCATTATTTTTGCTAACTGCATTAATATCAATATTAATACCATCATTATTACTGTTATTATTACTATTGAATTATTATTATTATCATTATCATTATTATCATCATCAGTATCACACAGTAATAATGTATTATTGTTATTATTATTATTATCATTATTATTATCATCATTATCATGATTATGACTGTCATTGTTATTAATAGCATCAATTTTATCTTATTGCAAGTATCATGATTATTTACATCTTTATCATTGTCAGCCTAGTGATTAGCTTAGATATTACTGTTTTATTCAAGACAGCAAGGTTCATGTACCATACAATGAATAAGAAAAAGAAAACCACGAAGCACGAGAAAGAACGGGAAAATGACGTCATAAAACCACGGGCAACCCCACGTAAACATGAAACAAAAGACGATAAAGGTGCACAGTGATTGGCCAAAAGCGATAGCGCATTTGTGCTTCATATCACTGTGATTATTGATGTGAAGTCAGTTGTGTTGATGAAGATAATAATGAGGAATATGATGATTATGGCGATGATGAGTAAAAGACTGTTACTAGTGATAAAAATGATAATAATTTCATAAGGATAATGATTAATAATGGTAGCAGTAATTATACTGATTGCAAAAATGGTGACTAAAAATGACAATGAAATATAATGGTATTAAAAATAATGATGAGATACTAACGATGGTGATGTTTATGATAATAATAACAACAATGATAGTGATCATACTTTTTATAACATAATTTCATCATCATTATTACAGATCATCATTATCATTATTACAGATCATTATCATTACATAGCAACCGCACTATTCACAACGCCCAAAACAGCACGCGTTAATGCCATTACTGTAAAACCAGAAACTCCAAGGTTAAATATATTCGAAGTTGGGTCCAGTGTGTGACAGTACGCTTTCAGGCGCTGCCGAGGTGAGGCGTGGGTCACCTTAGAGTTGCAAGGGTTAAAGAGATTATTCTTCAGTTGACACGCGATCTCCTTGCTCTTCTTGTCTAGGTTTAGTTGCTGATGAGTGCGCTGCTGGTTCTTGATATTGCCTAATCGGTGGATGACATTACTGACCCTGACTCGAAGTGGATCATGAATTTGTTAGCTTTTCGATTTTGAAAAACTTATTTACCGCGTGTTCTTGTATATATGTATATCGTATTATTCATCTGTATTCATTTTGTGTCATATTTTTTGTTTTGTTTCCGTTACTGTATTTATATACGTTGCTGTGGCTATCTTTTAGTTTCCTTTTATTATGTGTATAATTCGTTTCTTGACAGGTAGACACGATAGAACCTATTGCGAATAAAAATCAGTTACCGAGACTGTAAATATTAGTGTCGTAAGCTTTAAAAAGTATATCTTTGTGAAATGCCATGTATATCTGCTTCAGTGTAATCTTGTGATGATGATTACCAATAACAACACTATATAATGGCCGTATGTGTCACATAGAAAGAAAAAAAAAGCACATAGATAAAACATCGCCGTAACCATGTTGTGAAAACCGAGCACGGGGAGTGACCAATGGCGTGAGCGGGAACGCACGCACACCTTATTCGCGCTGCCCTACGACTGCCACCACCAGAAATCACCACGGTAAATATACATCCCACATACGTATCCTGAGATATCTACAATAACAGGCGGATATGCAATGTTGTCAGTCAATAGATCCAGATCATGCTATGGTGAACGTGCCTTTGCCATACCTGGGTTCCCTAAACCTGCGTGTTGTATCCTTGGATATGCTTCTTCACCTCTCGTGTGAATATCCACGTGAGACCCCGGGCAGTCATTAGGTCCATTATCTGGACTGTAGTACATGGTCACAGGCTTTGTTATTGCTTATTTATGTTCGATGTATCGCTTGTACTGTTTGCTTTTCTTGATGTGGGGTTTTGCAGGAATACATGGAAGTTGCTCTCTGCGTCTAGTAGGGATTAGCTGGCTTGGGTAGAATATCATATTGTAAATCCGTTTGTATTGCATTTTACTATATCCTGGTGAGCCTGGGAAAGCTATTCACGGTAGGTCGTTTACTTACTGTTTGAGTTCGTTCTGGCGCCCGGTAGATTACTGTGCATGACTCGAGAATACTTTTTGATCTCGTGGCCGAGTTTGCATGATCAGGTGTGCTTGAAGGAGCGTATCGATGGTGCGTGATTCCCGAGTAATAGTGACCTTTTGACCGTGGAAAAAGGCAGGGCGCGTGAAGCAGGTTCTTTTTCGTTTTATGATTTCATCAATGAAGATTTAGGATACTATAGGATTATGCATTTCACTTAGAAATGGGCAATAGACCGCATGTCACAAATTTACGTGACTGTAATTAAACTTGATCACGTCATATGAATGCAACATTACTATTATCCGCGTTATGTAACAGCAAGGCAGTTTGGTCACGCCACATGATAACTACATTTCAAACGTATCTCATTAAGCCGAAGAGCTTATAAAACTTCTTCATTACTGACTTCACCTTCCAAATCGTAATACACGATCAAATCACGTGCTTGTATCTGATTTTGGTCGTGGCACAGGAAGGTATTATGATTTAGCAGTGTTGTATAATATCAGTACAATATACCTTGATTTACTCAGGGTTGAAGCCTGTGGTGGTGGATTCACACATCCATTTCGAGAAGTATGAAAATGGATAAACGTATACAATATGATTTTGTTATACTTTCAAGGCAATATAATGCATGATAGAATTCTACCGGACACATAAAAATAAAAACCGTTGAAAAAAAAACTCTAAAAAAAAAAAAAAAAAAAAATGCAGTACTGCCTCGCCAGAAATTTAATCTTCACATCATGCCAACTCTTTACGAAATAATACGCTCAGATCTAGACCAACCCTAGTCCTTGTGCTCAGCTACAGCATGCAATTTGAAAAGAGATTTCACACTTAACTGAAGCAGAGAAATTGCTTTTCACTCTCTGCACTTTCGTCTGTCAATCATTATAGTTTATCACGCATGAGGGCGATGGGTTATGCAATGATGATAGTAATGGTGATGGTAATGATATTGATGATACTAATGATGGTAACAATAGTTATAATGATAAAAGTAATAGAATTAGATGTATTATATTAGTAATGATAATGATAATGATAGTAGTAAAAAATAGTAATGATATAGATAATGATAATGATGAGGATGATAATATAACCATGACAATAATGATAATGATAATAATAACGATTTTGGTGATAATAATATCATTGTTGTTATAACTTCTGTTATTACTATAATTATCAGTAACCTCATTGTTATTAGTAGTAGTAGTATAAGCATTAGTATCATTAATATTTTACTATTATTATGGATATTATTATCATTATTATCATCATTATTATCATCATTATTATGATCATTTTTAGCATTCTCATTGTTAATATTTTCACGAATATCTTATCTTCATTATCATTATCATTATTATCATTATTAGTATTTACTATTATTATCATTACTATCATTACTAATAATGATAATGATAATATAAATGATAATGATGATACTAGTTTACGATTATCATAATCTTTATTATTATTATTGTTATTATTATGTTGACTATTACTATCATTACTATTATTATTATTATAGTAATAATGATTATTATCATAATCATTATTATCATTATCATTATTGTTGTTATTACTATTATCCTTATCATACTTATTATCGCTGTTGTTATTGCTGTTGTTATCATTATTATTATTATCATTATTATTATATATATTTTTATTCTTATTTCTATTATCATTATCATCACCACCATTATTATCATAATTATTGCTTTTATCATTACTGTTTTCTTCATCATTGTTTTTATCAATATTACTATTATTATTATTATTAATATTATCATTATCATCATCGTTATTGTTATAATTATTTTTATTATATGGGATAGTGAGAATGATAGTAATAATGATCACAAGAATTATCGTCATAATTAATATCATAATGATAATAATACTACTAAGATTAATAATAATGATAATTATTAGCAATGGTATTATTGTTATTTGTAATAAGAATGATGATAATGGTAATAATATTAATGAGTATAATAATGATGATGATAATGATAATAATAGTAATAATGATGATCAAAATATCAATGATGATAGATATTATTATTTCATTATTACTACTCTATTATTATCACTATTATTATAATAAAAGATAATGATAACGATGATGGTATAGATAATAGTGATGATATTGATAATGATAATAGTAATAATAATAATAATAATAATAATAATAATAATAATAGTAATGGTAATAATGATAATGATAACAATACTACTACTGATAATAAGAACTGTAATATTGAGAGTAATCATATTAATAATAGAGAT
>NW_028234406.1:18401639-18404139 GCF_977035675.1 Penaeus japonicus | reverse complement strand
ATTGTTCCAGGTATAGTGAATTACTCTTCATGTTGGCAGTTAGTTTGTTTTTCAGATAACTTCGGCGTTACCAAACAGTGCTGACGTGCTTTATCATCCAAAAGTTATTAACTTGTAATTGGCGTAAAATTGCTGACGTTGAATGCAAAAAACAACATTGCTCTCGTGCTCTGCCATCAAACTACTAAGAATCTACAGCGGAAGTTATGTAACGGTTTACAAAATGTTATACGGATACAAGTAATGCCAGTTTGAAAGTCACCGAATTACATATTGGTATTCAAGAGAACATTTATTTCCGGTTAACAAAAGCAAACGAGTTTAGGTTCATACGAGTGTGATCGACTTCCCATCCTGCAATTGATCCTCAGCATCACCAGGAAGTTGTCGTTTGCGGAAAAATCGTTATTGACTTACGGCCGCCGAGGCAATGGGAAGATGGGATCTATTATTCATGGCGAAGGTCTTTTATCAGGCTTGAAAGGCTACAACCTCAAGTCACAATATTTACTCTTTCTTAGAGCTTTAATAGAATATATGTTTGATATTTTTATATCTTCTCGCAAAAAAAGAAAGAAAAAAAAAAAAAAAGATGGCGTGGGACCGAATTTTACTGATTTCATTTGTTTCTTTTTCGTATTTGGTCGAGAGATATCTATATCCTAATCTAAAATATAAACATAATTACCCTTTGGACGTAAGAAAATGGAATTTCATGTCAAATATCTGGAAAAGCTCCTTCATGTCCGCCGTATTGTCGGGAATGTGACCAGTGTGGCAGTAACTCTGGCCTGTATGTTCAGTATATAGGATAAAATATGGTTCACATAGAGGAATAGATCCTTGTGATAGCCCTTGTAAAATGAAATCCAGAGTCAGCGTGGCGTAAAGGCTCAATGGCTGTAGTACATAATTCAAACGCTTTGTCCAGTGGATCGTTCCTGCTCGTCCATTCTATTCCTTTTCCACTCATCGTCAAGCAAAACTTGCGAATGTATGCAAAACGCAGACAGAAATGCTTAGCAATGGAGGAAGTCCGGACAGTGATGATAAGGCAGTATTCATTCATAAAGCAATCTCGTCCTTCATGGGTTACCGAGCCTGACATTTTGCCGAATTCCGGACGTGGCCAATAATCGATCACTTGATAGCTCCTCGGAGGAGAGCCAGTCGGGAGCCGGACGCGGGGCGGGCGGGCGGGCGAAGCGACGGCAATGACCTCCTTGGGGAACGTCTTCAGACATGAGGCCAGCGGCGGAAAGGTCACCGAGTTGCCTGATGAACTTGTTATGACGCGCGAGGCGTGGCTGGCCTTCCTTTTGTTCTTGTGTTTCTTAATCTTTTTTGGATAACATGTTCCTTTCTTTTGTTCTTTTCATTGTCTTCAATTTAATGCTTTTTTGGCATTTGGCCTTTTTTATTGTTCGTTTAAAGTGGATTCTTAGATGGATTTCAAGACTTTGTTTGTCGCACATACCCAACAACGCAACACATCAGAATAAACCAAACACACATCTCACACACAACCATACACAACACCAACACAGAACCACACACACCACACACACTACACACACCACACACACACAACACACACCACACACACAACACACCACACACACACCACACACAACACACAACACACACTACGCACACACAACACACACCACACACACAACACATCACACACACACCACACACACACCACACACACACAACACACTATACAAAAATATCACAAATGCACACACACCAGTAAAACAATTCGAGCACACCCACCAACTCACACAGCACAACGCCCACACCCCACCCCCCCCTCACCACCTCTGACTCCTTCTCGAAGGACTTCTCGACTCCTTCTACAGATCAGTCTTCGTATTCAGGAACTTTCAGCACGAAGTACTAGGAGGCTTCAGGGAGGGACTGAGGAAGGGAGGGAGGGAGGAAGAGCTTCAGATCGTCATGTTCGAAGAGGTAAGGAGGATTGGCGAGGATTGGTTAGGGAGAGCTTGGCGAGGATTGGTTGGCTTGTGGATGGGGTTGGGGGTTTTGGGGTGGGGGGGGTGGGTTGTGGATGGGCTGTGGGTTTTGGAATACTTAGGTCATAGACGACGTACGACGTGAGTTGCATTAGTAAATACGGATTTGTTAATGGAGTAAAATAAATATAGATAGGTTAAGGGCTTTAGAGATGAGGGGTTAGGAAAAAGCTGTAGAGATTGCTCATGCTTTTGAAAAAGTTTCTGCGCTTTTGAACGGGTTTTGAGGATAAGGTGGAAAGATATTAGAATAATAAGGATAGGAAGAAAAGAAAGCATTGATATAAAGGGATCATTTCATTTTCATCGTGTTTCTTCTCCCCCTCTTCCTATTTTTCTTTCTCCTCTTCCTCCTCCTCCTTCTCCCCTTCCTCCCTCTCTTCCTCCCTCCTCTCCTCCTCTCCTCCTTCTCCTCCCTCTTTTCCCCCTCCTCCCTTTCTTCCTCCTCCTCCTCCTCCCTT
>NW_028234406.1:18381639-18389139 GCF_977035675.1 Penaeus japonicus | reverse complement strand
ATATATATATATATATAATATATACACACACGTATATATATATATATATATATATATATATATAATATATATATATATATATATATATATATATATATATGAATATACACGCACACACAGACATACACACACACACACACACACACACACACACACACACACACACACACACACACACACACACACATATATATATATATATATATATATATATATATATATATTTATACATATATATATATATATATATATATATATATATATATATATATATATATATATATGTATGTATGCATGTATGTATGTATGTATATATTAGAGAGAGAGGGGGGGAGAGAGAGAGAGAGAAAGAGAGAGTGAGAAAGAATGAGATTTATAGATAGAAAGATAGATAGATGGGCAGATAGACTGAAAGATAGAAATTACTGAATGGCAGATGGCCTATAGATTATCAATCGTTTAAGGATGATGAGTCAGTCCATTGCCCTGTAAATTCAGCATAAAGGTTGAATAGTAATAGCCCATTCGGCCACATAGAAATGCAGTGTCTTGAATCTATAATGGTTATGCAACATTGCATCGCATGATGAGAGCTAAATTGGTCGTAATTCTAAAAAAAGATAACCCTTCTGTTTGGTGAGTTGAACTTTGACCTTTGGTGTGTCCTGAGGGTGACCTTTGATGGCGTCCTGGGTGTAGGCGAAGTCTCCGTGATGCATTAACGTTGTTTAACATTCCTTTCCTTCATGTATTCTTCCATTAAAGTTGAATATTGTGTGCTTTTATTACAGAAAAATGAGGAACAAGAGGTAAGGCATTTTTTGTGTGTAGCGAGACGTACAGTACAAAGACCTTCGGAATCGTTCCTCAAATTAAGTGATGGTTAACAAGAATGCAAAATGGTGATACGATACCATTTACAAATTCTGATAACAAGGTACCGTAAATGAGTGTGCAATTCGCCTTTATTAGAGCTGACTCAAAGAGGTATATCTATGTACACACATTTTGGATGCACGTATCTCTAAACCATGAATTAAATAGTTACCATTGCAAATAATTGTAAGATGTCTTCTTAAATAATCTGCTGATTTACACAATGTGCATATATTGGAGAACAGCATATCAAAGATGTTTTCAAGTGTTTTGTGACTAAAGATTCTTCAAGAAGGACATGTAGGACAGTGCTTTGCAATTTAATTTCTTACATATTTTACTTCAGCAAACCAGTTTAAAAATTGCTTTCTATAATATGGCTGTAAGCACCTGCTTCATTATGGCTTTAGATTTGGTATTTGTAAATAAGTGGCACTACTTGATTTTTAACTAACATTTATGATAGTTACCAACACATTTTTTTCAGATGTTACTATGTAAAATAGGATGTTCAAATTTCTAGAGAAAACTATAGTTAATTATAGTCATATTGCACATCATTCTTTTTCTTAAATTGAAAATGATATAATAAACTTTATCTGCAGTTTCAACATAATTTCAAGAAAAACAACGGCACTTCAAATAAATAAAACTTAACACAGCAAATGTAGTGTTCATAGCACCAAGAATGACTGTCAGCAGATTGTAAAGCTTTACGGAAATAGATATGATAAAGGCACACTTTTAAAGCGCGCTTGCTATACAATAATCATTAGCTGTAACATTTTTACCTCTATGTAAAATCCTATCTTCGTATTGTTGTATGCTTTAAAATGCAACCGCGAAATGAAAAGTGCACATACTATAGAAATTGGCCATGAAAATAAAGTTATATTCTTAATGTCGCCCTCTACGCTCCTCCTGCCTTCTCTTTGGTGACCTCTCTCTTCCCCAGGCACAAGTGGAGAGGAGAGAACCGCAGAGGAGGAGAGACAGCAAGGGAGAGCAGAAGGACAAGAACGAGGCGAAGGAGACAGAAAACGAGGAGCAGAACTCCCAGCGCCGTTCCCCGCCGCCATCACGTTCTCGAGCTGCAGGTGAGTTCTATAGATCGCCCTTAGTGCTTGACCTGACCTTTGCCGACGACTCTGACCCCGAAGACGTCGAACCTCCCGCTGTCTACGAGCCACCGCCTCCGGAAGATCCTGCCGAGGAAGGCGAGAAGGACCCCGAGGATCTCAAGGGTGAGGGGGAGGATGTAGAGCCTCCGGAAGGGAAAGAAACGGAGGGCGGGAAGGACGGTGAAGGAGAAGGAGAAGGAGATGGGGAGGCAGAAGGAGGAAAAGAATTGCAAGTTATTGAAGAAGAAGAAGAAGAAGGAGGAGGAGAAGGAGGAGAGGAAATATTACAAGCTATCGAGGAAGAAAAAGGAGAAGAAGAGGAAGGAGGAGGATCAAAACCCGAGGGAGAAGAAAGGGAATCAGATCCTGCTGTTGAAGAAAAGGATGCACAGCCGGATGAAGAAGAATCAAAGCCTAATGAAGAAGAATCAAAGCCTAATGAAGAAGAATCAAAGCCTAATGAAGAAGAATCAAAGCCTAATGCAGGAGAATCAAAGCCTAATGAAGAAGAATCAAAGCCTAATGAAGAAGAATCAAAGCCTAATGAAGAAGAATCAAAGCCTAATGAAGAAGAATCAAAGCCTAATGAAGAAGAATCAAAGCCTAATGAAGAAGAATCAAAGCCTAATGAAGGAGAATCAAAGCCTAATGAAGAAGAAGTTGGAAAAGATGACACCGAGAAGGAAAAGACGGGAGATGAAGAAGATGGAGACAAAGATAGTGAGAGAGAAGATGAACACGAAAAAGGAGAGGAAGAAAGTGAGAAAGGAGAAGGGAATGAAAATGGAGATGAAGGAAGTGAGGAAGGAATCGAAAATGGAAAAGGAGATGAAGGAAGTGAGGAAGGAATCGAAAATGGAAAAGGAGATGAAGGAAGTGAGAAAGGAAATAAAGACGAAAAAGGAGAGGAAGAAAAGGAGAGAGAAGAAGGAAACGAAAAAGAAGATGAAGAAACTGAGAAAAGAGACGAAAATGAAAAGGGGGATAAAGAAAATGCGAAAGGAGAAGAAAATGTTGAAGGAAAAGAAAATTCAAAAGGAGAGGAAGAAAATGATACAGCTGAACAAAACGAAAAGGGAGACGAAGAAAGTGAAAAGGAGACAAAGGAAAATTAAAACGACGAACATGAAAATAAAAACGAAATCAAAGAAGACGGAAAGGGAAAGGAAGAAAATGAAAAAAAAAAGAAACAGCAGACGAAAAATAACAAACCGATATAGAGGAAAAAGGAAGCATGTAAACAAAAGAGAATTAAGAGACTTAAAACTGAAGAATCAAAAAAAAGAAAAGAAGAAATAAGAAGCAAAGACAGAAAAGAAAGAGGACATAGAATCGACAAAGACGCACAGGCTAATTAAGATTATAAAAAATGAAAAAAAAACTATTACTATTGCTACACTAATGATAACAATGGTAATAATGAGGATAACAATGATAACAAGAATGATTATGAAAACAATAATGATGATGATTATGATCATCATCTTAACAATAATGGTAATAATGATAATGGTGATGATGATAATGATAAGTTCTAAAACTATTATCATGATTATCATCATTGCTATCATTATCACTGCCATTATTACCATTCTCACAATCATTATCGTTGCTATTATCATCACTATTATCATCATCACTATCTCTATTATTATCATTATCATCATCAGTCTTATTGTTATTATATTTTTTTTTATTATTATATTTTATGTTATAATTATCATTATTATTATAGCTATTGCTATTATCATTATTATTATTATCATTATTATCAATATCATTATCATTATTACTTTTATATTTGCTTTTCATTATCATTATTATCATTATAATTATCACTATTATAATTAGTACTATCATCATCACTGTTATGAAAAATGATAAAAATATAAAGGATGATTGTAATTATCGTTACTATCATCATTATCATCAATATCCTCACCATCATTGTTATTGTTATGATTATTATCATTATCATTTTTATCCTCATTATTATGATCTTAATGATGATAATGATAATAGTGATCATGATGATTGTGATGATGATGAGGATGATAATGATGATGATAGGGATGATGGTGATAATGATGATGGTTGTGGTGAAGATGATGATGACAATGGCGATGACGATGACGATGATGAAAATAATAATGATGATAGATAAGTTGAAAGGATAATAGATATTTACAAACTTGGGCACAAGTTGCTACATGAAATGAAGGTCCAGTCAGAAACCACCTCGCAACTCTATATCCACAAATGAAGTCACGAGCCCACTGAAGCATCACCCAGGATACCAATGAAGCACTGCGCTGGAAACTTTGACTCCATTCCTAAGCCGCTTCACAAACTAGAAACTCATGAAACCTACGTGACTTTACTCGGAAACCCCTCTCACTAATCTTACTAGCCACGGAACCTTCTAGACTCCAGGTCACTTCTTCTCCAGGTTGCTAACCCAGTTCTTCAGATCGGTCGCCATTCAGGTACTGCTGTCTGGTTTCAGGTACCAGTCTCAAGAACCCCTTTTGTGTATCGAGGTCTGAAATCCCTTCAAGTCAGAAGTCAGGACATTTTTTTAAAGAATATTTATCTTCCAGGAACCGCTCTCTGTTACTCGTTGCTACTCAGGTACTATGGCATTTCTCTCAGGGAACTACAATCGTCATTCAGAAATTTCTTAGAAAATGAAATCAATATGTAAGAAATCAAGATAAAGCAGGTCGTTACTCAGGTAGCCTCTTTTTGATCAGGTGTTTACTCAGGAAACTTACGTGAATTAAGTCGGCCGTTTGATTCGCTCCAGTGAATGAGTTCGGCATTTAGGAAGTCTTAGTGGCTTACTGAGTCACTCAAGAACCCTTCATGGAATCAGACTAATAATCAAAATACTTTGCTAAATATTTCAGCGTTTAGAATCCATTTCTAAACCGAAATGCCGGACTTAATTGAAAGTAAACAAGGAATCCTTCGAGGAATCTTCTAGCGGATTAAACAGCCTCCGAAGAATCTTCTGCGAACAAGAATCCCATGAAGATACTTTTGTCGTGAATCAGTTCATCCTTTAGGAAGTCTTCTAGAATCAAATCCTAAACTTTAGCTCTTCCATGTAATCGATAACATCCATAACGTTTTCTGTCACCAACTATCTAGAAATCCTCTAGGAACCAGATCCCCACTCAGGAACCCCCTCCCCCTCCCCCCCAAGAACCAGTGCCACAACCAGGACGTCCTAGAACAAAGGCAGTCTTCAGGGAATCGCGTTAGTGATAACTCAAGGAGACAAGTCCCCCCAGGTGTTCAGATCGCGTGATGACACTCAGTGATTAGGAGGATACGTGGATTAACCTCAGGTGTCCTTGTGATATATCGATTGTCCTGTCACTGATTACTCAATGGGCTATTAAATATATGTGTGTGTGTGTGCTTATAGTTACTGCTATATGTTGATTTATTTTGTCTTTATTATTTATAACAAATATGTACCGTGTTATTATTTATTGCGATGAAATAAACTGCGATTCTTGTCTGTAATAGTCATGTCTCCTTTACTAGTTTTACGAGCGACTTTTATAGTTTTTGCATTTAAAATTTTTGACAAATCTTTTTAAATTGTTATCCATAAGCCTATATTTGTTAACATGACGCGTATCCGTTATTATCCTGATGAAACAGAAACCTGAAAATATGTATGTAATTGAAACCTTCATCCTCCTCTATAAATATATGGTGCTGTGAACTGCAAGAATCGCAATGTGAAAGCACAGTAGGTCACTATATTTGTTCAACGTGATGTTATGAGCACTGTAACATGCGTGAGTCGGCTCGTGATCCCCGTCACCTCAAAGTAGGTACTCGAATTCCCTTGGAAGCTAAATGTCAAGAAGCTATTATTCACAAATGTCGCATTTTTTTACGAGTTTCTGGGAGTTCTGAAGCTTTCGACTACGGCTCGGATTGTGCATGTCCCTTTCGTCTTCACCCGAATGTTCCCCACAGAAATTGCGGATAAATGTCTGAATTACGCAAAATTCTTAAAGGTAATTTCCACGGTTTCAGGAATGTAATCAGAACACATCAAGCTCCATAATGACAAAGCAGTGGTGTATGTATAAAGTAGACGGCTCAAGGCTACCTTACTTTCCGTCAAGAATACGGCTTGCGTGTTCGTAATGTTACTCTGAATGACTCTCGCTGTACTTTCGTCTGTTTCCGAAGGTCGGCGAGGCGTCTTAGGCCCGCGGCCCCGCGTCCGTCCCTCCCTTCGCCATGGCATTTTCGGCCTCCGTTATTCATTCGACGCCCCGACGGGGATGGCAGTCCTGGCAAGAGTTCTAATGAATTTATAGATGTCCACGATCCACCGGGAAAGAATCTGCATGATTGATCCTTAGGAAGTGGATTCGTCGTTGTAAACTTTGTAAAGATCACTTTGACCGCTACCTGGCTCGGGCTATCGATCAGAGGGAGAAACAAGAGTGCTTCGCCTGCAACCTTCTCATGGCACTCTTGTGCGTAGTTTATAATATATAGGGAGTTTTCTCCGAGAAATCTTTCAAGATTCGCCAAAGCGATACTACGAGATAAAATATTACACAGAAACCCAGGCAAAAAAAAAAAAAAAAAAAAAAAAAACAGCAACTCAGGTATGCAAGCCACGTGCATATCTCGCCCAGATGAATTACGGTCGCGCATAACATCATGCACCGAGAGTTGGTTTGTAATCATCCCAGAGTCAGTGTACACGACATATACCCAACCTCGAGGAGTGGAGAAGACGTGTTTGAGTGCCAGTGTGCGCTAACGACACACTGGCACGCTAGGCGCAGTGCCTGCAGGGAGAGTTGGGAGGAACACACACGTGTGTGTGTGTATGTGTGTGTGAGTGTGTGTGTGTGTGTTTGTGCGTGTGTGTGTTTGTGTGTGTGTGTGTTTGTGTGTGTGTGTGTGTTTGTGTGTGTGTGTGCTTTTATCAACTGATGTACATAGAATGCCATGATCAAGCGGATGTAAACTAAATCTCCTTCAGGAAATCAATAAAATTTCTTTATATCAATGTGATCATTAATTCATGTGCAAAAAATAAATGTAAATGGTGCAAAGGACACTATAAAGGTCATGCATTACGTTTAATCAACTTGATATGAAAAGGCAATGATCAGCTGAATCACTATCATGTGAATCCAAGGATGCAGTCTCACAGCAGTTGAGGATTTCACGTAAAGGTCAAAGGAGTATGCGGCAAGGAACTTCCTGACGGAGGCGTGCATTCCGTGATAAATCCTGCAACCAGTAATTACATGGTTGCCTTCGGGGCCTTGTCTGGTTCGTGCGCATATTGTTTGTGTATATTTATGTACATGTATACAATCATATGTATATATATATATATATATATATATATATATATATATATATATATATATATATATATATATATATATATATATATATATATAATATATATATGTATATATATATGTATGTACATATATATATACAT
>NW_028234406.1:18369139-18374139 GCF_977035675.1 Penaeus japonicus | reverse complement strand
AGTCGAAAACCAGAGGATTTTATGATGCACGCAAATATATGATAAACATTTGTATCGATTCGTAAGTACAAACAAACAAAAAATGCATTCGATTGCATTCCTCTATTCCCTTGCCTCTCACTTTCGCCTTCACAAGACCACCTGTATCATTACGCTGACCTTGTATTTTCTTAACAATTACAGGTGTTTTAGCTCTAAAACAACTTCTTTGTTTTATCAAGTAAAAGTGAATAGCACCATAAAACTCAAATCCTCCGTGTTCCTGAAAATAATTAACGTGCAATAAAATATCAAAATTAAACCCGTAATTGCGAGGACACTGTACCTCCCAACCCCTGCCCCCTCTTATCCCTTTGTCAGTCTTCTTTGCAATGCACATCATCGGCATAGTTGCTTAACAGTGACTAATGGATCAATTATTGGGTCCACAGCAAACATAATTACTGGCGTGAACAAAGACGGTAATTTATAAGCTGCAAACTGTCTTGTATATAAAGAGAAAGAGAGAGAGGGGGGGGGGAGGAGTGGGAGAGTAAGAGAGAGTAAGAGAGAGAGAGAGAGAGAGAGAGAGAGAGAGAGAGAGAGAGAGAGAGAGAGAGAGAGAGAGAGAGAGAGAGAGAGAGAGAGAGAGAGAGAGTGTGTACGTGTGTGTGTCCGTGCGCAAGTGTACGTCAGCACTCGTGGTGATTTATGTTGTGTCCCAATACGCAAGTCGTGAAACCTTTTCTGAGTCGTTCGTTTTATGTCGTTGCAGATGTAGACGAGGTTGAGGAGTGAGCGAGGGTAGAGTCTGCTCAAGCGGTCGTTATACTGGCCAAGAATACCGAGACATCGAAAGCATAAACCCAAGAAACGAACGAAGGATCAGTACGTCATACCAAGCTATCAAGCTTCTAATTCAACAATAAATAAAACAATAATTTACAGATGTTTAAACTACATTATTGCTTTTTCTTTCGCTTAAATCATTCTTGCTGCTAATGCCCCCCGCGTGAGTGCAGCCAAGCCGAGGTATATCGAAGCTGACACTTGAATTCATAAATATTTGATGCGGGCGATATATTAAACCAATATGGCTTTTGTATTTACACGCGATGCACTTTGAGTCGCCGATCAAATGAGCAGGTGATATAGCTTTCAGGACTGTTGCACCTTCGCTGTTTAATGCAAACATTCTTACAATACATTTGTCACCTCATCATTGTCAGTCGCAGCTCTTAAACAGTATATTCCCAATGCATTATATATATATATATATATATATATATATATATATATATATATATATATATATATATATATATATATATATATATATAAATGTAAGCATGAAAGTTTCTAGCACATATCTCTCTCTTTTCCTTTTTTCGTTCCTTCTCTCTCTCTCTCTCTCTCTCTCTCTCTCTCTCTCTCTCTCTCTCTCTCTCTCTCTCTCTCTCTCTCTCTCTCTCTCTCTCTCTCTCTCTCTCTCTCTCTCTCTCTCTCTCTCTCTCTCTGCCCTTTTCCACAACTCCTCCTTAACCCTCACCTCCCTCGGCACAACCTTGAGGGTGCAACTGTTCTTGACATTGATCTGTCGACACGCCATGAAACCTCGTCAGTGCTTTAATGGTCCCATAATGGTGCTTTGTGGTGCTATGTAATAAAGGATATGACTCCGTGATAAGCCTGTAATTTCACTGTCCTGTGTAATAGTCGTTGTTGATGCCACAGCTATTCGACGTTATAGTGTAATAATCTGGACAAATGTGATGGCCTCATCTCTTTTTTCCTGAAACAACTACGAGACAACTTATATACATATCATTTATCATGAATGTGGCAACATATATCTGGTATTTTAGATTTCTGCCATTCCCTAGTTATCAATCCTGTAGTCTATAGAATCATACACCCTCATCAGACATTGTTATTCGAAATTCAATTAGAACAACTAGAATAAACAAAGTACCTGCGTAGTAATCTATATTTTCCAATGCTAGATTCCACTAAGTGGATGTTCATATTTCTTATTGGTTTTCAAATACGACGGTTTCTCCTACTTTTCCGGAAATTGATATCGTGAAAGTTGAAACAGAACAACCAGTAATATCGTCATTTGCAAACACTACTCACACGAGTCACACACTCGCCGTATGCTAAATTCGCCCAGAAGCCACCCCCCTTTCCCATTGCTTAGAATCTGATTGGTTTATATAGACTCGAGCCTCTATCCATTTATTCACACTAAATGTGTACTTTAGAAAGGATGTAAAAATGGGAAACATGTTTCACACTCAAGGACATCGTTTTCAATTGAAACTTACAATCTGTTTGAATCACATATATCCTAAATGATTATGTAATTGATGTAAAGTGCACAGGGTAACAGCCACTCGTCGGATGGCAATATCAAACACATTTAAAAAGAGAGTGCCGATTGTCACCAGAGGCCGCCATATTGTTATTTCACTGGTTCCATATAATTTGCTGATCTAGTTCCTCTCTCTCTCTATCTATCTACCTCAGATTTTATTCTACATTTCGTTTTGAAATCGTTTTGTGTCAGGTCATATCACTGAATGAAACAATCTATTCGAAGAAAAAAGTTTCACCGCGCATTTACGCTGCACGCGAGACTGAGTGAAAAAAAACAACATAACACTACCGGTTTAACACCATGGAAACTGTTTAATACGCGGTCGCGGGCATTCCTCTGTTTTCTAATTCGGTTGTTCTTTTGTTTATGACCTTGACTATGTATGGACACCTAATAAGTCTTATTTATATATATAAATTAAATTAAAGTACCATTCAGTTCACCCTTGAATTAAGAGACATTTGTATATCTTTTTTCCTCATCTTTCATTTATCAGAATTTTTTTTTGAGATTCCATTTGTTCTCAGAAGAGGATAGTAACACGTCAGAGCAATAGACTTTTATTCTCGTACAATCTTTGTCACGGGAGAGACGCATATTTACGACACATTATTGGTTCGAGTTGACGTTCCACGCTGCCTGTCCTGATATCTTGATAAGAAACAATTGAAGAGAAAATTGCGTGATCGCTCTCCATGCCTGGCGTTGACGGGGGTTGATACTCCTGAAATAGCAAATGTTTATTTCGTATTAAAGGAAAAGCATTTGTTATTAATATTAATGCTTTTTTAAGAGATCGGTATGCGAATGTCAAGGGTGGAAGGTTGAAAGAGCAGAGATTGAGTATCAAAGAAGGGGAAAAGCATATTTCATGGCATAATATCTAACTAATAATTAAATGTGATTGGACAATGGTAAGATAACGATAAATGCAGAGATTTTTTTTTGTATATTACTACAAGAATTTTTCAAGAGTTCTAAACTGCAATTTGAAAACATAAACATTCTCTCATTACTGTAACCTTGACAATGAGAGTCTATTATTTCATGCACTTCCCGCTTTTTTTCTTTCTTTGTAAGAGCTGACAAAAAAAAATCTTATCATATTTATCAGAGATTCCAAGAGAAAAATGAAAACAATAATAGCAACGAAAGAATAAAACCAGAAAATAACATTTCCTTCATGTTTCGAAAAAATGTCTACCCTAAGGACGTAAATCATTAAATGATAAGGTCAGCTGGTTCCTTAGCAGTTAGACGTGAGATGTTTTAGTCAAACATATATGACAGACACGGGTCAGACTTCAGACAGGATGCATTTATTTCATTCAATAATTTCGCTTTTCTGATATGAATATCATAATAGTAATGACTAGTAATCTTTATAACAATAATATGATATGATTATCCACACGATAAAGTAACAGTCGCGATAGAAAACTAAGATTGCAAGAATACTGCCATATGCTCGAAAACTTTCCTCTCCAACAAGCTTTATTCATATGATGTGAATATGAAGATAAAAGTGTCTGAATGTGTTACTGCATTTCTTCTACATTATCAGCATATATTTTTTTTCACAAGCATTCACTGAAATGATGATACATTTAGATTGGATTTAATCACACTAGTCATGACAGCAAATATGATTTGAGAAGCATAATTCATGTAATTGCAGTCCTAAGGCAAGTGGAGTATATATTCGAATATTTTGAAGAAAGCCTTACGGACGATGGATCTTTTTTCTATATTCTTGCATTTGAAAACCATATGATATATGTCAATATATATATATATATATATATATATATATATATATATATATATATATATATATATATATATATATATATATATATATATATATGTGTGGTGTGTGTGTGTGTGTGTGTGTGTGTGTTTATATATATATAATATATATATATATATATATATATATATATATATATATATATATATATATATATACGTATGTATATATGTATATATATATATATATATATATATATATATATATATATATATATATATATATGCAAACAAATACAGACCAACTCACACAAAGCAATTACGTGTTTGTTTTGTCACGCAAGAATGATTGTTGTGAAATATAAATGCCTCTGGCCAAAGGTACCCCGCCAAGCTATACACAGATTCTTTACTAAATAATAAATGAAGGGAAACCTCTGAAACCAGAATAGTTTAGGAATAAAATGTCCTTGAATTGTAGAGCTAGATATGCGGATTTATATCGGATCTATTGATGTATCATATCTTGTAAAGGTAACATGATTGGATAATAGAGATAGCTTTCACTAAATATATTACAATAAGAAATATACTTTTGCTAAAAGAAAAAACAACGAACTGAAGAGTTTATTAAGTTAATTATATAACGTGAGTAATGTTCTTCATTTTCAAACTAGGCACATATCATGTAAGGAATATGAATGCCAAGAAAAAAATAGAACTGAAGGATGAGTGGACTGGATGGTTGGATGGTAAAAGGTCCGATTGACATTATGGAAAAAAATATTCAATTCGTATTAATTCAGTGCGTTACTTCCTACTTACCTACTTTCTTTTCGATGTTGAATATTGTTATCTATTTTGTTTTGTTTCAGTAGCTCGTTAGCTTTAC
>NW_028234406.1:18351639-18356639 GCF_977035675.1 Penaeus japonicus | reverse complement strand
TGCCTAACTCCTAACTGAGTGAATAGTCAGTTTCTTCTTCCATGGTGCCACCTTTATCTTTCTCCAGCTGCTACTTCACCGATGTAACATTGCAGAACGAAGACCTCTGATATCAAGATGCTAAAAATCAATTTTCATCTAATATAAATAATCTATTCATATCAAGTACAGCTTTTACCGACAGTACTGTTTAATAGAAATATAAAAGTTAACCTTATCAACAAACACAGAAAATGCGTGATATAAATCATGATTGCATATTTGTGATTTCACGTGTTTATCATTTAACTGCAATTTATCATTATGATTTGCTGGTAGAAAGTGAGAAACAGTCCACTTCTTTTGTACAAAATACGTTTCGTTTCCAAATCCCTTCTCCCGAAAATTCTTGATTTTCCTTTATGCGAGATACCCCTAACATTCTTTCCTCGAAATGCGATGAGAAACTCGGGTATCTTTGAAGTTGCTCATTTGTGTCAGCATCGTTTATTCTTGACCTGTGGCTAAGGGTTACGATTAAAAGTACATTAACTTATTAGAAAAATGAAGGGATAAGGATGCTCTTCCGAAAACTGAAACATTCTGAATTTGTTTAACATCCTAGGAAGCGGTCATATAATCGAACTGTCCGAGTTTTCTATTAAAGACTACGAAAAAATAGACAAAACTGAAACAAGAAAAGGAATACTTATAAAGAATAGAAAAATCACTTATTCCTAACATCATTATATTTCCTCGATATTTATGATGTATTGATCGTCAAAACTTAATAGGAGATATTTTTTTGTGGGTTTTATCAACATTTTTGTACACCTAACCCCTATTTTTGCGTGTGTTCACCTAAAAATATCCATCTGCACTGCGGCAACTGATCGTATATTCAAAAGTATTGTGCAGTTCAGTTGGAGAGTGTTTTTTTCTCGCTTTCTTCTCTTTCGTAAAGTAAACACGGTATATGAGAGTTCAGACATGCTACCTTCTTACATATAAACTTGCTTAACTCCATTCTGCTATTCTGTGGATTCTGTTCACCTCAGATTGAACATCACGATTTAAAAGCCTTCAAACAATATGATTGCTGTGGAATTTTGATGCATTCAGTATTTTGAATCACTTACAACAACATTATGTTTTCTTTGTTTTGTTTTTTGTTTTTTTTTTTTTGGTTGTTGTTTTCAATTTTAAACTGATTGCTGTAAACTATTGATACTAAAAGTTATGATCACGAGATCAAGTGTTTTGTGTATGCGTCAGTTTGTTTGTTTGATTGATTGATTGACTGATTGATTGTGTGTGTATGTGTGTGTGTGTGTGTGTGTGTGTGTGTGTGTGTGTGTGTGTGTGTGTGTGTGTGTGTGTGTGTGTGCATGAGTGCGTGCGAGCGTGCTTGTGTGTGAGTGTGTGTGTGTGTGTGCATGAGTGCGTGCGAGCGTGCTTGTGTGTGAGTGTGTGTGTGTGTGTGTGTGTGTGTGTGTATGAGTGCGTGCGAGCGTGCTTGTGTGTGTGAGTGTGTGTGTGTGCGTGTGTGTCTATGCGTGTGTGTGTGTGCGTGTGTGTGTGTGCTTTTAAATAAGATATAAATAATAAATCTTACAGACTCGATATGAGAGCCTTTCGTCCTCGGTTATCATCCAAGGCATTAATCCCGTTGCATGGACAACAAAGCAGTCCGTCTGTCCAATCAACGGCCGTGGCCCAACAGGATTTATAACCTGCGTCTCCTTTCTTTCCAACCTCAGCGATACATGGAGGACACTCTCGACCAAAAGGCACAGCAAGCTAGGACCAAAGAACAGGTTCCAAACGTCGATTATGTGCACTACGTACATTACGACATCAAGATGGGCTTCAAAGCTTGCGTTCTCGGCGTTTTTGGCCTTCCAAGTATGTTTCCGCAAGATTAACACGAAAAGGGTTTTTTACTTGGAAAGATAAATATGCCGATTTATTGAATAGGAATTACTCCCAGTCGGTAGCTCTGTAGTTGTAGGGATAATAACTAGCTTACTGTAAGATGGGTCATCTAGCAGTAAGCCAATAGGTAATAAGTAAATCTGAATAATTTTAGGAATAGGGTTTTCGTATGTAAAGCATAAAAGATTCAAACAAGAATGGAACTCTCTTTTTGACTAGTAGGAGTTCATGAAAGACATAATGTTTGTTGTGCAGAATGGATGAAGTTTCTTAATAGTGTGTGAAGTTGTTAACTGCCTACTGCATACTTGTTTAAACACCTTATTTATAGTTTACTGAAAGGAGTATGTCTTTTTGACACAGTGTATATGGAAAACCGATACTGTCACGTCTACTGCCAAGTCCTACCCGGCGAGGAGGTGAAGGACCTCCCATCAACTCCCGAAGGATATGGACATGATCAGAGATTTATCACAAAGAAAGTCGACTTCCTCTCAGCCCAGCGGTCTCCTCAGTGGCTGGATGAACCTGTGGTAGATTGATTTGAAGAATGTAATGTATTGTATATAAATCAGAATTATATTTATTTCTCTCTCACTCGGTCCTCCAACTCCCCCTCCCTCGCCGTCTCTTATACCCACTACCTCCTTTATAGTCATCTTTAATATTTTAACTTTGCATCATTGTTAACATGCTCTTTGTTTGTCCATCAGACGTTACATCCGCACTATGACAAGCGGTCTGTCCTCCTGGTTCAGCTGTTTGGGTTCACGCCGTCTTACCGTCCTGGTGATGGGACAAAACCGGGCAAATTGACAGACTCGAAAGGGAATTCTGTTCAGCTGCATTATGATCGCCCTATGGCTTGGGGTGTTATGCAGCTCTTTGAGAAGTAATGATTGACCACTGAGATTATATGTAATGCAAAGGTGTAAAAATGTTTAGTAAGAATCTCATGATATTAGAAATGTGAGTTATATTAAATTTTGAAGAAATCTTTATCTGTCAACTGTAAAACTTCTCCTTCCACTTCCACAGGAATTCACTGATCAGTGGTGTACACTGGTTGACAATGTTTAAGGGTAGTCCTCATCCTGATGTGCTGAAAAAGCTGTATAGGACTGCCCCAGCCCACAAGGTGCTCCTGGATGCCCTCAGGGATGAGCAACTCAAACTCCATGTAAGGAATTCCATATAATTTTTCATCATTTCAACTATTTCTGTCAAATTAACCATATTTGCAATATTTAATTACCTAAATGTTAAGGCAAGATTTAGGATAGAGTAAATCATATCATTACTTTCTCCCTTGATACAGGATGGCATGTCAATGGAAGTCAAGATCTGGGATGGTCATATGGGTGCCACTGACCTGAGGGACGGACGCAACGAGCTTCAGATCAGCGCACTTGGGAACAAGGAGAAATACACCAAAGTTCACCAGCAAGCTCACCATAGAAGCATTGATGAGGTAAGATTTTTTTTGTTTTGTGAAAGATACATCTTTTCTTTTCTTTCCTTATGGGTGAGAGTGTTGGTTACCTAATACCATATTTCTTTTAATGCTGATTATACACTACTTCTATACAGTTTGTGCTCCAAAATATGGATACATCACTTAAACAAAATGGACCTATTGGGGAAAGGTTTGAGAAAGAGAGGACATATTTCGAGAAGGAGGCTAACTATGCTTTCTTCAAGGCCATGGTAAGTGTTAGTCAAAGTGGTCTCACAGTTAAAAGTGAAAATATTGTTTCATTTTAAGGGAAACTGTCCATATAATCATCTGAAGTGTCCCATGTATTAATATGAATATTTACCAACCCAAAGTCAAATATGTACATTTTTCACTCTTGATTTCCTTTTTATACAGGATGAAGCACTGAAGGAGGCTGGCCAGAAGCATTTACCATAAATATTACTACTGCACATCCAAACCTATTTGATCAATCAAAATACTTGATAATATACATTTCTTCGAGTCAGGGAAATCAATATTTTTTCCTTGTTGACTTTATTATAAGATTTATTAGTCTTAGCAAGCGATATTATATATTATATACATATATAGGATTATAGTTATTCTTTGAAGGATAGATGTGGTATATTTTTTAAAAATTCACCTGGAGACATCAACAAATTCATAAGAAACAAACCCAAAAGCATTCAACTTCAGGCATCTGATTCACCCAACAAACCAAATAATGTGCCACAGTTCATAAATCCGAGAGTATTCTTTTAAGAGAAGGATATTTTTATGCATAATTCGGTAGTGTAATTACAGACTTTTTGATCATAGTTTGTAAGAACAGTGTGAGTGTGTTGTAGTGTGTGTTGTAGAGTGAGAGTGTGAGTGTGAGTGTGAGTGTGAGTGTGAGTGTGAGTGTGAGTGTGAGTGTGAGTGTGAGTGTGAGTGTGAGAGTGAGAGTGAGAGTGAGAGTGAGAGTGAGAGTGAGAGTGAGTGTGAGTGTGAGAGTGAGAGTGAGAGTGAGTGAGCGTGAGAGAGAGAGTGTGTGTGTGTGTGTGTGTGTGTGTGTGTGTGTGTGTGTGTGTGTGTGTGTGTGTGTGTGTGTGTGTGTGAGAAAATAATTTACTATAATTCAGAATAAGTACATTGCCTCTATACTATGTAGAACAATATAGATCTGTAATAAAAACATGTTAAATGTATACATGTTACTTTGTGCAGAAGCAATATATCTTCAGTGAAAACAGTTGATATTGGGTAATCAGTGCTTATATTTGTCAGGAATCAAAACTGAGCATAAGGAGGCAGTAAGCATGACGCCCATAAGAAAACAAGATAACAGTTATTGAATTTGGTGACCATTGTGATTTTGCAGATGTTTTTGCCTTGAGTCAACCCTATTTTGGACTTAAGAATAGAAATGAAATTATTTCAAATAGAGACCAATAAGATTGGCAGGAGAGGGAGAAAAGTTCAGCATTGGCAAGAGAGAGAAGTCCCATTTTACTCATTGCAGGCTGGGAGGTTCTGTAACCCATTTTCCTGTGTGCCTTTGCTCCACCAAAATTTGTACAAAAAAAAATAATATTCCCACCACCTATTTGAATTTTAAGTCTAA
>NW_028234406.1:18344139-18346639 GCF_977035675.1 Penaeus japonicus | reverse complement strand
GGGAGCACCAGTGTATGTTATTTCTATCCTTGTTTTAGGACTAGCCAATTTCCTCAACTAGAATAAAGTCCATTTACTTACCTTACCAATACCACATCTAGTGAGCATTTCTGCAGTCACACTACCAACACCACCGACTCCTACAACGGCAACAGTGTGAGTTCTAATTTTTTCATAGTCTTCCACAATGCCCATTCTCTTTAGGGCCATTAGTCGACTGGAAAGAGATAATCACTTATTATTCTTTAAAATTTTAATGTATTCTCTGATTTCTTAGAGAGAGAGAGAGAGAGAGAGAGAGAGAGAGAGAGAGAGAGAGAGAGAGAGAGAGAGAGAGAGAGAGAGAGAGAGAGAGAGAGAGAGAGAGAGAGGGGGGGGGGGGGGGGAAGGGGGGGGGGGGTAGGAGTGGGAACATGTGTGTTAACCCTCTCTGGACGGGTGGTACAGTACTGTACCGCGCATTCAAAAGCCCAGTGGCCAGGCGGCACAGTATTGTGCCAGCCATTTAACTGATTTAGGCCTAATAATTCGAAAGCCCCGGCATTGTGACATTCAAGGCTAGAATGCCCCCGTCGTAAATGGGTTAATAGGAATGGGAATAAGAGTGGGAATAAAATAGGAGTGGGATTAGAATTGGAAATAGGAGTGGGAATGGGAATGGAAGTGGGCTTGGAATTGAGAGAGAGACTGAGAGAAAGAAGTAAAATCCAGCATCACTTTAATCCGTTTCCATAACCCTCAAGCTATATGAAATTTAACAACAAATTTAATGAAAATAAATAATTACATAAATAAATAAAAGTGCTACAGAATCATGGAGAGAAAAGGGAAACCTCTCTTAAATCTCTTTGCTTTCAATTAAAAAACAAAAGCATACCTCTGATTAAGTAAAAATATTCCTTACCAACACATTAGCTTTCCCATATAAACCAATTAACTACATCTAGAGAAGTTCTTGATATGCTAAAGAGGTTGCAAAGGCAAGAAAAGATACTAGATTATATAAAATTTAAGAGGACTACTTGTATAAATGAAGAGTATATTGAACTTGATGTGATTCTAATAAATAATGTAATGGAAGTTTAATTTGTAAATTTGTGATGTGTAAACTGACACTTAAAAAAGTAAACAATGAATTTTACAGTCTGTATTTTTCCTTTTTTTCTTTTTCTTTAAACAGTAATTTTTTTATAGCACTGGGTAAATATCAGGGCTTGTATTCAGATAAGATCATAGGACTGTCCTAGAAAAATAGTCTGGCATTATGATAGTTCTACAACCTGTCTATGACTTTATCTAGGACTTCTCTTGATCTATTTCATCTGACTTGTGGTGATCCCACACTTTTAAAAAATAAAAATGTTTATTATAACTAACATTCACCTCTTAATGTCTAGACCCCTTTGAGAATTAATTGAAATAAAATAATTAAATTGATATTATTAAAATGCAGTGAACCTTACATAAAAGATGACCATAAAATTACATATTTCTTTCTTTACATCTAAATGTAGCACCTTCTATAATTGTTGCTATTGAGTTGGCTAAGTAGGTGAGCCTTACCATTTGTATTTCTATAATTGAATATTGCAACAATAATGGGGTAAATAGCTTAATCAATATTTGACAATAATGTAAAAAGTAATTTGTGTTATTGCTGTGAAGTATACTCTGTCTGTTAACCCAATGATGATGGTGTGTCACACCCATGTGACATGGCTAAATGCCTGATGACAGGGCGACACACCAATGTGACGTTCCCGATACAATTTTGCATAGGGGGTTGCCACTTCTCGCTGGGCCCGTCAGGATTGGGTTAATATTATCCATCTCTGGACTTACCATCCGCATCATTATTGTCTGCCTCTCATAAGGACACCTCACACAGCCCATGTGTGGGATACCAGACTGCGCTTAACCCTTCCATGACAGGTATTTTTCCATGATCAAATCACTTTCACAATGTTAAATGATAATGAAATAGATGAACTGAAAGACTATACTTCACTAAAAATCCTAAATACATAACTACATCTGTTGGCTTTGGCGATTCATATGAGATCATAACCTTATTATTGACACAAAGTAAATATCAAGATACCCATCATTACCAATTTAGCTCTGTACATTAATTAATAGCGCTTTTGGAATATGAACATAAGACAACGGATTCCCACATAATCAAAATACCGGGCAATATGGAAAAACATCTTGACAGGTACGTAACACACGGAACATATTTCCTACCTATATGGGTTACTATCCACCACTTCACCCGACATTTGGGCGATTTTCTCTCTCGCACAGCCCTTGTCATCTCTCAGCTGCTTCAACTCTGCTTCTAATTGCTGTATTTTCTCCTTAAGTTCTTCCACAGACATGATGAACAGCTGGCCTGAGGTAAGCGAGGAGCCGCCTTCCTTTCACCTTGACGTTTCGGTCTCGATTACTCTCGCCAGGATGACAACACGCATCCTGTATACATACTTTGAAGTTTTTT
>NW_028234406.1:18319139-18329139 GCF_977035675.1 Penaeus japonicus | reverse complement strand
TTTTTGGGTCAGACGCCGGTGACAAGATATTTAGTCAAGGTCGGTGTGCCAGGTGATAGGGTGTGTACAGCACTCACTGGCAGCTAGTGCACCCCGAGAATCCCGAGGCGATAGGCTTTTGCGTTCGAATATCCCGGCATTCTGACCATTTAGAGCCAAAATAGCCCTGTCATGAATGGGTAAAGTTGAAGTGTTAGGGACCTGTTGATTTTTTTTTTTTTTTTTTTTTTCACATAGGACCTTAAATACAGTTTAGTGATTATGATGTAACTTGTTTTATATGCATTTTTGTGTTCATAAAATGGATATCATATACTTCATTTTTCAGGAATTATGTGCACCTCACCCTCTTGCTGGCTGTGAATGCTTAGTCTGTATGCACCTTTCCAGTGACCCTGACTGCCATCTATATGCTCTCACTACTGAGTAAGTCCAAAGTGATACGCAATGATTATATTCACAAAGACATTAAATTTTTCCTACAAACATCTCATCATCTTATTGTAAATTTAGAAGTGTGAACTTGATTCCAGAGTATAAGCTGAGTGAATGTATGTGATGTATCAATGTATCTAAATTCATCCACAGGGAAGGGTCACTTCTACCTCCAGGGAGCCGAGTGTTAGTGCGTGGGGATCATGTAGGCACAGTGTTGTACCTTGGTCATGACAAGTATCCCACAAAACAGATAAAAAGTTACATTTGGCCTTCACAAGATCCAACTCAGGATGGTAAGCATCAAATAATATCAGAAGAGGACAAGGAAACTGGCAGCAATAAAGCAGAAGATGACGTTCCTATAGCTGTGCCTGTTAGGCCTGTAGGTGTAACTATCAGACTTTGGCCACCAGGTAAGAATCAATGAACAGTAGAATAAACATTAGTATACAGATTGATAAATATGTATATTTATCTTCTCTTTGATATTTCACTAGAATGGTATGTGTATATATACTTTTATTTCAGATGTTGGGCAAATGTTTGTACCCCTTAGTGCTGTTATCTGTCAGTTGGATGATGACCAAGAAGCTGCTCCTTGTGAGATTCATGATCCAGAATACGAGTACATGGATGAAGGCAGTGAAGATTCCACCCCATCAAGGACAAGTATAACTTATGAATATCCAACAGAATTTCCAGCAGTACCAAGCCCTTCAGTACATGTAAATGCAGAAGAAAGTAGAACTCCCATGCCTGCAATCCGGGGTTCTCGCAAGTCAAATGATTCATGTGAAACACCAGTGCGTAAAGTATCATTAGAAGGGTACTTCATACGATCTCCGAGCATCTCATCATATAGCTCTGACTCTACTCAGAGCTTAGGGGATCTGTCAGTGTATGGGTTGGAGTATCAGGAAGATGGAGTTGGCTTTGAGGAAGGTGTTAGTCCAGAACATTCAACCCAAAAGTGTGTTACTAAGCAGAGGAATTCATGCTCTTCAGTAGTTCTTTCACAAGCCCCATGTGATCAAGAAATAGTGAGTCAGGAAAATTCTAGTTCTGGTACTTCTTCCCTGAACACAACATTTGTATACAGGCCTATAGATGAAGAAGATCCTTGTAGTACCAAGGACTCCGGGGAATGTGCTTCTCTGTATGATACTGCAGACTCGGCAATTAGTCTGACATTCATGAAGAGATACAAAGAATCTCTGTGCAGTACTGAACCATCAAGTATGTCTGACACAGACAGAGATTCCCCTCACTTTGGAGACACTTGGGACTCTGGATGTCTGGTAGGGAGAGGAAGATGCAAAAGCGATTCTTCAGGTCATTTTTCTGACGTGGATTCAGACAGCAGTCGCTTTGGGTCACCTTGGGTGAGGAATTTAAGAGAAGCTCTAGATTCCGTATGGGCAAGGCAGCAGAATTCAAATTATAGTAATAATTATGATTCTAGAAATAAAACAGAGGCTTCAAGAAGAAAAGGGAAAAAGATATGTGGAGATCACTTAGACTTTTTCAAGAACAACAAGATATCTAAAATTTATATTGATAACAGGTAAGTTAACCATTACTCTTGTTTTTTCATTGAATGTATAATAAAAGCTCAGGTTGTATAAAAGTTAACATTTTATATGAGGCTAGATCTACAGCAAAAAGAGGATTTTGTTTTTATACCAATTTTACCTTTTGAACCTTTGTAAACTGTTTGCTCACATTGTAACTTTCCAAAGTTATGTCATAGCATCTGACCTTATCTTATTCCACTGTAACCAACCCCTTTGTATATGTATCAAAAGTAAACAGAAAGAAGATAGCATAAACAAGCAAAAAACAGCATGCTGGCCATTTTGGTAAAATATCTTGAGACATAAAGAAGAAAAAGAAGAGATCCAGGATTTTTACAAAGACTACGTTTAAACTAAACAAAGGTTTTCATTTTTCAGCACAACTGAACATTCGCAGGTATAAGGATCAGGAACATATGAAGACACTTCTGCTAAATTTTTATTTTAAGTAACTGAATTAGAATAATGATATACTAATGTGTTCAGTTACTCTTCTGAGGTTAGTATAAGTTTTTTTTTTTAGATGAATATGTATATATATAATTGTGTTTACCAAATTGCAGAAGAAAACTAAACAAATGAAATGCAATCTAATACTAAGAATGTATTTATGATAAGATTCAGTCTATGTATATATTTATATTTATATGTATATATATTTATATATATACATATATTGATATGTATATGCATATGTATCAGTATATGTATATGTAGGCACACATACAATTTCCATGTCTAGATATATATACTAACTATATTTTATGATAACCATATTTTACATCATATTTACTTTGAGGAAAGATTCTTGATCAGAAGTAGAGTACTAATTCCTCTTTATATTAGTAACATTAGATTGATTAGTAACAGCATTCAGTATATCAAAAGCTGTATGTATTTTATTGTGATTACTTCATTATAATTTTGTTTTGTAATGTGTGAGTAAACAATACATTCATATATTTTAATACCCACTCATATAATTTTTTTTTTTCTAAATTTCCAATTCTAAACGGAATTATATTTGAAGTGGTTAAAAGGAAATTAATGGCTTTTATTTTTGGATCAGTACTTACACACAGTGAAAGTTTGAACTAGTCATTTGCATATGATGAGTTAGCATTTCATGTCTGTTAAGGATTTCTCTTCTTTGTCAGTGCTCCTTTTTATTTTTATTGTTCATGAAAGTTATATGGACAATTTTTATTTTAAAGTCAATTATTACATCCACTTAAGAATACATTGAATTAGCAAACTGATAATGATTATGAATTTAATCTGTGGATATATTTCTCTGCACAGCAGAATAAATGTATATAAAAGCAATTAGATTTCATGGTGCTATTTAGTATTGCCTTGGCAAACAGTGATATTAGGCTTATGTTTCTGTTATTTTAGTTATTAAGTATTTTTTCATTTAATATTAGCAGATTGGAATTCTTCCTTATTTTAATGACACTGTCACTAAAACAATGTTAATTCTTCTAGTATCATAGAAGGTATATTTTTATGCATGGAAACATTTCTCAATAAAGTGATGTTTTTAGTCTGTTGTTTTTTTTACATTTTATGGGCAAAAGTGAAAAAAACATTTTCATTAGCACTTTATTATTATGTACATATTGGATTACATACAATGTATTTCCACTCAAAGTTTCTGTATAGTAACTCAGGATAATATAGGGAAAATAATTTATCAGTAAATATTACAATGAATCATTATTTTCATTGAGAAGGTAACAATCCTGAAAATCAAATTAAAACATTATACATATAAAACAAAGGTATTTTGCATATACAGCAAATGTACACGTATATACACAATTACATACAAAGATAAGCAAGAAATGTAAATACTATATTTACAACGGAAGACAAGGTATAAGGCTAATCAAAGGATAATATATTTATATATTATGAAAATGTGTCTTATTCTCATTATTTTTTCCATAAATAAGATAAATCTTTAAGGAAAACTAACAAAATACGTCTTTAATAAAAATAAAGATAAAGAAAATGCATCAAACACACAGATATGTCCACTGACTACAGCATTCTTTACAATGTGTCCTAATGCCACCTTTTATGCAGATAATTATTTCTAAGTGGTAAGACATACAGTACTTGCATATAGAAAGGTTTCTTGTGTGAAGTAATTTGCTCATGTGATAAAACCACAAATACTGAATCCCCCAGTCAAACTTTTACACAAGCCTTTTTAAGTTTACCACTGGAGGCAGTATCAATTTTTTTTTTTCCTGATTTCATATTCTACTGATAAGCTACACACAAGAACATAAATTTCATATCAAAATAACAGATGCTTTCTAAAGCAAATTCTATATGCCTATTCCCTTGTGAATGTCAGATTTAACATGCTTCATAAAAAGTAAGTCTTACTAAGTAAGCTAAACAAATTAGCTCCAGGAATAGTTCAAATAATGTATTATATATACTTTCAGCTAAAGCATTGTAATATTCAAAACAAATGACTGGACACACCATACATATTACTGGCTATTTTCACTTGGCAATGTGCTGAGATAACACTAAAATTATATTGGAAAACATCTACTGTAACTAGACATATAATGTAGATATTCCTCATCAGACATTTAAAAAACCAATATAGCTATTTCAGTCATCAGGTAAGTGTAACAGCAATACTCTACCATTTCTTATATGTTTATGTACAGATTAGTGAAATGAATTGGCCTCAGCTTGTATGTTACTGATGGTATGCTAAATATTTTGCAATGCTCTTATTGTAATATGTTGCATATGTAACCTTTATTCTGAATTATCAAGGAAATGGGATAATGGTACATTTCTTTGAAATAATACTGATTTTGTTGAGAGTACCTGATACCTTAAAACAAGTTTACATAAAGAAGAAAAGTGAAAAAAAAGACTGAATACTTGAAAATAAAGAGACAGCCAAGTTATCGCAAAATAACATTGCAGTCAATGAGGGAGTCAGCTTTAAGCTTGTCTCGGGAAGATGATCGCTTGAAAGGGTTCCAGCTGTTTCGCTTGTCTTTATCTCGTGAATTTGAAATGGTAGAACTATTGACTGAACCATAGTGACTGCAGTTGCTGCTGGTACTGCTATTGCTGCTGCCACTGCTGCTGCCTGTACTGCTGACTCCGCTGCTGCTACTCGTGGTAGAGTGTGGAGAGATGTCCTTCAGACTCTTGCTCTGTAAGGAAGAAAATGGTTTCATTGGCTATTAACATTGAAACAAATAATGCATTATACTTAGGTGAATATTAATGAAATAATGTATTTACTATCAACATAAATGTCTTACTAAAGAAAAGAAAACATATTTGATTTCATAAAGAATGCTTACTTTGGGTAATTTGTAATAAGTCTTATCACATGGAGTGACGAGAGTGAGGTTGAGTGTGTTTCCAGCTTCACGAATAAGCCCAACAACCTCATCATGTGGCATCCATTTCACATCACGGGTTCCAATGCACACCACAAGATCTCCTTCGTGGATACCAGCTCTCTGTGAAGTAAGCACATTGATCAAGAACAAAGGTAATGAATAAAGCATAGGGAAAGAGAAGTTTCACTGGTTAACCAATACTTTATATATGTAATTTTTATTTATCTTTGTCTTGTTCCATTATTCACACACTAATTGACAAGCGTGATGTGTTTACCTCTGCCAAACTATTCCTGTCAACGCCAGCTATAACGACAGGAGCGTCCCCTCTTACTGAGAACCCAAAGCCTTGAGTGGGAGTTCTCGTCAACTTGATGGGTCGAGGAGCTGACCACTGGTGTTTGGCTGAGAATACAGCAACTGGTCCTAACAGTTTAAACAAGTCTTCCACCCGGTGCTGTGAGAAGTCTGGAGTTGTCAGGGAAAGCTGCACTTTGGTTGCCGCTGTTTGGGGAGAGAGATTCAGTTTTAGTATTCTTGGACACTTTAAGTACTATTGGTTACATCACCGTGCGTGTGCGTGTGCGAGCGGGCAAAAGAGAGAGAGAGAGAGAGAGAGAGAGAGAGAGAGAGAGAGAGAGAGAGAGAGAGAGAGAGAGAGAGAGAGAGAGAGAGAGAGAGAGAGAGAGAGAGAGAGAGAGAGAGAGAGAGAGAGAGAGAGAGAGAGAGACAGAGGCAGAGGCAGAGGCAGAGGCAGAGGCAGAGGCAGAGGCAGAGGCAGAGGCAGAGGCAGAGGCAGAGGCAGAGGCAGAGGCAGAGGCAGAGGCAGAGGCAGAGACAGAGACAGAGACAGAGACAGAGACAGAGACAGAGACAGAGACAGAGACAGAGACAGAGACAGAGACAGAGAAAAAGAGAAAGAAAGAAAAGAAGAGAGAGAGAGAGAGAGAGAGAGAGAGAGAGAGAGAGAGAGAGAGAGAGAGAGAGAGAGAGAGAGAGAGAGAGAGAGAGAGAGAGAGAGAGAGAGAGAGAGAGAGAGGGGGTGGGTGCGTGAGAGAGAGAGAGAGGGTGGGTGCGTGAGAGTGAGAGTGAGAGAGAGAGAGAGGGTGGGTGCGTGAGAGAGAGTGAGAGTGAGAGTGAGAGTGAGAGTGAGAGTGAGAGTGAGAGTGAGAGTGAGAGTGTGAGTGTGTGTGTGTGTGTGTGTGTGTGTGTGTGTGTGTGTGTGTGTGTGTGTGTGTGTGTGTGTGTGTGTGTGTGTGTGTGTGTGTGTGTGTGTGTGTGTGTGTGTGTGTGTGTGTTTATGTGTTTGTTTCATGTGAGTTCTGAAGAGTTTTTAATCATAAAGCATAATCATGAAATGCCCGTAATAGATTGCTTACGTGAAATTGGTGGCGGATCAAGTATGTTCAGAAGATCTTCTTCCTCAACATATAGGTCAAGAAGGTGGACAGCTGTTTCATGGCCAATCTGCAAGACTTCTGCGAGGATCGACTTCTTTTTAAGGTCTCGACACATCCTGTGTTGCCGCATTGCCTCCTCGTGAACTAAAACTGCCTCACGACAATGAGCCAGACCTACGAAATAGATGGGCATGAAGAATTGCTATCATATTGCTACAATCAACAAACTTATTAAACTTGACTTTCTAGCCATATGTGATATGTGGTCAAATGCAGTTTTGTGAAAACCAGTCACCACTGCATAATATTTTCAAAGTGGGTGGCATTACATACCGAGGATGGTGCGTTCTCTCCGGCAGCTTGGGACAGTGATATCAATGGTTGTAGTGTTATTCGACGGCTGGAGATGGAAATACTGCAAAGCCTCGCGGACTCTCATGCCTATGTGTTCCTCCTCCTTGATGCTGCAGGGGAGTGTGAGTAGCGCTTCTGATATGTGGTAGTGGGAGCACGCACGGTAGTAGTCAGCTTTGATGTGAACTAAGCTTATCCATGATGCTGGAACGTAGCCTTTTACTGCTGGGTCCGATATTGTTTTCAGTACCTAGAAGGAAAACAAAGGTATTATTAATCGGATTTAGCAACACTCTCAGAGCTTTGGGATGAATTTTATGGAAACACTACCAAATAACGTGGAATTATAAAATCATAAAGAAAGCTACTTTATTAACCTGATAAGGACATTTGTTTTCTCCAAAACGTTTCGGCAGGTAATTGCGAAAGATTTTGCTTGGACTTCTAGTTTCATGGTTGAATAAACTTTTATGAATAACGTTGATTTCTTGATGATAATGAACATCTTCCTCCTATGACATAGTGTCAATATCAAGATAAAAATATTGCGCACCTGTGAATATTCTTGAGCAACGTTGGCTGCCTCTTGTGACAGTTCTACCACTGTTTCGAATTCCTCGCTTTGGGCAAGCAGGGCTTTCTCGTGGAGACATTCGCGTGCTTGAGCCTGAAGAAGAAATGAGAAAAGGCATTACTCACAAGCACCTCATGAACGTACGAGGATCATTAATTTCACCGTGGTGCATAGGCGAAAGGGCGTGATTGAAACACGAGTGGTTCAGTCGTACCAGCATGAGGTGGATGAGCATGTCCAGGATCTCCGGGCTTAAGTCTTTGGAAGGAGCATTGGTGAAGGTGTCATGGAGATACCGGAACATCCCCGCAGCCCGGAGGAAGTTATTGACAGCCGCGTCAAGACCTGCTGCCGAAGTTCTGTCGTGGCGAGCTCCCAGCTGTGTGTACAAGGCTCCGAGGTTGAAGAGGACGCAGGCTTTCTCAAAGGCTACCGTTCTCTGACAGCTGGGCGTGCCTGTCAGCGAGTCATACCTGCAAAGCAAGAAGAGAGCTTTACACCTGTTCCCGAATCCATAATCACTATCAACACGGACACCGCCTACTTCCAAGGGGTCACAATTCACGGTCATGATGAGCTTACCACTCGAAGTAAATTCCAAGCGAGCGATCGGGAGGAAAGAATCTTCTATCGATGAAATAGAGTTGATTGAAGTATTCAAAGAGCAGACCCACTCCCGAGTCGTCGCGCTCAGGTGTTCGCATAGCCTGAAAAGCAGGCGAATGATTAGTTTCGAATAATTACTTCTGCAGGTCAGTTAATTAGCATAGATATTTCCCATTCCCATTCCTCTATACACAAACCTAATTGAGTAACGTTGTGTACCATCCAATTTTCAACACATCTCTTAACACAGAAAACCTTCCCTGGACAAAGTCATACAGACATGCTTAAAAGCCCCTCTGATCCATAACCATACACATAAACACAAGCAAGAAGATATACATAACTATCCATGTTGTACATTTGCATATCCCAAACACTTACCCCTCTGAGGTCCATGAACTCTGTGATTGGTTCGTCATACTTGTCAGGCTCTTCGCTGTAGTGCTCTAGTATGAAATCCTGCGTGATAAAATAAAGCGTAATTAGTAAAGCAGAACAATTTGCTTTTGAAATTCCATTTAATGTGAATGTGTACGTGTGAGAATATGACAGAGTGTGTGTGTGTGTGTGTGTGTGTGTGTGTGTGTGTGTGTGTGTGTGTGTGTGTGTGTGTGTGTGTGTGTGTGTGTGTGTGTGTGTGTGTGCGTGTGCGTGTGCGTGTGAATACCGGTTAACTTTAAATTCGTCATAAAAATGCTTAGTGAAGATAATCACCTTGAACGGCTCTCTGAAGTCGATTTCCTTCGTCTCCTTCAGCCCCAGAGGAATCATGGGGATGTTGCCTTTCGATCTAAAAAAACAAAACAAACAGCATTCAATTACCAAGCTTGCCTAAAACACCAACTGAAATATTCTCAAGAAACCTCGATGGCGAACCACATTAAACTTTCCGTCTAATGAATACCAATGTAATTCTCAAATCATACAAACGCATGCTGATATGCAACCTAATTGGCTGACCAACCCGCATGCAACACACTTACTGAGTGCCTTGGTAAACCTCCACCGAGCTGTTCAGTTCTGCAAGCTGTTCTTTGAGGAGTTGTAGATTGCTGTTTACAAACTGAAGCTCCAAGGACACCTGCTCTTTCATTCTCTTGTTGTGAGTAGCACTGAAATGGAGAGAACAAAAACATTAAAATACTGTAGGGCATTCAACACACTTCGTATTCTCAAAATATCACTTCAATTTCTTTATTTAGATGTGAATGTTTGCAGGCCATAGTGGTTTAAAGCCTGGTACTTCTCACACATTTATTTTCACATCAAAATCGAATGACGAAATCATCCTTTATACCAACGTAATTTCCCCCTTTTCGTTAAGAAATACAAGTCCTGTACAAACGCTACATGAGCATTATCATCGCCATTTATGCAATCGCAAAACGCGAACGTGTGATGCATTGTGTCACGTGATCAAGAACGGCAGAATTTTTCCTCGCCACAATGAATCACCTCACGACCACCTCGCTAAAGATAGACAAACTAAACCCTACTTATTGCGTGGTCCGGTTTTACCCAAACTGAATAATTAAACACTTTGCGTATAAGATCCGCATTACTAGTGCCTGAGCAGCGCCAGGGCCGGAGCAGCGAATGTCACCTTTAGGCATGACAGCCGCGCCTTCCGTTACTCCTCATCCCTGGGTGTCGTGTCAC
>NW_028234406.1:18311639-18314139 GCF_977035675.1 Penaeus japonicus | reverse complement strand
AGCATGGAGCACGACAAAAAGACAATGCGAGACCACTTTTTAAAGACCTGAATATAATATGCCTTGAGTTCACTCTCGAAACATTATACCTAGTACCTGTATACCTATCCACTTACCTACCTTGCATCTGCATGCCTATCCATGCGTATCCATCGATAGAAATTAATCGCAGTCATACCTCAAAGACATCCTGGCATCACCACGCCATGCACACGCAATCCGTTCCCCTAAATCAAATAAGCACGGAACAGGAGCAGCGCACGGTTTGATCCACACCTGCCCCACGTTCCGCGGTTACCAGTACCTCTAATAACGATTCCTCAAAGACAAAAATGAAATATAAATGTTAGTAGATTCACGCGATACACCATCTTCATTGCAAGGAAGAGGTGATAATACACAGAGATAAGGAGAAGAAGTCGAGTAAGGAACAAAGACAAAGAGCCTGGAACTGCGCAACAAAGAAAGCACAAGCCCCTCTCCTACAGGAACACCGGAAGCCACTTATCACGGTGGCCCGTGTCCGGAGGCTCCGTCCTTACACAGACCTTGACTTCGGTTTCGTAAATCTGTCAACAATTCCATAAACATGAGGTTCATCTTCACGTATGGGTATGTGCTAGTTATAGTCGACCGCCATGTAGATCTTTCCAGAAGTGTGTGTCATTGTGACCATTCATGCGGCCGGGCTTTCGTACAAAGAAGAGAAAGAATGGCCAATGTACTGGGGGTTTCCGTTATTTTTTCGCAATATATGTGATGTTATCTCTAACAGTTCTTGTACTATCGTTTGCCTTTTTGCGTTGGTGATGAGAGAAACGAATTGATCTTCTTTGCATTTTATGTTCTATTGGTGTGCGTGTGCGTGTGTGTGTGTGTGTGTGTGTGTGTGTGTGTGTGTGTGTGTGTGTGTGTGTGTGTGTGTGTGTGTGTGTGTGTGTGTGTGTGTGTGTGTGTGTGTGTGTGTGTGTGTGTGTGTGTGTGTGTGTGTGTGTGTGTGTGTGTGTGTGTGTGTGTGTGTGTGCGTGTGTGCGTGTGTGCGTGCGTGTGTGTGTGTGTGTGTGTGTGTGTGTGTGTGTGTGTGTGTGTGCGTGCGTGTGTGCGTGTGCGTGTGCGTGTGCGTGTGCGTGTGTGTGTCCGTGTGTGTGTATGTGCATGCGTGCGTGTGTGTGTGCGCACGTGTAAGCTAAGCGAATGAGAACATAAGTATGCAACACAATATTCAAATAAGTACCCAAGGTTATGAATGATATTGAGGGCACTGCATGTATTACTCTTGTGACTTCAAAGCCATATACACGCGATCAAAATCATTAAACAAAAGAAAAGTAAAAGCGTACTTGGCGATGCCTCACCGAGGATAATGTTGACGTCAAACCTTTCGCGCTCTGGCTCGAGGTGAAGGAGTCTGCTAGTCAGGAGCGTATCACATGCTTCCACGCCAAAGGGAGCATGATTAATCAAAGTCACATCCAGATTCATAATATCTCACATACAACCGCATTCTTCTGCCTTAATCTCACGCTACATAATACAGGGAAACGACCAAACACATTGCTTCTTCTTTTTCTTGTGTGTTGAACAAATATTTTTGTGAATGGCTTCACCTTGACACTCGGCCGGGGACAGCGCCGCTCACACATCCTGGCCTAATCACACTGCGCGGCAACCTTGGTCTCCTCGGCGCTCGAAACTTCACCTGGATAACGATGGGAGGATTCGTGTTGACGTCACAAAGAAACCTCTTTCGGGCTCTCTTCCATCTCCTCATTTTGCTTTCTCCTATTATTACCCCCAACCCTCTGCCACCCACACCCACCTGCCCCTCCCACTCCCTCCCAGACAAAGGACAATGCCGAGGATCTCTACCAACGTACCGACCGCAAAGCGTCCGTCCGTTCGAGAGCCTCCCGCGGCCGGAGTGTGTGTGTGTCCGCCCCAACAGACGTCTCTGCCACCTGCCACCTGCCATCAGCCATCTGCCAGGCTCCTTACTCTTCCCGCCATTCTCTTTGTTTCGACTTCAGTCTTGACTGAAAGCGAAATTCGTCAATGGAGGGAAAGCAGATGTTTCGTTTCGGGCGTGAAGCCTTGAGATAAACTAATGTTGCTTTCTCCGGCCCGCATACGCGCACCCGATGTCTCCTTGATACCACATCGACGAGTGATTCCACATTTATCTCCGGGTAGGGTTACGCAGTGCGGCCCTCTGAGCCTTTCATCATCGCACTGACTTTCTGAATAAAAGGATCGCATTCATTTCTCGCCCAACAGACTCACAACCTTTTCTGACAGCGTCGGCGTGGCGTTATGTTTGTCTTCTCTTGTCGTGCAAGAGCCTCAGAGCCTTCAAAACGAACTCACGAAACCTTGCCAACAGCCCTCTTGAAACAACAGGCCGCGCTGGCTATGACATGACAGGTGTGAGAGTGTAGCCCGCCGATTACTTCACGCCGTCGGACCTCCTCTCACTCGATCACTCTCTTCGGAAGCACTTTCC
>NW_028234406.1:18259139-18306639 GCF_977035675.1 Penaeus japonicus | reverse complement strand
GTGTGTGTGTGTGTGTCTGTGTGTGTATGTGTGTGTCTGTGTGTGTGTGTGTGTGTCTGTGTGTGTGTGTGTGTGTGTTTGTGTGTGTCTGTGTCTGTGTGTGTGTGTGTCTGTGTGTGTGTGTGTCTGTGTGTGTGTGTGTGTGTGTGTCTGTGTGTTTTGTGTGTGTGTGTGTCTGTGTGTTTTGTGTGTGTGTGTGTCTGTGTGTTTTGTGTGTGTGTGTCTGTGTGTTTTGTGTGTGTGTGTGTCTGTGTGTTTTGTGTGTGTGTGTGTCTGTGTGTTTTGTGTGTGTGTGTGTGTGTGTGTGTGTGTGTGTGTGTGTGTGTGTGTGTTTGTCTGTGTGTGTGTGTGTGTTGGTGTGTTGGTTGTTGTGGTGTGTGTGTGTGTTTGTGTGTGTGTGTGTGTGTGTGTGTGTGTGTGTGTGTGTGTGTGTGTGTGTGTGTGTGTGTGTGTGTGTGTGTGTGTGTGTGTGTGTGTGTGTGTGTGTGTGTGTGTGTGTGTATGTGTTTGCGCGCTTCTTTGTTTGTATATGAGCGACTCGTTATTTGTCTATTCATTTATGTACATGCATTCAGTTCTTAGAATCCCAGCTACCAAAGCGCTGTCAGTCAATGAGCACCTGGAACGATCAGACGAATCCCGAAATACCGGCATGATGAAACTCCCATCCCGTTACCAAAAGGCACGCGGAACGGCTCTCACATCCCTCAAAATCAGTCGCATGTTTGCCAGGCGCCGCAACGCAGTAACAAATATAATGACGCTTAAACACCGTTACTCAGACCACACGCCGACTATCCTACTGCACTACTGGGAATCTTCCGATGAGGGGAGGAAGGGGGGGGGAGGAGGGAGGAGAGGGGAGGGGGGGGGGAGAGGAGGAGAGAGGTGAGGAGAGGAGATGAGGGGAGAGGAGAGGAGATGAGGGGAGGGGAGAGGAGGGGAGGGGAGAGGAGTTGAGGGGAGGGAGGGAGGGAGGGAGGGAGGGAGGGAGGAAAGAAGGGAGGGAGGGAGGGAGGGAGGGAGGGAGGGAGGGGGGAAAGAAGGGAGGGAGGGAGGGAAGCGGAGAGGAAGGAGAAGAGATGGAGGGAAGGAGGGAGGAGAGAGGGAGGAGAAAGGACAAGGGAGATAAAGGGAGGAGAAAGGACAAGGGAGAGAGATGGAGGAGAAAGGAGAAGGGAGAGAGAAGGTGGGGAGAAGGAAAGGGAGGGATAGGAAATACCGACTGAATGACGACACACCGGATAATTTGTCCAGCATTACGACTGCTAACCGGACGCGTGTCTCAGCCAGAGGTCTTTAACGGCCGTGTCGTCCGCTTCGCGTACCGGAAGAGAAAGAACAAGATATGGCTTAAATTGTCGTTTCTACTTCCTTAAATTGCCGTGTCTAAATACTCTCTGGGCTTGGACGAGAGTCGAGGAAATTCCGCTTTCTCTTCGACGCGTGTAAAAAGCTACTGTTAACTGTGAAGTCCTGGGAACTATGGCCGGCAGTCGCTCCCTCCGTGAGGGCCGCCCGGACTCTGCAGTCACGGGGGCCGACTCAGCCCGCGCCACCCTGCTTTGCTAATGCCAGGCGACCGATTCCGATTTTCGACGATCCCGGTGAAAGTGAAGGCATAATGGTCACTAATGTTGGACATCTGTGCTAATGGCCGGATGACATCGTGAAATCACGAGACCGCCATGCATAACCTCGTATTAAAGACTAAATCTAAGACGAAGCTTCTTCATTCTGGGGATACGCACTTCCCATTCTTTTCCTTTATTTTACAACTAAAACTGGTTGGTCGTTGGTCCCAAGGCCAGAAGTTGGTGTAGTAGGCGTCTTGTACGACGTCCACAGGCTGACAAAAAAGACAGGACACACCCTTATTACATAAACACTTCACCTGCCAACCAGGCTGATATAATACATTGCAATAATCCTTTCCGCCCGGATTGGTTTTTACACCTTGGTGATCTGTATCAAGGACATTAATTCAGTTGGTGAGATAGGAAGCTATCTTCAATAGACTTAGTATTTACAAGTGGGCCTTTATCATTCCTATATACATATATCCTCGAGGCCGTTCTACAGCTGACCTTCGTTCCTTCGCTACAATCAATAGGTTATCTGTTTTTTGCTACAGTCCAAAGCGGCGATGTCCCTGTGGCCTGGCCCTCCATCACCGCTTCGTTCGTCGTGTTCCTTAAAGAAGCGCCACTCGTTCTTGCACAGACGCGAAGGATTATCCGAGGAGCGAGACTCATTTTTCGAGGATATCCGAATCTTTACTTATTCCCTTCAGGCTACATGAAACACATGGAACACTAAATAGTTGCAATCTATAAAAATGCAAGTGGATAACAGAAATGAGTTAAAGAATGGACTCGTGCCGGCCCCCAGTCACCCTGCAACCCCTGACTCCTTAGATAACCTCGAATGACATACGGATCTCGTAACTTCAAATCCATGGTGAAACCTGAACAATAACCCCTTGCCTGCTACACGGAAACTCTACCACCACTACATCACTGGTAAAGTATCACGGCCAACCACCTCTACCGCCACAAATCTACCACCTTCATGTTACCTCTGCCAACATAACCTCACCAATACCTCGACCCCCTTCTTTTGACTCCCTTCCCTGGCCTCGTGACGCTACCCATACCCCAACAAACCTCGAGGAGTTGATGAGGGGCTGGCTACGTTCAAAGGCACCTGCGGCAGACGATTCTCCAACTTCCCTCAGCATAAAGGCGAGCATGTGAGGGAGGACAAAACCCAAGCGCAAGGTTTCGCTATGACATTATGGGATAAAACATACGTTACTGAACCTGGTAAAACTTCTTCGCCGTGTTGAATAAGCCATATCTTAGCGCTCATCGCGAATACAAAGTAAGACGATTAACGAGAAACATAAAAGAGCGACAAACAACATCATATAAGTCAGAATTATACTCTGAGGCCGGGCAAAGAACCGAGTCGAATCACAAGTCCTGCATCACAAGCAGAAAGCACGGGAAGAATTTTTGTTACAGCCAAGTTTTCACTGATTTCCTGACTTTCTTCTAATCAAAACAGTCTAAGTATTAACACAATCGTCCCCAAAATATAAATAAAATAGTCGAAAACGCAAACAAAAATAAGTAAAAACCGAAAACGCAAGTCTCGAAACCAAAATAAAGAGTCCCAAAGTAGGCCACGTTCCCGACGCGCTGACACCCAGAGCGAAACAAAAGCCAAAGGGACACAAAGACGCCGTCGGGATGAGCCGTTAGCCCGGGGCGGTGAGTGGCCAAGGCGGGCGAGGCAGGAAACGACACTAACGGGCGCGAAGGACCCAAGACACGGGACTTCCCCTCTTTCCCAAGTGCCTGGGATGTTGTAAGCGCTCCGGGGAGGAACATCCCATCACCGGTTATCACTTGGGACGTATGGAAGAACATCGCCGTCTATGCACCTTGAGAGTCTTTGAAGGTGTAATTGCTATATAGCAGTTTTATGATAAAAATATAATAGTCTTCCCTATTTCCAAGTACGACCTGCAGTTCTACTCGTATGTACACATGGTACAGTACACAACGCACCGTTATGCATACACGATTTGCTGCCGAAGCGAAGTAGAGGCGAGTCCAAGCGAAACCCACGAGGCCTTCTTGGTAATGATGCATAAAGCTCATAAGTATCCATTTTGTGGTGAAAGATCGCCCTTGTTGGCTACCTCATTAAAGGTTTCTCAGCAAGTGATAAGAAGACCAATGTGCCGAGCAAAGAGATTCACGCGTGACCACATGTTCAAAATATCTCTAAAAAGATTTTCCTTACTGTAAATAATATTTGAAAATAAATTATATGGATATATAAGTAAATAATAAGAAGTCATACTCATAATCATAATAATAAACACAATAATAGTGATAACCACTATCATGATAATAACAGCAATAACAATAATAATAATAAATAATAATGGTAATATAAATAATAATAATCATAATAATAACAAAAATAACGATAACAATGCTAGCAATAATAATAATGATAATAATAATAATAATAATAATAATAATAACAAAAATAATAGTAATAACAATAATAATAACAACAATAATAATAATAATAATGGGTAACAATATAACGTACTAATAATAAAGTAAGAAAACTCAAACAGCAATAAACAATAACACATAATACCTTAATGATTATACCCACACAAAAACGGAAAAAAACAATGCCAAGAAACAGGAAAACCACAAGGCAAGCCCAGATAACACAAGAGTGTCATGTTGCTGGCTGCAGCTGCACGGTGACCACGAGCGCAAGGGTTTCGTGACAGCGGCACAGCCTAGCCTTGACTGCCCCGCGAAGCCCCCTCCCCTCCTCCATCCTCACCCCACCCCCACCCCAAGCCTGACCATAGGGCTCCACCCAATACTGGAATTTGGCATTTTGCGGTTCAACTCTTCTGCCGACATTATAGATATCAGTTCGTAATCTCATCTGCCGAAATACCATACTCTAGGGCGCATACATAACCAAATAAATGATCTAACAATAATGTGAATGGCGAACATATATCGACTACAACTGACAAATATATCAAAATCAAACCCCTAAAAACAAGAGATAAAAAAGAGAGCAACATGGCGTCTGCACAGCCGGATGGAAATGCTCTGCTTCGGCAAATCCAACTTCACTCGGGACAATGTAAATCCCAGCCGTGGTTGGCTGCTGTGCTAGGAAAGTGGAACCTGCGCCGCGCACACGCACACGCACGCGCAAACGACCGTTTCGAAAGTTGCATGTTAAAATAAAAATGTCGATAACCGTTTTGTCTGTCTCTAAAGTCAAGAAAATTATATATATGTTATCATGAAGCGCAGCCCCTCCCCGATACCCCTTTCCCTGCGCCTCTCCCCTTGGTGCATGTGGGGGTGACTTCAATGCTCGCTTAGAAAGTGAGATTTTGTTGGAACATGACATTTTTCATTGCAGGTGACACGAAAGTCAGTGTCAAAACCATGAACGGCACAACATGTAGAGTACATTCCATCACCAGTCTAACATATAACCGACACCTCAAAAAATAAGCAATCAAATAAATAAAGACAGAAAGAAATAATAATGAAATTACAATAAAAATCATAACAATAATAAAAACAAATCCTTAACCTAACTCAACCCTACAATCGAAAAATTGCTGCGCCTTTTTCGCTCTATGTTTACAAAAATTACATAAAGTCACACTAAAGAAAACCGGTCTGAGCAAGTTATCCTAGGGAACCTCACTTCTCTTTCTCTTCTCTATGCCCCCTAACCCCCACCCCCACCCCCACCCCCACCCGTACCCCTGCCCCTACCCCAAACGAGACGCATCATCTCGCCGTCTCGCAAAAACACTCGACTATCGGCAAGGACAACGAGTGCCGCTACCTGCGAGCTCGCGGCGGGATCATGGAGGAGGGATAGAAGAGCGGGATGCGATAATTCGTCCGACGATAAAAACATGAAAAAGATAGATAGGATGAAGAAGAAGAAGTCCGAATCATGTATTTCTAGGCGAGTCATTTGGTGAGTTTGCTTTTCGTTCGTTTCTTCCCTTCTTTTTTTCCAGACCTTCCTTTCTCCTTTCCTTCAGCAATTTGCAACTAATTAGAGCTGCCAGCTCTTCCATTCACTCCTCTTTGGGAAGATCGCAAGGGGCCTCTTGCTACCTCTTGGCATATGACACAACACATCTCGCCGCGACACAAAAACTGCCTGGTAGCACACGCGTCGCAAAACAAAACGACCAGCCAGCAAGGGAGTATGTGTGGGCCCTCGCATCTTTTACCCTGTTCACCTCTTTCTTATGTTGAAAAAACTAGTATTATCTTAAAAACAAGACAGAAAAGGCTACTGTAAGAGTGTTATCCTTGTCCGAATTATCCATATGCAATGCAAAAAAGATCCTTGAAACTAATTCAGAAACCAGAGCGATGTCAAAGGCAAACCACACTTGTAATATACCATATTTTGCACCGTCGAGTCATTAATAATGCATAAGGTAAAATGCAAATCAAAATGTTAAGGAGAAGGAAAGCCTATGCAAATGAAGAGAATTGCTGATCCGCACACATAGAAGGTGCGTAGAAGTTTTACTTGTGTTATGATGCTGCGACTTGAAGAGTACACGATAAGCAACAACGCGGGTCCATATTATCGACTTTATGGAATATGATAACTCATTTATGACTGCGATTCAGTAACCTCACAGTCACTCTCTTCCAGTCGAATTCCAATAAAAAAGCAAAATCCGGTGATAAGCAAATGAAGTACTTACTTGTAGAGGTTCTCGGCTCCGGCCCTGAGCATGAGCTCCTTGTTGATCTCCTGGTTGAGTTTGGAGCGGCGGTTCTGCAACTTTCCGCGGCATGTTTGCAGCCGGGGGTCCGAGCCCTGAAAAAACAAGAGGAAAATAGAGTCAGCTTTATTCGAAATACGCTTTTATCATGCACAGTTTTCCCAACTCACTATTCCAAACCCTCCCTCTGAATGTAATGTAATTTTGTACAATTGCTATGTCCCTCGGTTTCCCTCACTAAATTTCAGGCACCATAAAATGCGAATATGACAGTTAATGAAGCCCCAACTGCGAGCTTGCAAGTACTGTATCCTTGACAAATGTAGTTTTCTATATACTTTTTTATTGTTGATTGCCGCTGTCTAACACGGGCCCCACTGCAACACGTAGTTTGGAAATAAAGAGACCCATTAGAAGTGAAACCACAACATATGCAATCAAAAAGAACTCCGGCAGGTCAAGAGCAGCATAACACGCAGTGCCTTCCCTGGTGACACTGACCGCGTGGGAGACTGCTCGCTCCTTCCCGGCCCAGTCTGCGTTCCCGAAGGAAGCCCCGCCGTAAACACTAGACCAGCTTTGCCTCCTATAACAAAACGGGGAATCCGCTTCTCACGAACCAAAACGGGTTGAATACTGCACGATCTTTTTTTATCATCAATTGGGAGGGTGTTGCCGGGACTACAAGGTCACGCTGCACCGGCAACACCACGGCTTTACCGTATGTTGCACACTCGCAGCACTTTCACGCCCTCCGGCTATCCTCCAGTGTCCTCGTAAATCTTGGCGCTGCTCCTCCAACTACATGCGGCGCAAACCTCAAGACGCGCCTCGACTCCGAGCTAAGCACCACCGAGGGGCTCTAATGATTCACTGTTACGCGCGATGTGCTCGTTGCAACACAAGCCTTAGGCAGATTAGTACAAGCGCGATTGAAGAAGCGCATTTCATAATAACTGTTATGAATGATCTGATTATCTATAATCTATCCCTTGACATATACAGTGTAATATCTTACGGAACATCTTTCTTTTACCTCGGCAATGTGATATCACCCTCCCCTCCCCTCTTTTCTTTTCTTCTCCTCTTTTCTCCTCTCCTCTTCTCTCCATTAGAAATCACACCCATAATTCCCTCCACCACATACACAAAAAAATAGATTCATCACTCTTAATCTGATACAAAACTTTCCTGAACATCCAAGCGTTCGCGCATTTAATCATGATGATGAACAGGCGGGATCCGTGCTCTCCGATCCCGACATCGAACATCCGGATCGTCATGCATGTCGCGCCTCGCTGCCTCAACCGCACAGGCTTGGTCATGCGGGGTTACAGATGCATGGGTGAGCGTAAGGAGGGGAGGGAGGGAGGGGAGAGGTCAAATGAGGGTCAGTGCCGCTTCGCCATGTTTGGTGAATCTCGTTTGAGCAGTTCGGAGTCTGTCTCGGGGCGAAGCTTCAAATGGGCCTTACTTGCAGAACAGCTGTAGATGGTTGGAGGCTGATTTTCCCCCTAGACACAAAATCTCAAACATAGCGACACCTCTCGCTTTCACTATGTCAGGAAATTCGTAACATCACATCGACGTACTCTTTCCAAAATCAGTAAGTGAAAGTAGCATTGAGGAGATATACCATGCTATAAAGAATGGGGTTTTCATTTCATGTTACACCGCCCCAGTGATACTACTAAACCTTAACGCACATACAAAATACAATAAAAACTGTAAGTAACATCTGATAAAATATCATCAATACATTTGGACTTTATCAAAGCGTCAAAATAGGGATTAATGAAGTGAATTGTACATTTTAAAAAAATCTACGTAAAAGTTACACGCCAACACTTTCAACCCACTTCAAACCAACAAACTTCTATGTTTAATTTATGAACCATTCTGGATCCTAAATTTTCACACGATACCACGGAAGATCCTATTGTACCTTCAATATGCTAGTGGATGAGACTCTATCCTTTTATCATATGCTTATCTTGCATTAACTCTAATATTGCGTTTCCTTTCCGTTTATTTGTGTTTTATCTATTTCTTTTTATCTTTAATTCTGAAATCAGAGCATGGCTTTTGCGATTTTTTTTCCATCGTCCTCTCCCCGTGGTCAGTTAATCCCCTACATCCTTTTTGCTTCACTCTTCTTTCAATATGCGTTCTATTATCTCAGCCCCTCCGAAGACATTGACACATTAATTCTACTATCTACAGTGTTATCGTTAAAGCTGCTCGTCTTGGAGAGGTGCCAGCTGACCGGCCAGGTGGGCCAGGATCCATGTCAGAAACAAGGCCTGCAAAGTGACCCCAACGCGACCGTGAACGTTTTCGCGTTCGGGGTGACGAAAATAATCCTCTATAGCTGCCAAAGAAGACGCCATAACGGAGATAGACGGGCGTTTCTCACATCCCCAAATCCCGGCGTGGCTTGCCTCTCCTCTCCTCAACGTCACCCTCCGCGACGCTTCTCCCATAATTACCTTGTTTGTGGCCTCCGCCGCCGCCCATTCCTCCGCCATCACCATCTACCCATGACGGACTCCCTCCTTGGTCACTCTTGGGCGCCGCACTCCATCACTATCACGATTCCGTATACACTGTGACCATCGCATTCACTATCGACCACACACAATACCTCAAAACACCAACAAGAGTTATAACTGGTCATCTGTCAACGCAATCCAAACAGCCCTTCATCACGCCCTTTGTCACGGGAGGAAGTCATCAGTAGCCAGCCGTAGCCAGGGAGTCTTGAGGGTTTCGCAATTCACCCTCGCCACGATACCTCGCTCCGAAACCCCCGGAATCACAGCGACGGAATACCCCTGCAAGAGGCTCCCAGGATCTTACGACAAGTACCCAACAGAGATACCTAAATACCAGATTACACGAAACAGAGAACCGTCAGCGGTATAACTGTAACAAGAGAACTGAAAATAACAAAGAAATAAAAAAGACGAGGCTCCGCGTGGATGACAGAGCGGAGAACAAAGAAAAACAAGAACGCGGAACACAAGCAGAAGCAGCTGGAGCACAGATGAGATAACAACGTTCTGCTGTAGGGATCAGCCCGCCGCTTGGAACAGGTAATTAACAATGTAACGTCTTCAGTCTACCTGCTTAGATGCACAGTTATGCATTTATATCAATTAAGCACTGTGTATATGTATGGAGAGGGAGAGGGAGAGGGAAAAGAAGAGGGAGAAGGAGAGAGAGGGAGGGAGGGAGGGAGGGAGAGGGAGGGAGAGGGAGAGAGAGAGAGAGAGAGAGAGAGGAGAGGGAGAGAGAGGAGAGAGAGAGAGAGGAGAGAGAGAGAGAGAGAGAGAGAGAGAGAGAGAAAGAGAGAGAGAGAGGAGAGAGGAGAGAGGAAGAGGAGAGAGAGAGAGAGAGAGAGAGAGTTAAAGGAGAGAGAGAGAAGGAGGAGAGGAGAGGAGAGGAGAGAGAGAGAGAGAGAGGAGGGAGGGGGAGGGGGAGAGGGAGGAGAGGGAGGAGAGGATGGAGGGAGGGAGGGAGGGAGGAGGGAGAGGGAGGGAGGGAGGGAGAGAGAGAGAGAGAGAGAGAGAGAGAGAGAGAGAGAGAGAAGGGGGGAGGCAGAGACAGGGAGTGAATGCGTGTGTGTACGTGCGCATATGTAAAAATCACTCCACAGAAGCAATCAACCTTTTAAATTCAATTATCTATTCATAAATCTAACTAGTGACTTTGACTTTAGCGGCTTCATCCCCATCAACAATTGTGTGACGGTTGACCAGAGTCGATAATGGACAGATTTCTCTCTTAATTTCTTCCGCGATCTCTCCTCCCTCTCCGACTCTTTCGATATCTGTGCCTGCATCTGTGCCTGTGTCTGTGTCTCTGTCCCTGTCTCTCTCTCTCCGCTTTCGATTATCCCTAATGAAGACGCACACGGTCGCTGCCGACCAATAACAGGTTCTAATTCCGTTAGAGGGAGTTTTCGGATTCGTACATCAAGGTTCCCCAGCGCCGCCGTCGTCACCAGCCACAACGTGGGGCGCAGGGAGGAGGGAGAGGTGTGTGGGAGGGGGCGCAGGGAGGAGGGAGAGATGAGTGGGAGGGGTGTAGGGAGGAGGAAAGGTTGGGTAAAGATGGGTAAAGGCAGGTTAGTGGCGTGAATAGATGAAAAGGGCTTGGAATGGAGTATATGGGATAGATATGGAGAGAGAGATGGAGAGAGAGAGAGAGAGATGGAGAGAGAGAGAGAGAGAGAGAGAGAGAGAGAGAGAGAGAGAGAGAGAGAGAGAGAGAGAGAGAGAGAGAGAGAGAGAGAGAGAGAGAGAGAGAGAGAGAGAGAGAGAGAGAGAGAGAGAGAGAGAGAGAGAGAGAGAGAGAGAGAGAGAGAGTGGGGTGGGAGTGGGCCGAATCTTCTATTATCAATTACGCTGCGATATACATAGTATCAACTGAAAGACACTTGTATCGCAGTATTCTTACCCACTCTTTCGCCGTAATGGAGGAGGATACTAACTCTTTTTAACAGAACAAAAACTGCAGATTCCCCTGAGCAGTGATAGAGACAGCTAAAGGCATCGCAGGAGCTAATAGGAAAAGGGTGCATGGGGAGAGCACGACATGGAAGAGCTGCCCCTTCCCCAGGCGACCCACTGGCCCTCTGGCGGCGGCGACACACAAATGCCTCGCAGACAAACATTCCCTCACGACCACGGGGTCACACAGCACGCCCCGCTGCTCGCACACTCATGCTTCCCATGGCATACGACCTGGCGAGTCTGCGCTTGGGAACCTTTGACCCTTCGAACCCAGCTGGGTCCGAAGGTGATCTACCGACGCGCGCTATCTGTCTTGCATACTATGATATAACGGTAAGAATGAGTCCGTTCCTGCAAATTCTATCAAAGTTGATGAAAATGCAATGTGGCTGTATATTAGTATATTCCACTGGCACCGACTCTCGCCGTGGGTATATGTGGGTCAGAATGGGTATGTCGGCTAGGTTGTAGTAGCGGGTCACTGATAGAACCGAGGTATTGCCAGTCTTCTCAAAACAGTCAGTTAAAAATCAAGCTCGCGCGGACCACAGAATAAACTGCTTCGAAGGCTTTATACTACCATTATACCCGCACCGTTCAGTTGACAAGCACGAGCGTATGAGCACCGAGCATGCAAATTTCGCTCCTCTCAAGACGCTGATTTGCTTTCACGAGATCAAGGCGCTTCACACTCTGATTACGGCGACTTCGTGAACCTTCGAGGCTTCAACGCCTCGTCGGCACCGAAACAATGCGATTCATTCTTGTTTTTAATAAGGTCTTCTTACATGGTAGAAGCCTGAGGTCACATTTGGACTGAAGGACTGGACGTTGAGAGGTTAGTAGGCGGGGAATGAAGGAGGGAAGAAGTACCTGATGATGCAAGAAGACATAGGGTACAAGGACATATGGAAAAGGAGGGCAAGCGGCGGGGGGAGGAGGGCAGCTGAGCACAAAGGGGAAAACGGCTGGTGAGGAAACCTGACAAAGGGACTAAAGGAAGAGTGAAAGAAGATCAGAAAGAAGGAACATACACTTCACAAGATGTTGTGGTGTAGAGCGGTTGTGCCGTTACCAGCACAACATACGGGCAGGCAAGAAGAAAATGCTAATCACTTGCTATAAAAATTTATAGAAAACCTCCGCTGCCCTTCCCTATACCTCCGTTACTTCTGCTTCCACTTCCTTCTCCTCTTCCTCCCTTTTTTTTTGCCATCGTTATCACCATTTCCTCGGCCCAACAAGAGTAAGAAATGGAACTCGGACTGAGAAACCACGCCCTTTCCAGCAAATGTTCTCGTCAGTTGTGTTCCGTGTGTTACGCAATCAATCCGTTGCTTATATACTCACACAGATAAACATCCACACATATAAAGCTTCGCAAGGGTAAAGCTCCCGGGTTCTCTGTGATACGCGACCTTACCCACATATTTATCTTCTTGTCACCTCCACTGCCTACAAAAAGGGAGAGAAGTGAGAAGGAAGGAACCGAAACAGAGATATTGAAAGGGGAAGAAGGAAGGGGCAGTAACAGGATGAAGGGAGTGAGGGAGGGAGGAAGAAGAATAAGAGGAAGAACAGGGACACACAAGGGACTGTGGAGAAAAGAAAAGGAGGGGAAAAGAGAAGGGGAGCACTGGTCACAGCACGATGGTCTTCACAGCTGCGTGGAGGCAAGAGACCAGTGAGGAAGCCCAATGTTCTCACGTACAGACACCTCTCTCGCCCAGCGCACGGTCTTTACATCACGGCCGACGTACTAGTGTTTACCCGGATAAACACCTAAGCGGATTATATGTATATGTACAGTTAGCGGAAATGCGCCCTCGGAGAAGTCATAACTCCAGCACGCTTTTAAACTCACGTAATGTAAGGGCCAAGCAAACCAACCGTCAATACATACATAGCGGGCTGATCTTACGTCTTGTCTGTTTGTAACTGTGTATACACTGTGGTCGCTGCAAGCACTGGCTGTAACCCCGCTGCTGTCAGATCATGAAGATAGATCGGAGCTGTTGGACAGGTGTCAAGAACTTGGTGCGACAGTTAATAATGCTGCCGCACTGTGGGAAAACCATGAGGTATGACTAAGATAAAGTGTGTGTGTGTGTGTGTGTGTGTGTGAGGGAGAGGGGGAGAGGGGGAGAGGGGGAGAGAGGGAGGGAGGGAGGGAGGGAGGGAGGGAGGGAGGGAGGGAGGGAGGGAGGGAGAGAGAGAGAGGAGAGAGAGAGAGAGAGAGAGAGAGGGAGAGAGAGAGAGAGAGAGAGAGAGAGAGAGAGAGAGAGAGAGAGAGAGAGAGAGAGAGAGAGAGAGAGAGAGAGAGGAGAGAGAGAGAGAGGGGGGGGGGGGGGGGGGGGGAAGAGAGAGAGAGAGAGGAGAGAGAGAGAGAGAGAGAGAGAGAGAGAGAGGAAGAGAGAGAGAGAGAGAGAGAGAGAGAGAGAGAGAGAGAGAGAGAGAGAGAGAGAGAGAGAGAGAGAGAGAGAGAGGAAGAGAAGAGAAGAGAAGAGAAGAGAAGAGAAGAGAGAGAGACTTTTAACTTTGACAAAGAACAGGAAACTACCATACAAAAACAGAAAAAAACAAGAGATCAGCTGATGCCCACTAAGTGCGGCCCCACCTGCCGGGTAGCCCCTCGCATGTGCCGGGCCAAGGCTGCATCAACACCGGTGGCCAAACACGTGGTTCGGTTTCATTCTCGATCCTTCACAACTGTATCACAACATCACTATCTGATTTCAGAGCCGAGTGGCGTGAGACTTTGTTGCTAAACTGCATTGGGTAGTTCACACAGAAATTGTAGTAGTTTTTTTTCTACCATCGTATAGGTCACGGGTTATGTCACCTTATGTACCACGATCGGATTTTCTCGGGTTCGAATGAACGGATATCATCCAATATGGAGGATCGAGTCACTCGTTGGGCTTCGCGTCACAGGATCCACAAAACCGGATCAACTGTCGCATTGATACTGGATTCTGGCAGCAGCCGTGTGACTTGTCTCGCCATGAGGTAAAGATAGATCAATACTTAAATAAATAAATAATTATACATATATATTTTATTTATATATATATACACACATACTTATACCTGCTTATCTACTTGTGTATGTGCATGTGTATGTGTGCGTGTGCGTGCGCGTGTTTGTGTATGTGTGTGTGCGTGTGCGTGTGAGTATGTGTGTATTGTTAGCAGATAATATTTCCACTAACAATAAGATCTTGGTAATAATTTTGTGATAATCTGAACAATAAACATTCGACTATTCTGAAAACCTATAATGATTTCCAACTCGTTCTTTTGCAGGAGGAAAGGTTTGAGCATAGAGCATTACAGAATATGGCCAATTGTACAGTTACATGCTCGCAAACACACCCACAAAAGCCGCAGGGCTGTCACTATCTGACAGGCCCCTTGGAGGATGATAGGCCTTGCCCACACATGAGCGAACATGCTCCAAAGGCCTAGTCACACTATGCTGTTCCCGGTCACACGTGTCTGATCACACTCGAGAGATGCGTCCCCACGTGGCTAAGAATGTCATTCGCATACATCCCCTAGTTATGCTCTGGTGTGTCCCAGGCAAACAGATACACACGTGCATTCCCTCTGGAGCACTATGCAACCTTGTGCTCCCAAGCAGGACGCCGTTTTAAGAGATCTTGCTGTCATTCATGTCATAGGCGCAGTTCAGCTTTTGAACCTACCTTGTCATAGCCCTCCCAGTACTGGAAACTAATCAATTTTGGGTAACAGCTTCAACGAAAAACTAAATTTTACCCAAACTGATTTTGGCAGAGAGAAATTTTGAAAATAATGTGAACATTTTCCTCACGCCTGAGTGAACGAAATACACATTTGATAAAAACTCGTTTAATTCCTATTGCTTATTATACATGTTTCGCAATCGCAATCACCACTCACATGCTTATCGGCCTGGAACACACCACTCCATCAACGCTCAACCCAGCAATTACCTGGGAGAAAACACTCCATCAACCCACTGAAATACCTCACTTAGCTTAACAGGCGAATTACCTTCTTGACCTAGCCTAATAGCCGGACCGCAGTACCATTCCCATTTATAAACCCTATTTTCTCCGGGAGCTCAAACTAGCGCCTGGGGTTATGGCGGATAACCCCCTCCCCCTCCTCCAACCCCTCCTCTCCCGGCCGTCCCTCACACTCTCCTCCCTTTGGGTCAGCAAACAAGCCATTAACATGATCGCCGGCCGCAAACACTCGCCCACGCGACCACCGGCGACACCGCACAAGCAACCGTCCCACGTGATTCTCCTGTACCCTTCCCCCCCTCCCGCCTAGCCCGCGACTAACAAATGTGAGGGTCTGTCTGTCTGTCTGTCTGTCTGTCTGTCTGTCTGTCTGTCTGTCTGTCTGTCTGTCTGTCTGTCTGTCTGTCTGTCTGTCTGTCTGTCTGTCTGTCTGTTATCCTCACGACTTTCTCTCGGTCGCTGTCATCTCCACCACCATTTAGGAAAGACTTCGAAGCCGTCATCCAGTCACGTCATTACGATGCTTAAATGGCTCCTTCCAGATGTCGATCCTCCCCCTTCGTGTGTGTGGAGTGTCTCGGCTTCTAAACGATTCTGATTGGCGTCGCATTACCTGTCGTCATTCTTACGTTTCCATACCAGTTGTTCATTTCTCTTAATAGCGCTCTCTGCGATCTACAGTATAATTACCATACTTTGTATCATTACTAGTTCCGTCTGTGACGTCTAAACTCTACTATAATTTCTTTTGTATGGCATAGTACATTAACTTTATTCTTTATTTTCCTTCGGCGTTGCACAACACTCTGTTCTACATCCAAATAGAAATCCACCATTGATTTTTGTTCATCTCTTCAGTCACAACATTCCTCTGAACCAATTAAGACAGTATGTCCCAAATTCCTCATCTTCGCAATCAGACATCAAAACCTCATCAGTGCACGCGATACTGCCGACCGCAACACCAACCACAACCTCACACCTCAGTTCCTCTCCCAACTCCTCTCTCGTTTCATCATCTGCATCACATCGTCACTATCGCCACCACACACTAAACTATCACCATAACGAGTTTGGAGTTATCATTATCGCCATCTCCTCCTCGGTGGTTCTTTTCCCTTCTGTGTTCTCATTACCGGCCACCTGCAACCACTTGGCCGATAACTTTACATAATGACGAAGGAACAGGTACCCCAACACTTTCTCCGATATTCCGCCGTCGTTAACGAGTGTCAGAGTGGATGGGACCTCGAAAGAACCCTCGCTTTGTCCCCTCCCTTGCCCATCGCCATTAGTCGCAACCCACCGTTAATACCCACACCATTAAAAGTACCAGAGATAACACTGTCATTACCTCCCACAGGGGCACAAGTAATCCCAGAGTCCTCGCTGCCCCCAATACTACAGGCCGGTAACTGGGTCACGGGAGATAGGACAGGTAGGGAGAGGGACCCGACCCTGGCCAGGTTATTATCCGTCAACCCCGGTAATCCGGATGCGCCCGTTACGTTTAAAGCGTCTGGGCTCCAGGGACCGGAATCCGCTCTTCCCGGCCTGCCCAGCTCTTCCCCGGCCGCTCGTCGACGTCCTGCCGGTTAGTAGCCGTGTCTACAGTCATTTTGACAGACAGACACACACACACACACACACACACACACACACACACACACACACACACACACACACACACACACACACACACACACACACACACACACACACACACACACACACACACACACACACACACACAGGTTTTGTTGTAGAGTGTGGTGAAGGATAAGAAAGAATAAAAAACAGGATAGATGTCTGCTGAATACACTGTAATTCTAAAGATCAAGCACTGTAGGTCAAGCCCACCTTCTCGCCGGCATGCCATCCGGTGACCTTTCACATTCCAAAATCGACTGATATTTAAAGATAATTAAAGTAACAAATCAATAACGACCTGACCCGAGCTCCTCCTCCACTAACACCTGACCTTTGCATCCCTTCAAAAAATACAAGCCGAGGCCATAATCAAGCGCCGGGTATCGATACACGGCACTAATACCATGTCATATTTCACGCTCCCCTCGGCCGCCGGACCGCAACTCTCTCGCCAGTGCCTCTCCTCGTCCCAGTTTAGCTCAGGTCGTGCGGCCGCGACCCAATGCCGAGCCGGTCACTCACCTAATGCCAAGAGCAGTTGCATTTACCCCCGGTCGACGAGATGTTTGTTATCAAAAAAATGGATTTACGAAACTAACGATCCGTCAGGCTAAAAGAAAAATCAAATTGTAATACTTATACATCTTTATCAGATATTTGTTATCATAATAGAGGTGAATTTATGAAACAAACAATTCATCTGGTAAAAACAAATACAATTCCGATTGCAATGTTTATAAATTTTCATCACTAACTACTTTCCCAACGCGCATAGAAACATATCAAATTCATCAAACTTATCCAAGCTTGAATTACATCCGCTTACGAGGACTAAAAAGAGGGAAAAATTCACGGCGGGATTTGCCTTAACGAACCACCACCTTAACACAGCGGCAATCAGCTTAATGAACCGAAACACAACGAGTCCCAGTTCTACCCCCCCCCCCCGTCCCTCCATCTCTAATCACCCGCCGCCCCACCCACAATCTCCTCGTCTTCCGTGATTTAGCTATGATCACGCCGCCGCCCACAACCCGCCCCCTGTTAATCCTCGCCTCATAGACTCAACTACCCCCCCCCCCAGCACACACACACGAGCTAAACATTCTAACCTTTTACTAGCAGTTTTTTTTTTTATACCTGTGCTTCCTCCTTCTCCTTTGTTTATCTTGTTTGTTTTGCCATCCCTGACCTTTTTATTCTATCTTTCCTATTTTAATGGCCTTAACTTTCTTCCTTTGCAAATTCTTTTAATCCCTCGTTTCGTTCCTTTATTCTGTTATTTTCGCATGACGTTGAAGGTTTCACGTCCAAGCGAACCTGAAGGTAGCAACATCCGGGAAGAAGCCTCAAAGCATCCTATCTGACCGGAAGGGTGACACATAAGGACGGATTGTCTCAGTCTATGTTTCCCCACTCTGTCTGCCTGTATGTCTGATTCTCTCTCATTCTCATTCTCATTCTTCTCTCTCTCTCTCTCTCTCTCTCTCTCTCTCTCTCTCTCTCTCTCTCTCTCTCTCTCTCTCTCTCTCTCTCTCTCCTTCTCTCTTCCTCTTCCTCTGTCTCTTCCTCTCTACTTCCATCACCTCCTCTCGACGTCTCTCCTTCCCTCACCCCCTCTCTCCCTCTCCAACAACCTCTCCCTCACTCCTACCCTCTCCCCCACCCTCCACCAGACCCTCTCCCTCACCCTCACTCCTTCCTCCACGCTTCCTCACAGAATAACAGGAGATGGCTGAGCATCCCACAACCCCCCGTCCCATCCCCTCCCCTCCTCCTCCTTTAATTGGTCTCACGGCGTCATGAATTCATGAATAGATTCTAGAGCATGAAGCTTTACCGTCAGAGTGTAACGGTCCGATGATCGCCACGATGTCATGGCGCGCGGACGAAGACAACAACAAAAAAACAGGAATTCGAAGAAATTAATATACAATTAAATAACGAAAAACGAAAACCGTTTCAGATAATCAGAGCGAAGTCAATTTGTCAAGCTTCCTGAAACAAGAAAAATAACGGAATCGGCATTAAAGTCTTCCCTCTTTTTTTCCTTCTTGGTTTTCTCTTAAAAAATGCATGAGGTTAAAAACAGCTCTGGGCGGGCCTGACGTAACGGCTTCTCCAGTGTTCATGACGCACTCCATTTAGCACGTGTCTGGATGCATGTGATGAAGCGAGCCTTGCCTGATTCTCATGCAAGTAAGAGTGAGACCTTCAAGCTGCTGCTTCTTGGTGACGTCAATACCATCAGTACCTTTTTCGGTGGTTGGGCATTCTGTCTCTTTCAGCCTCACTTTTTATTCTGCTCTTTTTCCATTGTCTCATCTTCATTCTCGCAATCGTTCTTACCCTCGTCTCTTTATTCTTGCCTAATTTACTTCATCCCCTCCTTCTCATTCTCGCCTTCTCCACTAACTCTCTGTTTTTCCACTCTCTCCATTTTTCGTTTTTATTCCCTCCCTCACCTCTTCTACCCTTTCTACTCCTTCCTCTCCTTTTTCTCTCTCCTCTTGCCCTTCTCTCTCTCTCCCTCTCCCTCTCCCTCTCCCCCTCTTCCTCACACATAGCTATCTAACTCCAAGATTCCGACCCCCAGAAAAAGAAAGCTGTAGTACCAGCAACCTTGTACGAAGCGGCTGTAGTATTTGGGACGCATTAGCAGTCAGTGTTGCCACACGCGGCGGGCCTCCTAACGCTGGGCCTGACACACAATGGGACGTCAGAACCGCCTCCAATCAGTGAGGAAATTGCATCGCTTCTGGCAATAATGGCGTGCTAGATCAACAAACTTCCGCTCTGCTTCCTCCCGAATTTGCATAATTCCTCCGGGTAGTGCATGACATACACTCAGCCACATGTATTGCATGTCTAGATACGTCATCCTTTTCTGTATGTGTGTGTAAGGGGGTGTAAGTGAGAGAGGATAGAAGTAGGAAAGGAGAGGAGATGGAGGACAAGAGAACAAAGGGAATGACAAAATAAAGGAGACCGAGTAACCACCATCTTCCCCCATACCAAATCCTAACTACATACCAGGCGCCGACCTGACACTCCCTACCATTGTCCGATACATAATACAATACAACCATTCGCTTCCTCTATCGGCCGGACCATCGACGCCCACCAGAGCCGATGCCTTGTTGTCACGTGGGCGTTTTTAATGAGGCTGTGAAATGAATGCTACCACCTCTCGCTCTCCCTCTTCCTCTCTCTCTCTCTTTCAATCGCGTGCCCTTGCCAATGAATGAGACAGAGACAGACAGACACAGACACACACAGCGAGAGGGGGAGGGGGAGGGGGAGAGAGAGAGAGAGAGAGAGAGAGAGAGAGAGAGAGAGAGAGAGAGAGAGAGAGAGAGAGAGAGAGAGAGAGAGAGAGAGAGAGAGAGAGAGAGAGAGGGAGGGAGGGAGAGGGAGAGGGAGAGGGAGAGGGAGGGAGAGAGAGAGAGAGAGAGAGAGGGGGGGAGAGAGAGAGAGAGAGAGAGAGAGAGAGAGAGAGAGAGAGAGAGAGAGAGAGAGAGAGAGAGAGGGGGAGGGAGAGGGAGTATTCTCATTGGCTTGACTCCGAAGAAATAACCTTTCCTAAAGAAACACCCACTGAAAAAAGAACATGTTCATCCTGGAATAAATATTTGTCTGGATTTGAAATGTGCTTGCGACTATTTTCATGCATGCGTTCGTGTGTGGATGCGTGTGCGTGTATGTGTGTCTGCATGCACGTGAGAAGAGAAATGGGATTAAAGGCAAAGGTTTGACGGGAACAAGCGAAAAGAAGGTATTTCCTCGCTGCGTTTGCTTGCGGCCGAGATCTGGGTCGGTGCACCGTAGCCTGGCATCGTCAATCAGAGCCCTACAATAGACGCTCAAGAACCAACAGAACCAAAGCCAGAGTATTGCAACACCAATGAAAATGAGACCGACATTTTGAAAGGCCAACAACAGATATGCGCTGCAAATAAATAGAAGATCAGACACCACGTTCCCACGGACAACAAAACCGAAAAGGAAGGAGAGGGAGATAGGAAGAAATTGGAGAGCAAAAGGAAGTGAAAGAAAACATTAAAGCAAAGATACAACGGAGAATGAAAAGATGATAAAACAGGTAGTTGAGTTCATCCGACCCCCCCCCCCATCCCCATATTCCTTATCCTGCTCCCTAGCCCTCCCCCTCTCATACCTCAAGTGGATCCTGCATTAAGGTATCTCAACACCCTACCTCTCACAGTACGATTCCTTTGTGAATCGGCAGCGAAACACCGATTCCTTCTCCTTCATCCGATCAGCCGATTAGCACTTGATACAGGGATACATTGGATGAAATGAGATCAGTGAATAAGGTATGGACCGTTAGATATATCAAGGATTCATTTAAGCGAAGAAGGGGGGGGGAAGAGAAGAAAGAGGAGGAGGTAGAGAAGAGGGAGGAGGAAGTCTTGCCTGTCACAAATTTTCCACTCTCCCAAAGTCTTCCATCCTCCGTCTATCATAAAACCATATGTGTCATTCGACTTCCAATCTAAGTGTATTTTCCCAATGATTTGCTCATTTTGCTGCATATCTGACCACTCGACCCTTCGAGACGTCTGATAAACAAACATCTTGCGATAAACAAGATGACGTCACCCCCTCGGCCGCCAGCTGATTGCCGCCCGGCGCTGGAAATTTCCACGACCACGGGCCTTGTGCAATGCCGTGCGCACGCGCTCGCCGCCGATGATAATAAAGAAGGAATCGCCAATTACGACTTCGAAATGACTCGCCAACTCACATGTTCCCGCGGCTTATTAACGCTTACGATGAGTCCCTGACGAGAAGGCCGAACTCCCATCGTAAAAGCAATTACACACTCGACCTTACTGACTGCGTGTGGCTTTTCCAACACGTTTCCTTAGAGGACTGAACGACCCACTTAGGAAACAGCGTCTCCCACTCGGGATCACGAGAGGGGGAAGACGTTTTATGGCTGCTGTAAAAAGAACGAGTTTACGCTATCGTCAACTTTATCTTCGGGAGGAGTGGGCTGTTAATGAAGACCCACGAGAGCAGGATCGCGACTGAGATAATAATAGTAAATGGAAAAGACAATGGACACAGTACTGTGAATAAACGACATCGTATTTGAAAAATATGGCCGTAAAATAATTAAGCATTACTTGCAACGATCCTTCGATGTCCAATATCTGGGTTATACAACATAAAACCGAGATTATGAGAATCCTCTTTTTTAAGGTGAACTATAAAATGGTCTCATCGCACCAACCATAAACATACATATAGTAGTACACACCCACATTTGCACGCTTTCTTAGTCAGTCTGTCTGTCTGTCTGTCTGACACACTCACACTCACAGACAGACACACACACACACACACACACACACACAGAGAGAGAGAGAGAGAGAGAGAGAGATAGTAAGTTTGTGTGTGTGTGTGTGTGTGTGTGTGTGTGTGTGTGTGTGTGTGTGTGTGTGTGTGTGTGTGTGTGTGTGTGTGTGTGTGTGTGTGTGTGTGTGTGTGTGTGTGTGTGTGTGTGTGTGTGTGTTTTGCACTTGGCCTAACTCCAAGGACTAAATCTTTCCTACAGCGAAACACCACTAAAAAACATGACCAAGGAGGGACAGCCATTTGTAGAGTTGCCAACTACACACACACACTCACACAAATGCACGCGCGCACCCACAAACATTAACACAAATACACTATATATACATATATACATATATACATATATATATAATATAATATAATATATATATAAATAATATATATATAACATACATATATACATAAACATATAGTATATATATGCATATATATATATGTATATATATGCATATATATATTTATATATATAAATATATACATATGCATATATATTACATATATAAATGTATAAATGTATACATATACATATACATACATATATATATATATATATATATATATATATATATATATATATATATATATATATATACACACACACACGTTTGAAAAGTCATAAACACACTGTCAAAAAATACTGTATTGTATGCTGCTGCTGAAGACAAGATTTCGGTCAATAACGAAAGTCTATCCACTACAAATTAAATATGCATGACAATGATCTCATCACACGTTATGAACGTCGTCAGTCACGATGATGTCCAGTCACGGTCTGAGATAACACGACAATGCTCCAGCGTGATGCAGCGCGTAACATGTTCCACAAAGATGCAAAACAGTGAATGATAACCTACATACGCCAAGACAGCTCGATGTATCGGAGAATACAGTCACCATTTACGCACAATAACTATCGCACGCACGCCCATAATGGTTAACCTACTTGCACGGGAGAGTGTACTATATATGCCGCCGGGATATTCCTAAGGAAAGAAATTGTATCGCGATTGCCGTCGAAAAGTCGGTCGGGTTCCTTTGTGGTCTAGTCGGAAAAATGCTCAGTAATACATCGTCTCTTAGACGATAGACTCCCCTTTTTAGAGGAAAAGGGGATGGGGGAGAGGGGAAAATGGTAGAGAGGGAGGGGGAAGACAGAGAGAGAGAGATTACATTATTTCTTTTGCACAACTTCCTTTACTGTATACACTTATTACATATCGATCCCATATAACTGGTGCCATTTTCAGTAATGATATAATCAAAGCAATTACTGGGCTTTCCACTAATAAATATAATTATCCTGTATAATGAATGGTCTCGGACCCCCCCTATATTTCTATGTCTCTCGAGCTCCCTCTCTCTTCCCTCCCTTTCCCCCCCTCTCCCCACCTCCCTCTCTCCCTACCTCCTCTGCTCACCTCCCTCTCTCCCCACCTCCCTCTCTCCCCACTTCCCTCTCTCCCCACCTCCCTCTCTCCCCATCTCCCTCTCTCCTCACTTCCCTCTCTCCTCAACACCTTCCCTCCCTCCCTGCATCTCTCTTTCCCTCTCGCTCCCCCTCCCCCCTCTCTGTCACTCACTCGCTCACTCACCCTACCTAACACTCACCCACCCATCCATTCAACTAACCCCCCCTCCCCCCATCATCACATTCTTCTACTTGTCCCAACCACCTGTTATCCTCCAGTCTCCCTCCTCCCTTCACCTACCCCCCCACCACACACACACATTCCATCCTTCATCGAGATAATTCTTCAAAAACTTAATGACTCTCCCATCGTTGGGGAAGAGGGCAGGGGAAGGCGTAAGATATGAAGGAAGTGGGAGAGAGAGGGTGGGAGAGAGAGGGAGGGAGAGAGAGGGAGAGAGAGAGAGAGAGAGAGAGAGAGAGAGAGAGAGAGAGAGAGAGAGAGAGAGAGAGAGAGGGGAGGGAGGAGAGGAGAGAGAGAGAGGGGGGAAGGGAGGAGAGGAGAGAGAGAGAGAGGGAGAGAGAGAGAGAGGAGGAGGGGGAGGGGAGAGGGGGGAGAGGGAGAGAGGGAGGGGAGAGGGGGGAGGAGAGGGAGGGAGGGAGGGGGGAGGGAGGGAGGGAGGGAGGGAGGGGGGAGGGAGGGAGGGAGGGAGGAGGGAGGGAGGGAGGGAGAGAGAGAGAGAGAGAGAGAGAGAGAGAGAGAGAGAGAGAAGGGACACCCCCCTACCCATCAATCTTATCCTTTACCCTCACCTATCCCTCACTCCTAAACCCCCCCCCCCCCCTAACGCACTCTTCTATCACCCACAGCCCCCTCAACCTTCTCCCAACTACATCCACATCCACAGCCCCCCCCCCCCCCTCCAACCCTCAATCTCCAACCCTTCTCTCAGTGTGCTGGTCATCGTGCGTAATGGCTGCCTCTTGAGTGTGACCGCGACCAATGGCATCAGCGGCCAAGGAGGAGCTTCGTATTCTGGCCTTCGAGGAATTCCTTTCGGATACTTAGTGCTTGTTTTTTTGTTTTTTTTTCTTTTCTTTGTCATTCTGCGTCTCGAGTCTTTTATTTTTTTGTAATAATAGAGTCATAATAGAATTCTTAAACTGCAGTGATATTATCCGTTAATTGTCAAATGATGGATCGCCAAGGAATAAATAAAACTATATTTCAAATCGCAATTCCTTTGAAAGAAAGGAAGAGGAAAGGGAGTGAGAAGGGGAAGAATAGAGGGAGTAGATGAGAAGAGAACGGGACTGGAGAGAGAAGGGGGATGGAACGTGCGCGTGAGAAAAGGGAAGGGGGAGTAGGGGTGAGACAGGGGGTGGGGGAATAGGAAGAAGAACGAGGGGGAGAGGGGGAGAAGAGGGGGGAAGTGGAGTGACCAAACACCTCTTCGCGCTGTCAGAAGCCGGATGTTTTCGGTCCTATAACAACGCACAGGTGGACTAACATACGTAATCCCTCGTGGATAAGCGCCTGGCAGGACCTCCGCAGAGCCACAATTTTCGTCCCTTCCCTCATAATTTAACCTTAATCTTCATAAGTAGTCTCTTCTCTTTTCATTTTGATATGAATTATCACTGGAAAATGATTTATTGAGGGATAATAAACTATTCAGATTCTACGTGTTATGATTCTAAACTACAGCGTGGAATGCCTACACCATGCAAGGCGATCCCATTTTTAGTTGTTTTTCTTTTATTTTCCTTTTTTTGCACGAGTCCACCAGGTGGCCACGGAATGCCACCATAGACACGTGATAACAAGGACGAGAAGTCAAGGCTACAGATTTCACCTCGTGCAGCCGCCGAAAAAATATAAACACATCGTAAGAGCGGGAACAGGTTTGAGTGCACGAGTTCACTTCTCCACCACCAACCTCTCTGTCTATTTGTCAGAAAGCCTTGTCTCTCTGAGTATCTGCTTCTCGGTTTTATTGATGTTTCTGTATCTCTCTATATTTGTCTATCATTCTATGTTCATCTATCCATAAACCTAAGAAAATCAGAACGGCGTACGGTTTATACAAACTACTTTAAGACCACTTTTTTTTACAAAATCTAATTAAATATAAGTTGAAACTTTACTTTGATTCTTTTGGTGATTGTTATGGTCAATATCATCCTCATAATTATCATCATCAACACCATCACTATCATCACACTGATAAGATTATTAATATTGTTAAATTAAGAGGAAATTAAAAAAAGTGAAGATGGCGATGAGGAAAAAAATAACAAAGGAGAATGAAGTGAAATCGGGATTTAAAAGGGCAAATAGAAAAGAAGGATATTAGATGGTTTGGAATTTGAAAGTTAAGAAATATACTTTGAGAAAAAAGCACCTGACGGTCGAAAACAAATCCCGAATTCTGGAGGGAGAGAAGGGGGGAGGTCTATCCTATGCTTCCCAATCTACAGCATACATGAAAAAAAACAGAAGCGGGCAACTAAACACCAAGGGGCTTTTACCTCTCTCTCTTTAACACTAGGCCTAGAAATGTATCTTTTTCATCAAACACTCAAGGGGCTTCCTCCCTAAAAAAAAAAAATACTCCCCTGAAGCTATTTTTCTCTTTTTCTTTCTCTTTCTCACTCTCTCACTCCCTCACTCTCCCATCATCTCACTCCCCTACTCCCCCATTCTCTCACGCCCCCACCCTCTCACTCCCTCACTCCCCAACCCTCTCACTCCCTCCCTCCCCCACTCTCTCACTCCCTCACTCTCTCACTCCCTCACTCCTCCACTCTCTCACTCCCTCCCTCCCCCACTCTCTCACTCCCTCACTCCCCGTTTACAACCCGCCTAGAGTTTCTCTTGATTACCCTCCTGGTCGCCTCGGTTCCCTCGCGCCGCCCAGGAGGAGAGCCTCGACCATTGCCCACTTCCGGCTGCGATTACAGCGTCCGTCACGCCGTTTCTAATCAAGGGGGACTTTGATTAAATTCTTTGGTTGTTTCGCTGTTTCTCGCTTCCGTCTCTCTGCCTTTCTCTTCTCTCTTTTTTTTCTCTTTCTTCCTTTCTTTCTATATTTGAATTTCCCTTTCTTCCTCTCTTTACCACTCCCTACCCCCTCTTTTTCTCTCATCCTCCCCTTCTCTTCATCTCTTCTTGCTCTCTCTCCTCCTATCACGCTTTCTCTTTCTCTCTTTTTCTATGTCCCTTTCTTTCTCCATCTCACTCTCTCTTTACCTTCCTCCCTTTCTCTCCTCCTCTTGTTCTTTTTCATCACCTCTCTCTCTCTCTCTCTCTTTCTCTCTTTTTCTATGTCCCTTTCTTTCTCCATCTCACTCTCTCTTTACCTTCCCCCCTTTCTCTCCTCCTCTTGTTCTTTTTCATCACCTCTCTCTCTCTCTCTTTCTCTCTTTCTCTCTTTCTCTCTCTCTCTCTCTCTCTACGCGCTCTCTCACTCCACCTCTTACTAGTTTTTTTTACTCTCTCTCACGCCACGCCCCTTTTCTCTCTCATCCCACCCGTCATGCTAGCACCACGCCCTTTTGGTTCCTCTTGCGTCACGCTCCTTTCTCACCTCGCACACCTCTTTTCTCACACACTCTGCCTTGGTCGCCATTCACGAGTACGTGACGCGACACATATAAGGAATCGGTCCAGATGGACATGGGTTTGTGAGTGTGAGTGTGTGAGTGTGTGTGAGTGTGAGTGTGTGTGAGTGTGAGTGTGTGTGAGTGTGTGTGTGAGTGTGTGTGTGTGTGCGTGTGTGTGTGTGTGTGTGTGTGTGTGTGTGTGTGTGTGTGTGTGTGTGTGTGTGAGTGATGTGACGTGATAGTTGAGTGATGTGAGTGAGTGTGTGTGAGTGAGTGAAGTGTGTCGTGTGTTTAGTGCTTGCGTGCGTGCGTGCGTGCGTGCGTGCGTGCGTGCGTGCGTGCGTGCGTGCGTGCGTGCGTGCGTGCGAGAGAGAGAGCGCGTCATTAAGCCCAATGCCCTCTAGGTGTCACCTACGCCAGGTGTTGCCAACCCACTTCCCTGGCACGTCTAAACACCCCGCCCACTCTCACCACCCGCCCACCCACACACCGAACCCTATCAATGATGCAACCGACAACAACACCCATTACAACTACGATTTGCATATGTGAATGACGAGGAACACCAAGTCACACGGAGGGGCGGCGGAGGGGAGGGACGTGACTGGGAGGCGAGCAGGGCCACTTTCTACCCCCGGGCGCCCTCCAAATGTCAGCGAGGGTTTTACTATCTGTATCACCCGGGGTTTAAGGGGGGAGGAGGAGGAGGAGGAGGAGGAGGAGGAGGAGGAGGAGGAGGAGGAGGAGGAGGAGGAGGAGGAGGAGGAGGAGGAGGAGGAGGGGGGGGGGGGGGGGGAGGAGGGGGAGGGGGAGGGAAGAGAGAGAAGGGGGGAAGGGGAGAAGGGGGAAAGGGGGAAGGGGGAAGGGGGAAGGGGAGGATGGGAGAGAGAGGGGAGAGAGGGGGGAGGAGAGAGGGAGAGAGAGAGAGAGAGAGAGGAGGGGGGGAAAGAGAGAGAGAGAGAGGAGGGAGAGAGAAAAAAAAATGGGGGGGGGGGGCGCGAGAGACACGCAGACAGATAAGAGAGAAACAGACAACAGAAACGTCCATGCCCGACCCAACAGCAACTTTTCCCCCAAGGATGACTCACACTTCCTGCGCCTCCTTCCAGCTCGCAAGACGGGGTGGCGCGACGGAAAGAAACGGCCTTGGCGTAACTTCGCTCGACGCGGCGAAACCCCGTCGAAGGGAATTATAAATTGGTTAACCTCTTTCAACCTTGTTCATACACGATCGGATATGGGTCAGGGTGCACGGGCTGTCACACTTCTACAGCCGGCCGTCCGATTAGGGAGATTGCAACACTCAACACACTCGATCTCAATCTGCCCGGTGGCCTGTACTCTCCGAGGAGAAATAGCGCAGACGTTTTATCTCCCTGGCTTTCATCCATCTATTTATTACCGTCATTAACTGTCAAACAACATGGAATGGGAACGGAGATAAGAAAGCGTAAAGGAGTGAGAAAAAACAATCAAAGGAAGCGAGCAAGAGAATGCATGCATTGTCAATCCATCAACTCACAATCATTCGCCTTCAGACTTCATGCCTGCGTCTACCCGCCTTCCCTGCTCCGCTCTCGTTCTGATTAGCCTTCTTTTTTATTAGCCTGTGTGTGCCTCAGCCTACCCCGTCCTCCGTAACTTTCTACGCCGATAATGAGAAGAGCCAATGAGAGGAGCCACGGTTGAGCGACCGCGGCGACATCGGCTGGCCAAGTCCCCGCCGCGTCCCTCCGTCCACGTAATACTCTTCGCCGCCGTCACGCTTTCGTTCCGGCTCTGAATCGGACGGCGCTTCTAAACAACGGGTGGAGGAGCCTATTGAGGGTTTACTTTCGATCTTTTTTTATTCGATTTCCGGTTCCTTTTACTACAAGAGGTATTCAGAAGAATGCGGGTTCATGCACAATATCCACTTCGTAAAGGGTTTCGTAAGAGCGTCCAGTTGTGCAACTTCAATCAAGTAACAAGTAATTGAATGAAAATGTAGTGTGTTATAAAAAACTCCATACATATATAAAGAAACCATCTAAGAAACGAGATGTCTAAATGCTTAGATTTGACGTCCAGATACTGACAGCTGGTGGTATCTGGCAGTCCAGTCACTCTGGAGGCAACTGCATCACAGACAATTTCCTCAAACCTGGAAAACGTATGGTAGAAAATGACACACGATGTTACGGGTCAGTTGTTGTATCATGAACTTGCCACTTGACACTTCCCGACAAGGACTGGTGTGTCATGGTTTTAGACGCAAGATGACAGGAGAGAAAGACGCGTCGGCCCTAGAGCGTGGGAACAAGCGTCCATTTGGATGCACACAATCGGCTCAGCGAAAGACACAAACCATCTTAGGTTATTCGGTTCCTTTGAAGTTTTATCTCCTTTAAAATCAGAGTTAATCCGGTTTTCTTGACAGAAGAAACAAGTTCACTGGGAAGACATGTCGCCGCCCCCCCCTCCCCTTGTTTCCTGAATAAGGCCTTTATATCGGCATTAATTCGCCCTGTCAGTCAAGAGAACGTCCAGGTTCAACAGCACTCCACTGAGCCCCCACCCCTCCCGAATCCTTGATACCCTTTTCCCACTCGTCTCCTTCGTCAGTGTTGCCAGTCGACATCCCGACGGCAGCTCCATGCCTTGCAATTCTGCGCCACCGAGACCCGCTCCATCATGGCAGCCGGGCGCCGGTGCCAGGGCCAGCCGCGTTCGTCTGCGCCGCTCACTCGCTGGCCCGCCGACGACCTGGAGTTACCGTGTCTCCGGGGAACCTGCTGCTCCCTTCACGCATAGCGACCTGTCCAGACACTGTCTGTCAACCATTATCGCGGCTTGTCGCGTCTTCCTAAACGCTTACGACGACAGGCTGGAAGAGATTCCTGCGCCTCATTAAGTTCCATAAAAAAGCTCATTTAAAAGGGAGGCAAGAGTCCTTTCAAGATCCAGCCTGGTCCATGGGGAACCATGAATTTTAACACGAGAGCTGAACATGTTGCTAAGCCCCATCAAGCGATGCAAATCCATGGCGAAAGGCCACAATATGTTGCCAGGTCCGGCCATGTGGGGCAGTGTTGCCATGCCGGCGAGAGGCGAAGAGGGTGAACGATCATCAACATAATGGACTTGCCCCAACTTGTCCTACTCCCCCCCCTCCTCTTTCACCCTCCACCCCCCCGCCTTAGCTGCCAAAGAGACACGTTGCCGTAACAGCTTACATGAAATATGAAGGCCGGCTGCTATGTTAGATTAGCAGGCGAGCGTATGGTAACAGAACCGAGCCTGTTCATCGCCGGCATAACCTGTTCACCGTACCCGGCCACCTTTGTGCATCCACTGAACAGGGAACACAGGATACATCTTCAGGTTACTGGTTACAAGCTTCTTCAAATACCAACACGCAGATTAAACAAAATCGCACACGAAACACACAAGGTAACACGACCCGACATATCTTCCATTCGTTTACACGTTTCTTTTTCTACGATCAAGTTCTTGGCCCAAAAAAGCTTTCTCTCCTACTCTACCCATTCCCTTCCACCCTGCCTTTCTTCGGCCGTGTACATTATATCGCCAAGACAACATTCACCTCAGACCTCTCTCCTCAGCAACGGTCTCTCTCGAACATTCACTTTGCTGCGGAGTCTATTAGTGCAGCCGTCGACGTCACAGCTTTCCTGCCGTTACTTCCTCGAGATCAAAATTATTATGATCATGATTAAAAGTCGATATCATTAAAAAAAAAATATATATATATATATTGAACGAGAGCGAATTAGTGCGTTCTTTCCTAAACTTATACGACCATTTTTGAAGCGTTTTCCACACATGGCCCACCACGGTTCCTTTTCGCAGTTGAGTAATCATTGTTGTTCCGCTTAAATCAAATGAAAATCTACTTGGCAGAAGCGTGAACATAATTTATGAAATAAATGGCCCTGAGAGATACGAATCGCTTGATAATTACGCGAGTTAAAAACACCAATGCGGTCTAAATGGCCCGTGTCACTAGCATTACCCCAGAAGATAAGGCTCCATGAAAAAGAAAGATTACTCGAGATATTTTGGAAAATTGACGAAGTTCAGAATGCTTGGACAAAATGCATATTTCCCATTCAAGCGAGGCAGGAAGGCAAGTCTAAAGAATACTATATAAGAAGATGGCTATTATTTCAAGTAGAGCGAAGAACAATCACCAGAACTCCCCATTCCAGTAAGGTAACAGTGCATGTTATATTGTACACCTAGACTGCACGCCACAATAACAACAGGCGCAAGCAGGGTGCCACTCCACACTCTGATTCACTCGAACAGACGCTCGCATACCACGCTCTCCCCGCGTATGACGGCCGTGGTAATGTCCATCATTTTCCCAACCACCGACAGGGAAAAAAGTCATTTTCATATCAATGACAATCACTCACGATCATTCCAAAGACCCCTCGATTTCTTTTTTTTTGGGGGGGGGAAGGCTATGAGACGCGTTTCCACCCCTTTCATTTCACTCATCACATAATCATCGGTGCTTTAAGGGCATTACTCTCCCCTTCTCCCCTCATCACTCCCGCCCGCCGCCTCGCCTCTTCTCCTTCCTCCCGAACCGTACAAGGCAAAAGAGCCAATTGATCAACGGGGATCTCAGTGTACAGGGAACCTTCGTGTGGCAGAGGTTCCCACGGCCGACATGCTACGCCAAGATGCTCAGAGATAACGATGCCTCGTGGCTCAATTACCATGAAGGGAAGATCGGAGGGGAGGGGAGGGGGTGGGGGTGGGAGTGGGGTGAAAGGGAGCTGAATAAGGATGGGATACTCATGAGACCGAGACATTCGTGGTCAAAGCACCGAATCAAACAGACAGACGGACAAACAGAGAGAGAGAGAGAGAGAGAGAGAGAGAGAGAGAGAGAGAGGGAGAGGGAGAGGGAGAGGGAGAGGGAGAGGGAGAGAGGGAGAGGGAGAGGGAGGGAGGGAGAGGGAGAGGGAGAGGGGAGAGGGAGAGAGAGAGAGAGAGAGAGGGAGAGAGAGAGAGAGAGAGAGAGAGAGAGAGAGAGAGAGAGAGAGAGAGAGAGAGAGAGAGAGAGAGAGAGAGAGAGAGAGAGGAGGAGGGAGGGAGGGAGGGCTAAAAGACAGACACCCAGACACCCTGAAAACCAAGAAATTCGTCAACACAACACCGATCGACACATCTCGCTTCCGTGTATTCGTTACGTGGCGTATCCGTCCCTTTCATTCCACATTGGTCTAACCAGGATGTCATTCCCTCGGTGCCTCTCTGTCGCCGCTAACCCTCGTTTGCGAAGGTCACCGGAAACGGAAACGACGCTGTTTGGGGCATGCAAATGAAGTGCCAACAATCAGCGTGCAGCGCCGTAGTAAACAACGCCTGGCCGTGAGGATCGTCGCGTCGTCGCGATCTGCCCTGTTGTTTGACCGCAGCTGAGGCGTCTTCGCGACGGAAGGAAGGGGAGAGGGAAGTGAGGAAGGGAGGGAGGGAGGGAGGAGGGACGAAGAAATAGGGTGGTGAGGGAGGAAGGGAGGGAGGGGTGATGAGGGAGGAAGGGAGGGAGGGGTGATGAGGGAGGAAGGGAGGGAGGGGTGATGAGGGAGGAAGGGAGGGAGGGGTGATGAGGGAGGAAGGGAGGGAGGGCAGAGGAGGGATGAGGGATGAAAGAGGAGAGAAAGGAGAAAGGAGTATGGAGGAAGGAGGAAAGAGAAGAGAGAGGACGGAGGAAAGAGGAGAGTGGAGGAAGGAGGGAAGAGGGAGGAGTGAAGAAAGAGGAAAGTGGAGGAAGGAAAGAGGAGAGTGGAGAGGGGAAAGAGGAGAGAAGTGGGAGGAAAAAGGAGGAAGGAGGGATGGAAGAGAGAATTATAAAGATAGAGAGAGAGTACATGTATGCGTACGTATGTGTATATACATATATGTTTGAATACGTGTACGCTCAGATACGTATGTATACATGTGCATATGTACGCGTATGTGCGGGTACCACAAAGAGATTTTGATACTCGTTCCGTTCGCAAAAAAACACGAACGCAACTCGACAACGTGCGATTGTTCCCCGTGAGCAAACGTCAGACAATGAGAAATTCGCTTGATTAAGTGATGTTGCGTAACAGCGTTGCCAGCTCAACAAAGACGCTGGCCAGATGCAAGTTAAGAAGAAACTCCGATGCGCAGTACCTGTTGCAAAACCATATTTAACAATACACTTCACCCATCACTGTTTAAATCTCCCTCACACACCATACCACGGAGTAAGTTAGCACAGTGCACTATACTGCCACAACAAGACCGCGCGAATCCTTTTAGCGTGGCCGATAAAAACCCGAAGGTCAAAGGTCAACGCTGCCATAGCAACGCCGAGGCCAGGCCACAGTGGGTCAGGGGGGATAGGTGTGTGAGGGGGAGGGAGGTGGGAGAGTGAAGAACAATACTTTGATGGCTATCTAAACAATCGACATAAAAAGACACGAATAAAATACTTAGATATATATAACCTAAGCTTCGAATCGATACCAAATGGAAAAAAGTATAATAATAAATAATAATAATCAATAAATAAAAAAATAAAATAATAATACATCCATCAGTCACGCACCTCACTCACCTGATGAGTACTGTAGACTCACCTGACTTGTCGCATCCCTCCCTCCCTCACTCCGCCCATCCCTGTCCTCCAATCGTAAAGGGTTAAGTGCTAGATCTCTCGCTTCATTGCTGCCTAAATAGCCAGGCAATTCAAAGGGACCTAATTACTCTGGGTATCAGTTAGCTGCGAATGCCATCGAGTGAGTTTCCCTTGACACAGAGAGATCATTCGGGTCTAGCTGAATAGAAAATAGGAAAAGAAAGGGAAGCAGGAAAGGAAGGGAATAAGAGGAAAATAACAAAAGTAGATTCACTTTTTTATTGGCTGAGGCAATAGGGGGGGGGGGAGGAGGAAAAGAAGTGGGTGAGGTAAGGAGAGAGAGAGGGGGGAGGTGGGGGAGGGGGAGGGGGAGGGGGAGGGGTAGGAGGGAGGGAGGGAGGGAGTTCCTAGATATACTCAACATTCAAAATCGTATATATTACTCGGGTATACACAAAACAAACAAAATATCTATATGAACCATCGAGACTCACAGAAGTACATCAATACTAAGAAAAATAATAACAAAAAGTAAAATAAGTAAACTGTCATCATAAATACAGGAGAAACTACGTGAGAAAGTCGATGGAGATAGTGATGGCCCATGCCCCTCCAGCATCACTATAATGGGGCATGGGGCAACACTACCATATGCCTCGTCCGTAACCTAAACAATAGAAACCGAAAGAAGAAGAAACGAAGATTAAAAACAAAAACAAAAGAGGACCGAAGAGGACAGAAAAAAATATACAAGGAAAAGAAAAGAGAGAGAGACAGAGAGAGACAGAGACAGAGAGAGAGAGAGAGAGAGAGAGAGAGAGAGAGAGAGAGAGAGAGAGAGAGAGAGAGAGAGAGAGAGAGAGAGAGAGAGAGAGAGAGAGAGAGAGAGAGAGAGAGAGAGAGAGAGAGAGAGAGAGAGAGAGAGAGAGAGAGAGAGAGAGAGAGAGAGAGAGAGAGAGAGAGAGAGAGAAAATATGAGGATATCACGAGAGTGTCTGGACAGAGGAGCCAGAGGTCATGTGTGATAAAGAACGGAGACGGAGAGAATGTATCGACATGCACGGACGACGGTGATGATGGTGATGGTGATGATGATGATGATGATGATGATGATGATGATGATGATGATGATGATGATGATGATGATGGTGGTGGTGGTGGTGGTGATGATGATGATGATGATGAAGATGGTGATGGTGATGATACTTATATGCTATTTATCAATATAAAAGGTACTAATGGAGAGGCCAAAATAAAAGGGTATTCAAAGGTTAGATCAAACTAGAGGAAGAGGAGGAGAAAGAAGACGAAGAGGAGGAGGAGGAGGAGGAGGAGGAGGAGGAGGAGGAGGAGGAGGAGGAGGAGGAGGAGGAGGAGGAGGAGGAGGAAGAGGAGGAGGAGGAAGGAGGAGGAGGAGAAGAAGAAGAAGGAGATGAAGAAAGTGGGCGAGGGGGATGGGGAGGGGGAGGGGGAGGAGGCGGGGGGAGGGGGAGGAGGAAGAGGAGGAGAAGGAGGAGGAGGAGAAAGTAATAATGAAAATGGCGAAAATAAAATAAAAACTATATGCAGACCGACGGAAGGGAGCGAGCAGTAAGAATTGGCGAAGGAGAGAAAGGGAAACTAAGTACAACAAAATGGCGGAGAAAATACGAGAAACGCAGAATGCAACAGGTATGAGAAACGGTCAAGGAATATGAAAAGAGCAAAGAAAAATGATGAGGATAAAGAAAGGAGTGGAAAGTGGAGAAGCATGAATCGGTTGAAGAAAGGAAAGCGGTGGACGCGAAAGGAGAAATCAAAGAAAAGGAAGCACGGAGAGAGAGGGAGAAGGAGGTAATAATGAAAAAAAGTGAAGGGAGGGTTGAAGGCGAAAGGAAGCGAAAACACAACTACAAAGCCGACAGGACAAAGGCAGTTCCTTCGTGCACTGACTCGCGATCGCGAATTCCGACCTGCTAAAAAAAAAACAGTAAATGCTCATGCGCTTCTCCGGGTTTCTAGAATCATCCAAGACACCGTAGGGGATGCATGTTACCCAAGCGCTCCTTAAAGCACGTGCGAACGAACGGGCGGGCAGGAAAGCACGTGTTGATGCGCATGCGCGGCGTGTAACTTGGGCCACAAGTGAGTGATGGTGAATGTACCGTTGCGAAGGCCTCATGCTCCCTTTTCTGCACGGCGGACCGCAAGCATGTGCACCTCCTTGCCGCTCGGCGCTCGTGCTACGTGCACTTCTAAGCCTGGCGCGTGTCGCGCCGATGTCGCGCGCGCAGACATGCATGCATTATCATGGCGTCACCTTCACGCCTTTGCAGGGACACGAGATGATGATGATGATCTACTGCGTCATTATCATGATTTTTTCCTTCGTCGTCGTCGTCTTCTTGCGTATCCCAAGGTGTTAGTCAGCGCCTGTCATCTTGTACTCCGCACGCTAGCACCTTTAAGAAACTCCATTCCGATTTTCCTCCCAAGTCTCCCACGGCTATGCACCTTTCTTCCCCAATGCAACGACATGCAAACTTTCTTCTTCCTTCCTCTTAATTGTTCTCTTTTGTGAGTAACACCACTAAGGCGATTCCTTTCTCTTTTTTTCCTGCGACACAACTCGCCACAACCGTCTTAGATATTATGACAATCATTAAATAACGAGAATCTACCTTTTCCCACACTCATGCTGTTGTTTTTTTCTGGTGGACACAGTGCGTTTACGGCACGCTAGACTTCCTGAGCGTGCATTGCTCCTTAGTTAGCAATGCTTATATCGCTGTTAGTGATAATACTAATTCCGATGTCCCCATACATCTAAGCACGCCTTTTTTTCTTTTGAGGGGTGGGAGGTTCTTTATCTCCACTCGTTTATCTGCGTTCCATTCATGAGAAAATAAAGCATATTGTTCCTGGCATCACGATGAGAAACTTCATTGGCATGTTATCGTGACAATCTCCTGAGAGTTAAAACATACTGACAGAAATATCTCTTATCTAAAATAGTAGGTATACCTCTACTATAGAAAAAACATTAATGTGGAAGGAGTGGGAGAGATAAGGAAAGAGAGGATAGAGAGGGAATAGGGAGAATAGGGAGAATAGAGATAGAATAGAGAGAGAACAGAGAGAGGAAAGAGAAAGGTTAGAGAGAGGAAAGAGAAAGGTTAGAGAGAGGAAAGAGAAAGGTTAGAGAGAGAAAGAGAGAGAGGTTAGAGAGATTTGATTTGAGGAAAAATATATTCATACACTATTCAGTGTGAGAGAAAGAGAGAGTTTGTGTGAGGGGGAGGGGGGCGAGGGAGAAGGGTAGAATCTTCTCAATTAAATCGTATTTGCCAACGCACTCAACACCCATGCAACACCTCTATCTCTTCCTCGGGCGCAAGAGCAAAAAACAACACAGGCTAGAGTTATGGGACTGGGATGAATGGCCTACGTGACGCCAGAGTACTATAGCGGCGAGTGGACGGTCGAGCGAGTCCCCAAACACCTACCTCGCAGTCACTGACCTACAGTCGAGCTCTGCCTACTAGCCCCCCCCCCCACCTCCTCCACCTCCTTCCCACCCTAAGCAATCGACCCTTGATAGTTTCTATCCCTTCCCTCGCCCCTCCCTTTTTGTTTTCTCTTTATTTTCCTCTTTTTGTCTGTCTTTGCCTGCCTGCCTGTCTGTCTGTCTGTCTGTCTGTCTGTCTGTCTGTCTGTCTGTAAATCGTGTTTCTAAAATGTGCGTGTTCGAAATTTATTCACCTAGTTGGAAACAATGAATTTGGTTATTATAAAATGATGCCGGATATTTTGCGTATAATCTCGATTTGTTCACTATGAGCACGCTATGGCTTTATAGTATGCAAGTGCTTGCGATTGAGCGAATGTGTGTGCACATCTGTTATGAGTACATGCGCATGTGAGAGTTAATATGCAGCCATGTGTGCTTATCCGGATCTTCTCTTTCCACGACAGATCGCTGAGCACAAATTGTGTGTGCTATCAACTACCTGCGTGTGCGTGTGTAACTGGGTTTGTCTGCATGTAAGTGCTATGTAGGTCAGGTGCCCTTCGCATCCACAAATTTCGGTTGGAAGGCTGCGAATGAACACAACCATGCGTTTCAACTTAAGATCCCTAATTCAGAGGTTTCAATAGAGAAGAAGCATGAATGCCATAAGAAGATAAAACGATTAAAGTCCGATGAAAAATAAAAAGACGAGCTTATCGTGCGCAATACAAGTACTACCACCCCCCTCCGCTTCCTCCCCCTTGGTCCCTTCCTCCCTCACCCCTCCAATACGACCGCTCTCGCCGCGTGTAAGCGAAGCCTAGAAAGTGAGATACGACAGGAGACAACATAGCCGCTTTCGACCACATAGACCCATTTATATCCTTGCCGTGTGTGTGTGCCCTTATGCCCTCATTTGCCTTCTTGCCATGAACATCATCCACTTCCATGCCTTTCAAACTTTCCATCTCCTTCGCTTAGATTTTAAGTGTCCTTCCGCCTCTCTTGCTCCCACGAGGACGAGAAAAATGTTCCTGTACATGTGCCCCCAAACCACCAAATTTCCATAAATTCCATACCGTTCCGTTGTGGCTCTCTGCCTGAGTTCTGGCGATCGCATCCTTTCCACATCTAGCGGCTCCCTCCGCGTCCCTCCTTGCCTACCCTCGCTCTGCCAGCACGCCCATCCTCGGGGCCTCTTCGGCCAAGGAGCTCTCGCCTGCCCGTTCATCAGCCTCAAGAGCCTTGCCGCACACTCCTGGATTCTCTCCTCGGACCGTTTTACGTGCGTATTTTTTTAAGGATAATATCTTTTCTCCCGCGTTCTATCTTTCAGCCCTTCCCCTCACTCACTCACTCACTCACTCACTCACTCACTCACACACACACACATATACACATACACATACACATACACATATTCATGTACATACATTCTCTCTCTCTCTCTCTCTCTCTCTCTCTCTCTCTCTCTCTCTCTCTCTCTCTCTCTCTCTCTCTCTCTCTCTCTCTCATCTCTCCTTACCTTCCCTTTCTCTCTTAACCCTCCTCCTCCCTCCCCCATATCCCAGCTTCCTGCCTTCCTCCCGGAGTCATAAAGCGGCGTCCCGACCGACCTTCCAACATTCCTTGAACCGCAGCAATAACGCCGGGCGTCTGCACTACCACATTCCTCCGCCTGGTTTCGCCTTATTTCACATTGCTTTTGGACTTCTCAATCTTCCTTTCTATCGCCGTATGTTTCCTTCTGTATTTTGGATGGTTACCTGTTCCTTATTATTGCTATTACATGTTACTATTGTCATTACCTGTTACCTATTATCTTCTTATTAATCTAAAAAATAACACTTTCGAATTCGCATGATTTCTTTTTTATGGTTGATAACCGTCCCGTCCTGACTACTTTCTATAGTTTTGCGATCTTCCACGAACATATCTCTGATTTGTAAGAGTAAAAAGTTGAGCGGAATGAAAAAAGGTTGCATCGTAAATCTGTAATACTATTCAACTAGTCTGAAATTGCTCTTTACCCACTGATACATCTATAGTTCTTGACAATCAAGTCATTCGCAAAGTCGTAGACGACTCCGAAAGCTTATATAACGTCTTCTCCGTCGCCGCTGGACCTCAGAGACTTCGTCTTGAAAATCCTCTCCGTCGTTCTTCCTTTGAGGCATCTCTTTTCTCATCGACGCCATCATCCACCTGCCGATCGATGGTGACGCTGCACTAGCGCCGGCATCATAGTCATCACAATAAACCACGCTACCCCCGTCATCATTATAACCCTCACTATCATCTCCGCGCAACACCATTATGATCAGCGCCGCCACCACGGTCACCATGACAACCAGCATCGGCATCTCTAACCGGCGCCGCTGCAGTGGGGTCTCAGCCTCATTACGGATGCAGCGCCACCTCGCACATGCCACGACTTCTGTCATCGCTGCCCAGATAGGCCAGCCCGCCGCCGCCCTCCAAACCACTGGCCATGCCTCCCAACCCTGCATGACTGCCCGCCAATCAGCTGTATAGTCTGCGTGGTCTTGTAACTTTCAGAGGCCTGCTTGGTCATCTTTCTGTTTGTCTATCTGTATTTGCTGCCTGCCTTATCTCCCTGCCTGAGTTCCCTATGCCACAGCTATCTATCTATTTGCCTATTTTGTATGTCTCCCTGATACCTGTCCGCTGCCCTATACATCCGCCCTCCTCTGTTGTTGCTTCCTCTCTGACAGCCTCAATCGGGAGAGAATATGCGCAGCGCCATCCTTCCGGGGGGGGGGGGGGCACATGTGACTCCGCCGCGCGGTGTCTACCTTCAGCATCATAGCCGGGAATTAAGCGCTCCCGAAGCCCGGCCAGGCCCTCTCACTGTGCCGCAAGATTCCTTCCTCCGTAGCCAAGCGGCAGTCTCCCGCGCCGTCACCTGCCGGTCTGCCTACCTGCTTGCTTGCTTGCTTGCCTGTTCGCTGCCATCTGCAGACACAGCAGCCTTTCACTCCTGGAACTGCCAATTCTGAGCTCCACGCCGCCTCACTCCGCCCTCGCCACCGCGCTACGAGGCAAATGCTCTTCCGTGATGGCTGCAATCTTCTCGTGCTTTGATCTCCGTATCAATTCCTGGTTCAATCTCCTATTGATGGCAATATCGCTATCGCTTCTTCAAACAAGGCGTTCATCATCGCCGCTTCAAAAGTGGCCAGCTTATGGTTGATTATCCCCCTCGTAACGCCAAACTAGTTCTTCTAAATCATGCCTTTCGGACAAGCCTAATGACTCGTACATCGACCTGTAATCCCTTCCCATATATCCTTGTAACCTGCTCCCATCCTTTCACATGCCATCTTACGTCAAGTGATGCCTCGGGACCATTCCTTTCTTATCCTTCGCCCCCCTCCCCCAAACCACCCCAAGAGTGCGAGGGTTCCGCCCACCGAACGCTCCCCTCCCCCTTCCTCTCCCTCACCCTGCCACCCTCTGGGTGTCCTCCAACCTTCCATTTCCTCTCGATAATAGCCATAGACTCCTCAAGCTAGGAAATAAATCTACCTCTCGGACCGTACACCTGCGTGCTGGCTTCACACTTTTACTCGGGCGCTGTCCTCCAAAATGTTCATGTGGTCAAAGTAAACTAACTCTTATGGAAACCGTTAAGAGTCATGCTCAGGCCAGCTCAGACTTACATTCATAGAAACAGGTACTTTATGAAAAAAGAATAGGCAAAATACGAATAGACGAAATTGCGAAAGAGGGCCAAGTCTTCATCCAAGTAAGAGACCGTTAAGGAAGACGCATAATGAATCCCGACGTGCTTGTGATAGATAAGCTTCCCAAGCAAAACAGGAAGACGCCAAAGGCACGTCTCATCTCCAGATGTTCAGTGCTTTCGTTCTAGAAAAAAGAAACTCACACGCGAATACCAAATTTCGGATACAAGAAGTGGCATATAAAGAACTATAAATGGTAATAATGGTAGGGAATTACCTGGCTGAAAATTCAACACATGGCCACTATGCGCACCTGCGTGACGGCTCAACCCCCTCCGATAAAAGCTTCTTCTCGAAACTACGATGACCAGGAGTTAGAACACCTTGCTCGAGACACCGATCGCAGGCCGAAGACCTCGTCAACAATGTAATAATAATTGATACTACTAATAAAAATGATGATGATGATGATGATGATGTTGATTATAATCATCATAATACTGATAATACTAACAATAATAATAATGACACAATAATAATAATAACGACAATAACAATATTGATGATGATGACGATAATGCTAACATTAATGTAATAATAATAATAATAATAATAATAATAATAATAATAATAATAATAATAATAATTATATAAAAAAATACCAATGTGATGATTATGATGATGACGAAGCCGATGATGATAAATCATAATGATAATGACAATGCCGAGGGTACTCCCAACAAAAAGAAAAGATACAACCCATTTTCCGAGAGTGACAAAGTATAGAAGCGACAGGAAGGAAGGAGGGTTGAAAGGTGAGCAACACTTTGAGGTGATCACATACACGCTTGTCGAAGCACCGGATATACAAGGCTCTCGCATATACCCCTCGAAATGGAAGGTCATTGTCGTGGCCTAGGTCTAGAGATACTGAGGAAGTAGGTAGGCCTGAGATAGGCTTAAGGAGGGAGGAGGGTGGAAAGGGGGGGAAGGGGGGGAAGGGGGAGGGAGGGAGGGAAGGAGGAAGGGAGGGACACTGGCTCAGGCATAACAAGCACGTAGTGCCCTCTTAGGCCTACAATACAACACACTTTACTCCAGGTCACTCTACAAAGTGGGCATGGGTAGGTGACTTGAGCTCGTACCTCTATATTAACCTTTCTTAAACATGACAAACCGGACCCTTTCTCTCCTCGGTGATGTTAGGCTGAAGGACGTGCGGGTGAGAAAAAATACATATTTTATTGCTTATATGTATTCATCTATTCAACTTTTTTTCTACAAAGTTATCCGTCTGTTTATTTAACGACTTATTTATCCATTCAAAACTTGGTCCATTATTCTCCATCTTGGCTACTTGCATAAACGCAAAATACGTTCAAACGTGATAATTAGTCCCGAAGACTTATTCAAATAACGAGAGTACAGCGTTATCCCCGAGAGAAAATGCAATCATTAGGTCAGTGCCTTAACTATACTTTTGCGACCTTCAGTGTCCCCACAAATGTCCCTCTCTCTATTGAATCAGCGTGCGAAAGCAAAAGCAAATTAAATTAATTAATTAGTAGAACAATGAATGATGGTTCGAGCGAGCAATTACCACCATTTCCTTCCAATTTTGTTAATTACCTCTTCACCCATAATGATCCCCCCTCCCCGATAAGCTAATACATCAGCCCTTGGCCTCGCTGACCGCCTCTGTCTGTCTGTCTGTCTGTCTGTCTGTCTGTCTGTCTGTCTGTCTGTCTGTCTGTCTGTCTGTCTGTCTGTCTGTCTGTCTGTCTGTCTGTCTGTCTGTCTGTCTGTCTGTCTGTCTGTCTGTCTGTCTGTCTGTCTTTAGGAACCATTTTAAAACGAACACTTTCAGGGAAATAGGTTCCATATACATTTTTAAAGAATAAAAAAACGCTTTGTTTTGTATTACTTGGTAATGCTGATAACTAAGCGTGAAGGTCAAGATTGTCATACAGAAGCGAGAGGATAACAGCTGCAGTCTGATGATATAAAGCGATAAGACTGTAACTCCACGCTGACACAACTCCGGCAGCTGTTACGCCACTTTCGCAGCGGCGAGTCACCTGCTCCGTGCTTTCCTTCAGCCGACTTTTTAGCCCCACCACCAACCGCCGAAAAACAATTGACGAAGTAAGTTTGCTTTCCCCGAATTGGGTTGTTTAGCTTGAACTGTAGTCATCCTTATGATGATTCATTCTTTTGTTACGTTTCCCCTTTATCATTCAACATTCCTCTAATGCCTTTACATGGTACACCTTTTATCAGGATTTACCTCTGATAAGATTGGAAAGATCTGGGGAAGCTAAATTGCTCCTTCTTACATTCTGACCTCAGACCAGATTTCTCATTCACTCTCACGGACAAGGACCCCCCCCCCACTCCCTGTGTAGTAAGCAATCCCATTTCTTTTAATCAGTGATAACCAAACCCACCTTTGCACCACTGACCACTTTGAATCCAACCAATACATCGGAAATACCCCACACTTATGCAACGAAGTAAAGAAAATGAAGACAGATATATAAATATATATAAAAAAATAACAGAAAAAAATAAATCTGAAATAAAAGAAAGATATTTCCTTCCAGAATGTACTTACCCTTTTTGTCGCCTTGCTGTATATCTTCATAATAGACGTCATGATGCAATGTTGGAGGGCGAAGGCTATCCTTAATAAAATGCTGAGGCGCTTCCCTGCCTCCTCCTCGCTTCTCTTTCCTTTTTTTTCAACACAAATACACTCTTAGTTTTTTTTATAAGTTCTTAGAACTGTACACGGGAATGAGGATACAAGCTAATAAGAGACCATCACACTTTTTTTATTTTTTGCCATTCATGCAGCAAGCGCTTTCTTATAACCCTTTCATTGGCACGACCCCGCGAGACAACATTAGCACGGCGCTGTCAGACCCCCCTTTTCTCAAATAGATGAATTTAATTGAACCTCCCTAGTCAAACAGACATCCAAGGCTTTTGACAAACATTAATTAATCGTTCTTTCTTTGCAATAAGATTCTCGAAAATTTCAATACCAGTATATACATAATATAAAAGCAAAACCATTCAAGGGAGAAGTTACTGAATCAACGATCGAAAGACAAGCAAGGGAATCAAAATGAAACAGACGCCGTTGGAACGAAGAGAAACCCGGGTCTGAGTCAGAGCGGCGAGAAAGACGGTCGCCTGTGGTCCCTGGAGCCCCGAACATCTGCAGGGAAAACCGAGGCGCAGAGGAGAAAGCTCCGCGTCTTGAGGAACCTCGCCGATGTGACGACGGGGGGAGTCGAAGACCTTACGATCCCGCGCCGCGCCTCTACACTGGGGGGGGTGGGATACTTTCGAGCTAAAGGCTATGTGTTATTCCTAAAGAAACGTGTACTTGTTGCGGATTTCTAGTGTTTGGGCTGCGCTGAGGCGATTTCTACCGATCATGCAAGAATGATATCCCGTTTTGAATTATTCCGCGGCAATAAACCCGAAAGCACGTTCAGACAGCGCAGTACTAAATCTACTAGTAGAGACTTTTTGAAAAGTCACCTATTTTTAACGTTTGTGAGATGATAAATAATTGAATGTTGTCTTCATATAGTTAAAAACACGGACACTTGCTTGCATTCACACCCTTCTTATTGGGTGTCGCTCGTTTGTCAATATTATGGTCATTCATCCCAGTACCTTTACTGCTTTGTGCTAAAAACAATCTATTTATCAAAACATTATACGTAAAATTATCAATATATACGATTTCTAGTCTTTTCCAGGACTGTTATTTGCCTTTCAAGAGTGTCTGAAAAAGTGCAACGTAAATCGATCACAATAACACCGTAATGTTCACAATCAAATAACAAATTATAGGAGTCGCTACCATGAGTAATACACCTGCTCGCACTACTGCTGAACTGATACTGAAGCTCCCGGTACGAAACGCGTCCCTCCAACCCCCAGCGATTTCAGCTCAGACAAACGTAGTGGATTGCGTTGCCAACTCGTGATAACGCAGTCGTAATTTCTCAACATGATCCTCTCCGTTTACCTGATTATACATGCTTTAACAAATACTTCCGCATACATGGCATTGACGGAAATTGTGATGATAACGCATAGAATTCGAATGAAATACGCTTTAAAATCGTGTTATTTATGACGCATAGGTAACTAGGTCCTCCCGTCGTCCGAACACGTGCACGCGGCATTCTCTCGGTGACTTGCATGCTCGAGTAAGTAGGTATCCGACAGAAGAGCTTCAGGGGAGTTGTTATTTGCTGAAGTTGGCATCCTGGCCATCTGTTTGGGTAGAATCTCATGCCCTATTTCTTCGTGGGTCTACAATATCCGCGTTTCGAGTAGTGCCAGTAACTAATAACTTTCGAAATTCAGCCAAAATAACACTTTTAGGAAGGTACCCCAATGTCCAGTCCTATGTTAATGGAATACACCGGCTACCTGTACTGTCGTTTCCCAAATATTAATGGCATATTCGAGAGACAAAGCATAGAAATGTTTCAGCAGGCTATTACCGGACTGAACCAGATTTATTTCTACGATATGTTTCTGCCCAACGTCCATCTGTTCTGTGTTTCAGAAGGTATTGTGGTTAAAAGCTTTATGATTGGACGAATGTTTTATCATTGCAAGTATTATTTAACATGGTATAATTTTCTTGAAGTATGTTCCCAGATTTTTTATTGCATTATTCGTAACAGAGGAAAAGATACGGATTTTGTTGGAAGAAGAAATTTCTCGGCTGTGGAATAACGAACGCGGTTCTGTTGTACATTGTTAGGATGAAATTCCTGTTTTACGCTAACGATGACTAGAATAATGATAATAACGATAATGATAATGGCAAGGGTACTGACGATAGTGATAATGGTGATGATCACGATGATCTCAATAACGACAATACTGTAACTACTACTACTACTAATGTTAATACCATTACTGCTACTTATAGTAATAATGATAATAGTGATAATTACAATAATGATGTTCATAATAATGATAATAATGACGATACCACTGATTTTTCTACTTTTAATACTGCTGCGATAACTAAAACTATTAAAAATTATCATAATTATTATCGCTAATAATAATATAGTGATAATTATCATTATCCTGCCAATGATAATGAGAATGAAAAGTAATAGTAGCAGTTATGATAACTTGTGTAGTATTAGACGTAGAAGCAGCAGTAGTAGTCACGATGTATATAACCTTTATCAATGCTAAAACATATAAATACCAGTACTGGTATTTTTACTAGTACCAATAGTATCATAATTGATCATTATCGCGATAATTCTGATAACACCAGCGATGATGCCAATAACTGTAATGATAATAATTACAGTGGTGACTGTAGTAAAGAAAATAATCTACAGACACACTACCAACGCCAACAACAAGAGCAGCAGTTCCTACACTTATAAAACAAATACATGAACCCCGACCCTCAGCGTCCCCGTCCCCGTCCCTTTCCTGGCTAAGAGCTGCCACCACCGGAGGCAAGAGGGGCCCATCACCGATAAGAGTTGCTGTTGCTCTTCGTCCAGAGGCGCTGTCTGAGTCTGGGCCTTGGAAACAATGGCTAATACTCGGTCGTCTTCGATATTACGTTATCCTTGCCCTCCCTTTTCACTTTACCAATAAGTAGATAGATAGATAGAAAAAAATGATAAAGTAACTATTATCTGTCTGTTGATCTGTTAGTATTACAGTGATAGGATTTTAAGAAAATAATTCGGATGAAAAAAGTAAACAAGTATATAAATAAATTGATAGATAAAAACGATAACCAGGAGATAAAGAAAATATTATCTGCCTGTTTACACCAAAACATACAAACACAAACCTCAACAAATAAGTCAAATGTCACGCCAGTCCCTTGATCTTTGCGAGAGAGTTGGCCTTTGAGTGGCCTTTTTGAATGAGATAAAGGGTAAATGGGTAGCAAGAAAACAAGACTTACAACACAGAAAATACGGAATGGTCAACTACGGACGAATAGAGGAAGAGAAGATGCGTGTGTACATCAGCTGGCAGATGTGTGTCTGTGAATAACAAAACGGACTTAATAAGGCAGCTAATGAGACACGTTCGCTCGAGAGGTAATACAGTGAGATACTTCTGGATAACACTGGATGGATAATCGGAGTGCAATGCACGTGACGCTATCGGCACCTTCGAGATAGCAACACCCTTGCGTAATGACCCAAGGCCACAGTAACGATATTTCAAGTATCTTGGGCGATTTCGATTAGAAATAAACATAACATACATGTTTTTTTTTCTCTCCAGAGCGATTAAAAAACAAAGATGAATTTTACAAACGCGTACATCTTTCTCGAAGAAAGATCGAAGACTACAAGATGTCATTTATCCTCATGACAGACACCGCAATGTCGTCTTTCTGACCTGCATGAGCTGTGCACAATGATGGATATTGTCTTGTGGAACATAGGAACAATACTGACGTGAAAACTAATTATTCTCTTGGTCTTAACGGGTGGAAATGTTTATCCACTGTGACCTTTTCGACGTAAAGGAAGAACAAGAAGGTCTACTTGATGAAATGACGGAGGAGAGGGAGAGGAAGCAAGGAAGAGGAATGACAGAGAGAGAGAGAGAGAGAGAGAGAGAGAGAGAGAGAGAGAGAGAGAGAGAGAGAGAGAGAGAGAGAGAGAGAGAGAGAGAGAGAGAGAGAGAGAGAGAGAGAGACAGACAGAGATTTAAAGTCAACCTTGAGGC